>NC_040878.1:57472385-58096527 GCF_003676215.2 Rhopalosiphum maidis | reverse complement strand
CGGACCGTCGAGAATAGCACGTATAGTATGCATATTATGCGAACCGTGTGAAGATCAGCAGAGTAAAAATAACACGACGCGGTGACATTTCTCTTCGTACATGGTGGGCGTTTTATAGACGTTATTCGTTCGCTCGTAAGCGGTGCATTTAAAAACTCGAATAACATCCGTCCTGCATGATAAAAGGTCTCGTACAATAGCTTATACATAGAGTTGACGGTTAAGTTGTTCGACTAACAATTAAATCTTCTCCCTAAGATAACACAGCAGTAGTTTTCCCAGATAATTCCTCTGTAAACCTAAGAACGAATTAATAACAAGAGGACCCCTTTATTACGAAACCGCGAACAGACTCGTATACCACTGTATCAACTCGAAGACTTGCTAAACAAGTAAATAATATAGTCATATTATTATTAGTAATTTCGTGTCGCACAATTAAATTTATTTCCGTATACAGTGATATTGTATACTCGCAGTTGTTGTAGTTAAATAATATTTAACTGCGTGTTAAAATAATATGTTTCTATTGATTAAAATTATGTTATTCTATGTCAAATATTATATTTTTCAAAACTATTGACATTCAATGCAACTTTCTTTGAAATACAATATAATTTTTATATTTTTTATAACAAATTTATTTACTAATTTTATAAAAATGGTTTTATACCAATTCAAAACATTGTTACAAAATTACCATTCATATTTTATTTGTATTACATAATATTAATTTAAGTTTAGTAGAATTTTCGATTCAATATTAAATGTTTAGTCGTTTTTCTAAGAATAAATATTGATTTTATAACATAAAATTAAAAATGGTGGTCGCAACACGAAAAAAAATAAGTATACTACTTAAAAATTAATTTCAATAGAAAGCGGAAAGAAAATAGAATATTACTTTACAAGGAGAAACGTGTGCTTTCAAATTAAAAAAAAATTGTTTTACATTTTCTAAGAAAATACGAGTGGCACATTAATTGAATTAGGTACTGGGTACTATATGTTCGAGTTAATATAATATAACGTCAAACTTGGATGTTTAGTTGATGTTGAATTTATTTTTTTTTTATGTATTGCTAACGAAAATAATAAATTATAATATCATAGACCAGAGATTTCTAACTTTAGATTACCATCCAAAAGTAGGTCATATACAATTAAGATTACATATATTATAATGTATATGAATACATATATTTGTATAGTGCAACTATACTTAATATTTTAGATCATTATAAAATATATTATGTAAACGAGATAAAAAATATATTTTATGTATAAATATAAGTTCCTAAATTATGATACGGTATTTTTTGTGGGACTATATTGTACCTATATTAATTGCATTTTGTTGATGTCTGTGTTTAGATTTATCATTGATCGTTATCTGTGACAATTACAAGTGTACTAGTGGCGTGTCTGACGTGTCACCATGATGCAGCTAGACTTATGGATATCTCAAAGATAGCGAAAATCAAAAATGAAACTATAAAAAAAAAAAAAATAGGAAAGCTCACCTTGCGAACGTGCTACATTCCCAATTTCTAAACGTATATAATTTTGTAACATTTATATTTTGATACCTATTTTTCAATATCAGCTAGTACGGATCTATATTATAAAATACGAATAATTAGATATTTTTTAAAACTGGCTAGCATGAAATTGCTTTGAATCGAGCCGTTATGAAATTATTTATTTATTCAACCGTAGTGTTCAAATATTCATATTAATAAGACTCTAGTTATCATGTCTAAAGGACGGACGAGAATTATGGACATATTATAAAATGTTCTAAACATAAGTAAGTGTTTGGATACCTAAAACCGTTATTAGTGTGCATAACTGTAATTTAAGTAGGTACCGTAAAATGTCTAGGAATACTTCTGTGTAAAATACACAGCGAAATGTATAATAATATGTACCTGTATTCATCATGTAAAATAATATGTTCAAATTAAATTGGTATTAATATTAACAATAAAGTAAATATGAGATACGTCGAATCCATAATATTATATCGGATAAGACAAAACTTAAATATATAATAGTATATAATCATCGTTTATATAAACATGCGCATCACATTATACAACCTGTCAACATTTTATCGCAGGGTATTAAATATGTGTATAATGCATGAGTTACTCAGAAATACTTACCTAAGATTTGAAAAGGTGAATTCGCAAGCTTTACTGCGTATAAAATGAGATAACTTATCCAGTAAATTTCAAAAAGACTGTAAACAACACGTCTCGTATTTAACAAACTGAATGGAATTTTAATGTATAAAAAAATGCAAATATTAGTAGGTAAATAGACTGCAATTGTTCGAAACTTATTATGATACATACTTATTACAACATATGCTGTTGAAAACGGATTTATATTTACCGACTAATACATTGTACTTAGATATTGAAATTGATTTAAGTTATTTAGTAAAAATTTAAATGAAATTAATAAAGTATTATTATGTTATCAAAATCTTTGTTCTGGCCTATCTGTACTACTGATTACCACATATTATAATATTATATTAACGCTATTTGTGATTTGGTTTCTAAATTATATAATTATAATTTATAATAATATTATAATATTTTTACATTTGTGTAATCTATTTTGAAATCAAATACACTAACACAAAATTTTTTTTTTTTTTTTTTTTATTGTCTTCAAGCATATTTTTTGAATCAAACCTGTTTTTAAAGTTCAAAAGTATATTTTATATTCATTTTTAACAAAAAAAAAATATAACTTCAATGCGAAAATATTTTAATTCCTTAAAAAAGTAATGGCGTTTAAATATATTCGGCATAATAAAGTTGGCAGCGAGATTTTATATTATTTTAATATAACATTTAAACATCCCCATTTTGTACGTTGGCTAAAATATTTTTTTCTATTTATTATCAAATTTAGACATGCTGTAAAATGAAACTAAAATTATTGAACAAAACTAAAAATATCCCATATCCAAAATAAAATAATAACATACATTACGGTAACGGGAATAGAAGTAGAGAACAATGGACCATACGATTAATTGGTAGAAAAAAAAATTCGTTTGCATAAGATGGAAAGTATTTTATTTTAACTTGATTGAGTTGATCAGAAAAATAATTATTCATGAATATAAAAATAAAAATTCAATCATGTCCTGAAACTGAAATTGTTTCTAAACATGATTTAAACTTATTGTTTTTCAAAATACTAATTTATTGGAATTTACTTTACTAATAGGCTTTTAGTTATTAGAATATATTAACGTTGAAAACTATGATGAAAAACGCATAAAAATATTCTTATAAAAATATCAAATTATGTCGTTCGATCAATCAAATATGACATGACAAAATGCATATTATATATTTTATAAATTGTATTAGATGTTTCGTTATTTATTTAAAATATTATATTGTAATTTTTTCTATAGATTATAAATAGAAACTATATATTATTTCATATTTGAGCCTTCGTATAAGATATACTACCAATAATAATATTTATCTATGGTATTTCCTAAAGGTAGATGTATATTAAGAAAACTACAAATATTCTTTAACATCTACAATTATAAGAAAAATGTTGATAAATAATATAGACTTAAAATATATACTATAATTTAAAAATTAAATAAAAGTTGTAATATTTTTTGTTTATAAAATTGATATAAATTTGGTATATAATGCGTACGACTAATAAAAAAAAATGTGAACGCCAAAAAATAAATTCTCACCCTATATAACTATTGCAGTTAATATTTTAACTAGTGAAGATACAAAGCCTATTCAAAAATTAAATAAATAGGTTTTTAAACTAGTTGATGACCACCAAATTTTCTTATTTATATTTATTTTAATAGAACATTGAGGGGAAAAAAATTTCAATGGAGTTTAGAAATATTAAATTCCGTGGTTAATAAAATCATTTCTAATTGCATTTATATTAGGCTTAATAGATTAAGTTTGTATAAAATAATGCTGTTAACTTATATTAGTTATTATTGGACCTTGAGTATTATGTTCTATATTATAATCTGATTACATTAAAGTATGTTCTATTATTTTCGCAAAATAAACTTGACTTGCCGAAAATGAAAAACGATACAATCTTACAACTGCGCTGTTCCAGCAGTATACACAGAAAAATAACAATTCTTAAATTATAAGTAAAGATAATTTTTTTGAAAAAAAAAAAATCGTATTATGGACAAGTTTTGTCAAACATATTTTTTTAATAAATATTTAAGTCTATAATACGTGGACGTGCATATTTTCGACCTTTTTTGTTAGGGAATGACGGGGCGTGGTAGACAATTTTATTATTAGCGAAACAATATCGCAAAAGTTATGATATCGGCGTGACAGAAAGTTATTTAAACACCGTGAAAACGATAATGAAAATAAAATTGAACAGTTTCCAAATATAATATAATTTCTCCGTCCTACAACGACGTAACTATAATATTATATAATATATTAGTGATTTTGTTTTGAGGGAGATAACTTTGATAATAACATATTAATATATTTTGGCATCAAACACATAATTATTTTCTAGAATTTATTAGTAGTATAGCCTCTATTTCTTCCGTCGTTTACCGACTGCTCGTGCTCTTTGTGTACTTACTTGTATATAAATATATATACTCACACTCTACAGTTTCTTTCTTTCATGCACTATATCTCACTCTCTCTCTCTGTCTTGCCAGCGAATCTACAATCGACAAAGGCACACAGCGATTATCGAGGTCAACCGACTGGCCTTATCTCAACGAATATGCGTAAATCGATAATCGTCGTCTGAGGATTAGACAGGACCCATGCGCATGGTGGTTAACTAAAAGCATGTTTTTAAGAGTTTATCATTATTATGGTATAATTGTTTCACCAAAAATGAAGCATATCGAAAACTTCAAATAAAAAGATAAAATCATGTACAATGCATAGTGTTGCATTTATTTATGATAAGACAGGGCGAAGTGGTCCAAAAACGAGATTTTAAATATCGTGTCTTTATACGGTTGAAGTTATTACATTCATAGTCATGTCATAGTTTTGTGCTTGCTGATATCTATCATCAATGACTTGTGATATATTATACACCGCGTTTTGGTGTCCACTGAACAACAAAGCAATAATGTACAATGATATAGCGAATAATATATATATTTTGATTATGGTGCGATACGGGGAAAACATTTTTTTACATATTATAATTCCACGCATGTGCAGTAATAGGCAGAGAATACAATGAAATATATTTAAATAAAAATATAACGTACATTTCGGTAATAGGTCACTTACTCGAACATACGAAAATATAATAATTATTTTTTGAAAATGGCTATCCAATAGATTAAGTTAACTTTATATCCTTACCAATAGTGTCATAGTGGTGTAGGTTAATAATTTGTATGCCGAATTTCTATTACACCGTGTCGAATATACTCAAATCTACACATTTCGGAAACCAGCTTTCATTAGGGTTGATATATTTTTTTTAATATTTTAATTTTATGATTATTTATTGAGTATCGACCATCCTACCATTTGTTTTTTCTATGAATAATAATTGTAATTTACGCGATTACTATATGATTTCATAACAACTTAGGTGTATTATGAAAACAAAATACGGCAATAATAGTCGTTAGAATTTCGAATTTTAATATCATAATATCGATTACATGTTAATAGTTTCATTTTCTTGTTATTAATTTTCGGGTAATTATAGGTAAAACCATCCCATCATTTCTGGTTGCACACCGATGACAACCGTAGATTTTACTACGAATTCGTTTGATGTAGGTATATTATTGCATCAAAGTTCATTATCTATAAATATCTTGATTATCCACAGTTATCAAAGTCTAAAATGTCAAATCAACTGTGCATCCCGGTTTTATTAAATATAATGCATTGCAATTGCGTTGATCTTTTGGCCATAGGCAGTATTTCAAACTCAACGGTATCAAACATCCGTCCAATATTGACCTGTTTGAAACGCATCGGTGCCGTCTGCCATTATATTATATGTACATCAATACCATCGACTGCTCTGCCAATAAATTCACGACGATTTTCAACGCGGTGTGTGTGCCGTTGTTACCGATTGACGAGATTGATGACTGTTAAAAAATACATTTTGTGTACAACGAATACGCTCTAAACTGTGTAGTTATATACCTACGCGGATAAAACATTCGACATTGTAACTGAATCGTATACTGACAGGGATCTGACTGGTACGTGATTCATATCGCGTTTCGTGGGTACAATTTATATTGTTTCAATAATATTTGAAAGTTGACAGACTCCCGGAAAATTTGACACACGTTGTTTACAAATATCATATTAACAGAAGGACTCGGTAGATACCTGACATCTAATTCACGTGTTAATTTATTAATATGTTATACCAAGTTTGAAATAGATAAAACCAAAATACAATATCCGTTGCATTGCGACAATGAAAAATATTAATATTATGCAATATATTATCAACGCGAGTTAACGTATGCGAATGTTATTTTTCTTTCTCGTTAATTTTTATAGAAATTAGACTGTGGTAAAGCATATAAAAATAAACAATTGGTCCTTCTCAACGTGCATCTAGTGTATGTGAGAGTATCGACATTCAACTAAAAGAGTTTGTTACTCTATAGAGCTGGACTATTGTATATGTATCTAAAAGATTTTAGAAAAAAAAATAATACAATTATAAATAATCTTAATACTGAAATGTTCTTCAAAAATTCTTAGTACACGAGCTAATTTGTCAGTAAGTTAGTGTTAATTGATTTACACACGTATACATCGTTGAGCATTATAATTAGTGATTAACGACGATATCGGATAAATTTTATTGTTATCGATGTAATTAATTTATCGAAAGTATATCGGCATTCGATATCATTACATTACAGTTTTTATTTTGTATTTATTTAAGCTTTGACAATATTAATCAATGAAAAAAAACGATAAACACTAACATATAAGCAATATTTTCTATTTTCCCGTCAATAATTTTAATCAATTATTACATTTTTATTGTTTAATAATAATAAATATCAAAACTTATTTTCAAATTTTGATTTTTGTGTATCGAAATATTCCAATAAATGTTTTACTTCAGAATTTGAAATTAAAAGTTTTACCGTTCAAAAAAATAAAAACTTAAAAATTATAACGATAAAATCTATTAAATAATATAATAATTTTTTCTACATTTTTTATTTTGACTAGAAATTATGTAAAAATAATAATAGATTTTTAAATAATGAAAGTTATTTGATAAAATAATCGCCATGTATATAAATAATAACCAATATATGTTTGCTCTTCATTGTATCTGTAAATGTTTCATGTTTATTTTGGTTTTATTTTATGTTTGTTATACATTTCACAGGTTTTGAATACTAAAAAAAATATTTATGTTAATGTAAATAAGATAATCTTCAAATCGATTTTTATTTATAAAAAAAAGCAAATACGTTGTTACTCGTTTTGACTTGTGAATAATGTTTAAATTTATTATATTATTATAAACATTGAACTTTTATAAATATAATGAAGAGCAAATATGTGTTTATAAATGTAAGTTTTTACTTTTTTGAACAAGAACACTTTTTAATTTCATAGCCCAAGGCAGAATATTTGTTGTAGTATTTCGATACATAAAAATCGAAATTCAAGAAAGTATAGTGTTAATGAGTTATAAGTATTTTACATTTTGGTGAGCGAAAAGGAGAGGTATCCTGCAAAATGTTGATCAACTACTATACTTACCTAAACATTAAATACGTATAACTCATTAACTACTTATCGTTAATACATACATATTATAATTTATATTCTATATATATATTTAAATATTATATTATTTTGACTGGAAATTAAGAAATATATGTTTTTTTAACGTTAAGAGATTTTGAAATAATGAGTGTTGTTCGGTAAATGAATCACTCAGTATGGTATTGCTGAGTAGGGTACTATAATCTGGTGATCATAGTAAATATTGACGCATTTATTAGATTTATCAGTTTAAACTTTGGACAGTTTGGGAAATGTAACAGAAGAAGATTTATTATATATATATATATATTTGTATATTTAAAATTATAATTAATTACAAATTTAACGTGTTTAAACAAGTGTATTTAGTTAGAAATTCCTTAAGTAATTAAATTATAGTGCATAATGTACATAAATGCAGACTGCCACACACACACAAACACAAAGACTGTATTGGCCTTATTTTATATTTTTAAAAAAATACCGACTATGCATTATGTTATTATAATACTTTAAGACAGGTATAATTTTGGCAAATGTTGGTTAAAAAAAATAAATATCTTCTGTAAAATACCAAAGTCTATATAATTATTGTGGTTTTAAGCTGTACCTATCTACAACTAAAATGTTTAATGTACCATACATCATCAATCTTACTTTTCACCACTTCACAACTCTACCGGTTTCTTTACATAAATAATTGTATTATTAGTTTTTATATTTTTGTTCATTAATAACATTATCATCATAGGTATCAATTATGTTTATTTTACTTGGAAATGCTTTATTTAGTTTTCAACGTATTTTTGGTAGTTACGCGTATGCGTTATACTAAATGTTACACTTAGCAAACGTATTCGTTGAATCCCAAGAAACGGCCGTTACAGTAGTATACGACCTAAATCACTTGGTGTATCTGAAAATCAGATTAAATTAATTTGCCATTTCCTCTTCACACGTTACATAACGAGAATAATCATTATTAATGAGTTCTCCAACTACGGTGATTCTATTTTTTGTCCCGTCCTCGGTTTTTCTCATATGTTGTGCCAACACATTTGGATACTTGCCTCCGTTTTTCACACACATTATTCATTATTATAAAATTATTTTTCGCTGTCTTAATTAGGAGCCTGCGTGTTGAGATTTCCTGCTACAACTTTCAAACCGACTATGGTTTGTGTTGACGTTTGATGGATTTATGTTGAGCCTTAATATTACCTAAAACGACGTATTTATGGCTTTTACTCGTAGGAAATTAACAATTATATTGATAGTTTTCTTCTTTTTTTTTTGCAGTATATTAATCACCAATTTCTCCATATTTAGATGGTTCGCAAATCATGTAGAATAGATGTAAACAAATCTAAAAAAAAAAAATAGTAACACTTGAGAAATGAATATGATGCACAATATTATGTATTTCCTATTTTAGCACTGATGGTTGGAGGGTGATAATCATAAATATATGTGTTTAATAAGCATGCAATATTATATTGAGTTTTTATTTTTATTTTTGTCTGTTTCGTGCTACATTGTTTAGAATAAATTGTGTGTATGTATAAAAAAAAAACAAAATAACACACTATTAAAATAATTTTCGATATTTTGATTACATAATATACTTTTTATCTCTCAGTCTCCCAACACTGAATTAATCGTCATTAGCGTGTATGAGATCGATTGTGTAATTAGTTTTGAAATATATTGATTGATTTGATTGTATATATTAAACCGATTGAGGGTTAAAAAGTAGACGAAGAATATTATGGTTACATAAAACAAATATAGAACTGTTAAACGTTCTTTGTACATCATAATAAATGTATTGTTATTCGTTTAGTTTTATAAGTTTGTATATTTTATAATAGTTTATTATTATTTTTTTTTTCTGCGATCGTTAGACGCGTACAACAGTGCTTTCAATAAAACATGAAAATAACAATGATTACCTTCGAATTTGCTCAGTATATAAATCACGTAGTAATAAACTCATTACCGATCAATCTATTATGATACATTGACGCGTTTTATATTTTAAAGGTGATATTATTGTTATTTATTCTACTCTGACCACTGTCACGCATTCTACAGAATTTTACATTAATAACCACTAAGACTGTGCAGCTGTGCGCAATGTCCCTGTACATAATATATTATTCCTTTAAGTCGATTTCCTCGCAGCTGCTTAAGTCAGTGTAATATTATGTACGTACCAATTATTATGATACGAGAACACATAATACCCGGGCTTGGACTTTTTATCACACAAACATTTACATAACATCGTGCTTTTACTTATTGCTAATTAAACGCGCTACAGTGTTGTGTTCGCATCGTAACTATAACACCGCCTCGAGTGTAAACGCAGCGAACGTTCGCGAAAGTAACTCGAGTTGATTTTAATTATTTCAAACTTTTATTAATATAAATAATAATCTCCCGAATTTAATTAAAACATGTAACAATAAAAAAGACTTATCAACAATTTAGTAACTACGTTACATTGATAATATAATGTATAGAAGGTATATTATTACAATGCCTACCTATCTCAATACCTGTATGCGCTATAGCGTATTATATACGCATCGTCATTAATATTAAAACTTATTCGGCCGATTTGATGTTCGCGTGTCGTAACTCGTAATACTATAATGTACTGTGTGACGTGCACGTCGTTCAGTTTATATTATAATAAATTATTATAATTATTATTATGCATATTAGTAAGTACCTTTTCCCCAGTGGACACTTAATGACCGGTATAGAAGAACACACGCGGTGAAGTTAATCCATCTTATGTATGTTATTTGTGCAAATAATTTGTAGCAAACCTAATTTGTTTTAGATGTATCACATAGTGTTTATTACATGTTCGCTAAAACATGACAGGAATATCCATTCATTTTTTAACTATTAATGATTAAACGTCACATTTTGTAGGACAAAACATCGCTTCTTTAGCAGCGCCGGTTTCATATATAATATTGCCCTATTGTAATTATTATTTTACTGTACATTTTTAAATTTAATTTACATAATACTAAAAAGGTTTAAAAAAAATACTCGTGTATGTATTATGAACATTATTATATACTTTTAATTTTTTTAGCTTACGCCTATATATTGTAGTCGAAAACATTTAAATAAACATAGCAATGTATTATTTTATCTTCAAGACATCATAACAATAATAATGAAATTGTTATTACTGCAGTGGTATACCTAAACATACATCACATATTTTATTATACTTCACGTGGACCGGAATCCGAACGGTGTATGAGTTCGGCAGGTCTGAAGTAAAATATTATATAACAATGTCAATATCCGTTAGAAGAGGAGATAATACGTGCATTGGGAATGAAAATATCGAAATAAGTTGGCGGGCATTGTAGTACATTTATATATAAAAGTATAATACAATAATATCATAAGAAAAGGCCTGTTGCGTTCTGAAATATACAAGAGGACCCTTAACCATAGTATTATTGTCGTGGTGCTCGGGGAGGTAAACTCCGCTGACAGGATTATTATTTTCATTTTCTTTAAAAGCTACTATAATAAATGTATATAGTTATAAATACACGAAGGTATTGCTCTATCTGGTTTTCAATAAATGACGTCTCCGTTTAGGCATTATGACATTAAACGGCGTCGTATTCTTTGTTCATTTTCTTGCTTTATTTTTATTTTCTGCTATTACAACGGTTAGGCAGTTGCTCGTTTTTTTAAGACGTTATACTTTATATAATAATATTCAATATATTATTATATACACGACAATAAAAATAAAATAAATTTTTGAAGTTAATGTATATGATAAACGATGATTTAACGTGCATTTATCATAATAATATACTCTTAAATACATCGTTGTTTAAACAGATGTAAAACTTAATCTGTAATTTATGCAAATATTAAATTTAACTAAAATGTGAGTAGATAAATCTTGAATTTAAGAAAAAAAATAAGCCTGATCCAACACCATTTCAGTTGTGCAACTAATGGATGACCCGGAGAATAATAAAATTGCTTAAAACTAAATTTAGAAAATGATTAGGTGGCTGAAGATGATTGATGATATTATATAGTAAGACAACACCGGGAAATGAAATGCACTTTATGTTTTATTGTTGTTATTTTAGGTGTAGAATGAAATAGTAGATTGCACTATAAAAAGATAAAAAATAAATGTTTTTACCATACGTGTTTTTTTACGGTATAAAGCTCGTTCAAATATACAGTAAAAAAAGTCCAGCCACTTTAAAAATTTCATGAAAGTAAACAGTAAGATATCTAGGTACCTACTACGAAGTGTAATTGAAATTGTAATTGTCAGGGAAAATAAACGATGCGGATGCAGGAAGAAGGCCGAAGAATGAACGGTAAGCGGAAAGTTTCCACCTGCAGCGCCGCGATTTACTCACAAAAAAAAGGTACCTACTATAGAAGCATATTTACTGACCAGGAAACTCAATATTTGAATATATGAAAAAGCGCTGCTTACGAATTGCGTCCTGTATAAAAAGGTATAATACTAATTGCGTACTGGTGTTTTTTTTTTAGCGCATCTAAATAATTGTGTCCCAATCATCTGTGTTAACTAAAATAATAAAAGGCGAAATTATTAGTTATCATTATGATTTTAGTATCATCGAGATTTAATAATTGTATTGTGTGTTATATTACATAAACAGACAAAATTGTTGTTTCATTACAGAGTTAACAATTCACTACCTTAAGTGTGTTAATGTTTTATGCAACGTTTTTAACTTTTATTATGACGAAAGTACAAAAAAATAAAACCAATTTGCTTAAATTCTGAGTATATAATTGATAGCGATGCAAATTAACATTCGAAATATTTTTTAGATTACAGTTTATCTATCTTGTCGAAATGATCAACTGTTTCAAAGACATAATTTAATATTTATTAAATTGTTAGGTGAAAAAATATTTATATTCAATGATTATATTATATTTGAAACATATTAGGTAATTATATTATCGAAATCTAATTTATCGCCTTCATTATAAACAGAATACTCCGTTACTAATATGCAAAATATTAATAGTTGAGCAGCTTTTTATTTTAAGCTCGACGCGATGTTATACAATGCCCATCCAAACATTTTTCAATTCATTGATTCTCTGAAGAGATTAAAAACTTATGTTTATACAAAACAAATGGAATACTCATTTATACATCCGTATAAACCATCCAAATCAATAAAGAACAATTTTTAAGACAGAACATTAACAGATTTTTATTCATCTAGGTTCGAATTCATAGAAGAGTTATATTTTACATTTTTACCTATACTATTATACTTTTTAGATTGTTGTCATTGTTTAACTGTTTACTGGTACAATGTTATTTTTTATTTATAATAATTACAAAATGAATATTTTTGTGAATATTTTTTATCGATATTTATAGAAAAAATTCAAAAAAACAAAAATTTTAAATTCAAATGGCAATAAATAGCTCAAAAAGTCAAAATATGTTGATACTTTATTATGTAGAAAATCATAACATAAACATTTGGTAAATATTTCAAATACTTGCCTACAGTTCTTTGTTTTTGAATTAAAACGAAATAAGAAAATCGTTTAATAAGATTATGAAAATTTGTTATTTTACGCGTGAGTATCCAATTTAATAAAAATATAAGATTCAGATGCTCATAAAAATATTTGTGGAATTATGGTCAATAATTTTTTTTTTAAAATCTAATAATAACAAATTATGAGGATTTTGTATTACATCTTTAAATCTCTTAGGTTATGAATATTAAGCACTTAAGTATTTTTTTAATATTAATATTAAACTAAATAATAAGTATTTATTATATTATATATACCGTATGATTTATGTTTTATTTTTTTGTATTGATATACATGTGATAATTTGTAATTACCTATTTTATCTAGACACTGCAATCGTCAGTAATATATAATTAGAGTCCTCTATTGAGGCTATAGCAGTCGATATTTATCAAAATTCAAATATTCAATAAATTTCTATGTAAGTGCTGGGACGGTCATAGAGTACAAAAACAAATTAAATCATACAGTTTCAGCGATAAAAAAAATGACTATGCCTTGCAGAAAAGTTAAATTTTGATTATTCGTTAGTTTTTAAAAACGAGAAAACTTAATTCATGTCACATTTGACTGATTTTTAAATTAAGTTCTATATACAAAAATACATTTTAAAGTACTCGACATTTTTGTGATAAACTTATATGAGTACTTCTGAAAATAAGGATTTTCAAGTCACAGTCAAATCTAACCTTCATAAAGTATTTGTGAGATATTAATCGAAATCTGACTATTTAACGAGCCTTATTGTTTGAGGCAAGTTTTTGTAGGCACTAATAATAACGCGTTGCTTTCGACAACATTAATCGTCATAATTAAACGTGTCATACATTATTATGATTCCAACAGTTATAATTATAATAATAATTATTGCCGTTGTAATTACACGCGATTCGGCATCAAGTAATAATAACAAACATATACATTTAAGTACAGCACATGAACGTTTTTAAAAGTACGAGTAATAGTACCTGTTTTATGACTATCGTAATAATTTTGGAGACGTTCTACGACTGTATAAAAAAGTCGATACACCGAGTGCAAGTCCCGACAATATTGTTATAGACGAGCTGCGACCGTAAACATCTCTCATCTCTACGCGAAAACAGGTAAATGCAGGTAGGTATACACTTATGATATAATATTTTACGATGTCATAACCCAAAGTGGTTTCTACTCGAAACGTACAATTTCAGGCGACTTCGTTCACGTTTATTTTGTACACACCGATGATACACGGTGATGTCGTTATATTACAAATATAAACATCTTTCACGTTTTACCTCGAAATGTCTATTGGTGTACCGTTTCGGATTATTTTTAAAACATTACGGAGCTTAATACGGTAAACCGCGTACAATGATAACCGTCGTCATCACGGCGTGTCGTTGCTATTTTGAATACTGTCCACCAAATAATAACAATGTGTTGCACTACTAAATCTACCGTGTCACAATGTCACCCAAATTTTATCTAATATTGTATTATAATTATATAACTAAATATAACAAAAAAAAAATCTCACATTGGTACTCGTGTGTTAAAACCAGATTTTTCAGGACTCACATAAACGTTGATCAATAAAATAATCGTTAATGACCTACAAGAACAAATTTTAATAATTTATTAAAGGTACATAAAACTGAATTCAAAAAAATTAGGCATGCGGATAACGCTCTGCTGTGCATTAGGTGTTAAGTAGATTACTCTGTTATGGGTGTATTCAATTTGAATTCAATGATTTATCATTGTACACGATAAACGATTCTGAGCGAGGACGGTCTGTCAGAGTTTCAGCATCATTACTAAGTATAATATATTATGATGTATTAAAGTAATTTTACAATAGTTTGATATAACATTTTCCGAAAATGTTGAATTTTAGATATTTATACATATGATATCAATTCTTATAAGTCATTATTTAATAACATTTTTCTATAAATAGGTACCGTAAAACAGTAAGAATATTATCATAGCATACGTAAATAAAAATTTGATTGCATATACTAAAATTCATAATAATAATAATATATGTAAAGGCTCTAGTAGTTTCACGAATATTTTCAAAGTATAACATAATAATTAAAAACGTTTACAAAAGTAATTTTGTCCAAACTTGAACTTAAAATGACCGAAAAACAATTTTCTTTATACATCTTTTAGATTTTATGGTTTCAGTATGGTCTATTAATGAAAAATATTGTATTACATTTTTAAAAATTATACACAAAAAGTAAAGTTTTTATAATTTTGTAACAATAAAATAGCTTGTAATTTCTTCTGATTATGTCGAATCTAACTTCAAATACGTATAAATATATTTTTTATATTTTAATACAGCTATAAGAATAACTTTTGTAGAAACTTGTATTACATTTTCAAGCACTTTTACTAAGAAGATAATTTTAAATCGATATTTATTTAAAGAAAAAAACTAAATAAAATTGAAAATGTTTTATGCCTTTAAGTAGCTTAATAACAGTCGAAATATTTTGTATCGTAAATAGAAAACAACGATACAAAATAAATTTGGGGAAAATTTCAAGTTTCTATGATTTTTTTTTTAGTCCCATTAGAAAAAAACAAAATTGTTTTTGTCAATAATTGGATTTGCGTAAAAAATCTCGTTTCCTTTTAATTTTTTACTTGTTATTTCCGATTATTAAAATAATTTATGGACATTTTTAAATTTGACCAATTTAAAATAAACACTAGATTACAATTTATATCCAAAATCATCCCCATTTTTTAAAATTAAAGCATTTTTTTGACAACTTCATATACTTATAGACAAAAAAAAAGCACATCATTATTAAATAAAAATATTCATCGTTGCGGGTATAAAAATATTGGAGTCAAAATTTAATATTTGTGAAAAAATTGTGATAACGTCTAATGATTTCCATACTGGAGCTTTTATTATGAAACAAGCATACGTGAATAGTTTTTTTTCTATGTCACGATTAAGGTATTTTGAACAATAGTCGGTATCATAATATTATACATATTTAATCGCAAGGGATATTTCATAAATGATTTAGAGTAGGAACACGAGGTTTTATTTATTATTTTTCATTAAATCTATAATTAAGCTGTTCGATAACATATAGAAGATAATATTATAAAAATTATATAGGTTATATTTTTTTCTGGATCCAGTAAAAAAACGTTAAAATTGTTAATTTGGCCCAAGAGGTATTATCATATCAATGGTATTATACCGTATGGCGTATTATACAGGTGTGTTAGGATAATTTGATGATTGCTTAAATCCTCGAGGCACACCCTTTATTGCTCTTGTATGGCAGCGGAGAGTGTTTATCATTCATCGTTCAACTGCAGTACATGTCAAGTTTCTCATTTTGGTAACGTCGATCTGACCGTTGGAATTAATTAGGAAATTCGACATACATTATGGATTTTCGTACTCATAAATAATGGGTGCAACAACTATCCAGATAAGCGTTAATTTAGGGTGTGTTTCTCATTGAATTTGATTTTTTACTGTACAGAATTTTCACTCGGTTCCTGTACAGGAACAAAAGTAATTTTTTCCTTTCTATATAGCACATTATGTAATTTAGCGTGTATAATCACTCTCTCGTCGGCTCTAAATATCTTATAATCTGTTGAAATAAGAAGTTAAATTATATTACTTTGCGAATTCTCAAGTTATTTATGAGATAATATTATAAGAGAAAACACATTTTCTCTCATATGAGAATAAGTCAAAAAATTAAAATGTAGTAAGTATACAATAAGTATGTACTTAACTCGAAGACCTTTTTATCGATCCTAGAGCTATTATAATGCTAATGCTAGTTATTATTATTATTTTTTTTTTTTAAGCAAGCTTAACATTTTATACTAATTCAATTCCGGCTATAAAGTTGAATTCGAAAGTATACACAATATACATTTTTAATACTAAATTGTTTAGTATCTTCCATCATATGGCAGAAGTAAATTACACTTTTTTTTTTTTAATTTGTGGTCAAATTCATAATTAAAACAAAAAATGTCTATTAAAAAAATATTAAATATCGTTTCAATTAATAACTTTTGATTTGATTTTTAACCTAAGCTAAAATATCGGAGCGTTCAAACACATAATTATAAGGTTAATTATTGGGGTCTGCAGTGAATAAAAAAGTTATAGCGTAAGAACAATATAAAATTAATACTGATGAATTAATGAACAGCAAACAATATATTATGTATTCAAACTTCAGGCTAGTGTTGTTAATTTGTGTGTGAATTATGATGATACATACTGAAAAAACACGGGTGGTAGATAATTTTAGAACTTGCATTTTTCAAAACAGTTAATAATTAATACGAAATTATGAACGTCCTTAGCAATATTATTACACAACCAGAAGTCAACTGTATACCTTAAGTTTTAATATTTGAAGTATTTAATATCTATTGATAATTAATTGGGATAATTGTTTTGGCTTCGAGATAATACAACCCAAAAATAAAGATAGAGCAATCTACATGTTATTTTATTGAGTTTCATTGATCAGCCGAAATTGTCGACCATATTACAGTATGTGTTGGTTGATCAGCATGTGACCTCAGTTATTATGACATAAAACAGTAAAATAAAATTATATTATTGCATTAATTTGGTGCAAATAAAGGATTTTTTTCGCATCGAAACAAATAAATTATCGATTTTAATTCTGAAACGACTGTAGTTCTAGGTCGTTGATTACTGCCCATATGCAAGCACACACACATACATTATAACATGTAAACGAACCGTTATTCTGGGAAGAACATTGTAGTATATATATATATATACATATAAAACGGCTTAAACACAATAACAATATATTCAAAATACAACAAACAGCAGTTAAAGTCCGATTGAACGCATTTGCGCAGAGGGAAATTTATCGAGATTTTAATTGTGTTACTTTTGCGTTTAAGGTGTAATCGATACTGCCTTTGTACTGTGAACATAAAACACGTATACATATATAATTTAGTTACGCGTACGGTTGTACTTTTATTTATTTATTTATTTTTTTTAATTCGTTTTATTGCGAGAATTTCCGATACTCACACAGTTCTCACATAAATAATTCAATTTGCCATGCTCGTAAACTTACACATATAGGTACAGTGTAACGATTTATACAGAAAAAAAAAAAAACAAAAAATTAACTTGATTTATAATTTTAAAACTGTGTACGCACGCTCGTCTTATCGATGCGTATAACTGTTGTAGTCTAGCACGTTATGACGCTATAGATACGAGTATACCGCATTACCGCCCAATATTCGTATAATTCAATATTCTTTAAGTGTATATGCATCGAGAACTTTATTGACAAAAACGTATGCGGGTTTGTAAAATGTCGTCGGGTAAATTAAAAACTAATACATTTCAAAACCCTTGCACCACCACCCGTTGCAGTATAAGCTCGATAATTAAAAAGTTTCGAATTTTTGTCTGTTCCCCATTTTCCGTATCGGTGCGTCCGATGCAACGATATTCTATATTTTAACGAGACGTTTTGTCGCAGGGCAAAGTAAACATCAATATATTTTTACAAGCCTTTCCACATTAAAATGAGTGCAGAGGCCGCCGATTGGCAGCAAGTTACCGTTTCTCATGCTTCTCCGATTTCCTTTATAAGTTTCCAATGTGATCCATCTTAGGTTAGATTACCCACGCGTCTCGTGTTTGTTATTGACTAATATAATATTATATAATATTAATACCCCCTTATTTCAAAATATTTTTCCTACATGATCTATTATCTAGCTATAATATTGTATAATATGGTGCACAATTCGATTAGGTTGGCACTTCTGGTTTTGCAGTTATTTAAAAACTTACATACGAGTTCGTGGTGTTCTGTCCGGTAAGTATTAAGCGTTTCGTAACGCCACGCCCGACTTAGAAGTTTTTTCTGATCGGTTTTCACTTACAGCACAGTTCTTCCGATACAAGTTTCCAACATAGATTATTCTTGAAAAAAAAGAAAATAAAATTTGTTATAAAACGAATCGATTTTCATCACGAAAAACCCATACATGCGCGCACACACACACACACACACAAGTGCACGTTGGGTTCCGATGGATTGATCATGAAGTATCAATGATTACCTTGAAATTAAATAAAAACGAATAATTGAAATAAGTGAAAAAAGCTATCATTAGAGAAGCCTGTCACATTCGTCGTAGTAGTTCCAGCAGCCATAATACCATAGTCAACCACCCTGCACTCATACCAGTTGTTAACTTTACCGTCAGTTTATTTAAAAAGACAGATATGACTCATTACCATTTAACGATTTATTATTATTATTATTTTTTTTTTTTGTGGAGTGCTTGAGATTATGTACACCAATCATTTTTCTATAAAACCTTGAGTTAAGGTATACCATACATATAATATGCATATTATAATGTATATGACCGTTTTTAAACACTCGTTGTTTATATAATTCACACCACACACACACACACACACACATACACACACACACACACACACACACACACACATATATATATACAACCATTATTTAATGCAGTACAATAACAGGGAATAGGTTTATTATTGTATTATTATTTAAAAGGATATTTTATCCCTTAAAATTACAATGTTTTATAGATTATATTGTAAAAAAAATATTGAAACATATGGAAACACATTGTGTGTTATGCTTCAATCGCAATTACATTAAACTAACATTAGCGTGTATTACATAAACGAACACGCATGATATATTATATTATTATAATTTTAATAAACGCTTACTAAATCCGCAGCATTACTTGTTATTTAATAATATAAAAATAATATAATCTGTCGGAACGATATAATACGCGACGTGCTAAGCCGATAATATTCTAATATAGTGTTTTATTATTATGTTTACGTGTTCTGAATTTGACCAGAAAATTATATTATAACGTGTTTGTGTGTGTACTGTGTATGTGTGTCCACGGTGACAGGCTATTCATACTGCGCTAGCTTTAGTTTTTGTAAAACGTCAGTAAAACTATACTATTATTAATTATATTAATTCACTGCCGTATCGTTTATTTATTTTCTTTTGTTAATTGCCCACAGCATTTATTATAATTTTGTGTATTTTTTTAAAATATTCATACTTATCGGCAGTATGAATTTTGATAATGACATGTGATAACTAATAATGGTTATAAAGTCATTAACTTTGGTTTTTTTTTTTCAATTCGATGATGTGTATTTTGTAAAACATTGATAAGCAAACCAAGTATTAGCTAAAACGTTGAATTGGGTACACGTAAAATACTCGTATTTATAATGATTTTTAAATTTTTTGCGTAGCGAGCTGGAATGTACTAGTTTTTCAATGACGACGTGTATATTTTATTATTTTTTTTTGCAATATTGAGCAAGGTTCCTGGTATCAGTAGTGGTATTGATGATATTTCTTAACAAATACCTTTTTACAGTGTACAATTTTTCAGGACTAATGGTTTTCTTTTCTTAAATAACAGATAGTCTCTTGAAAACTGATATTTTCTTCGATGCAATTTATGTTCTAATTGTAACGTGGTCATTCACAATAAATTAAGAAATATTGAATTATAAGTATTGGTGTAATCAATGGATATAATTTATTATGAAATATTTTTATATTACATAAAAATGTAGATGGTACGCTTCACGGGAGAATGATTATGGACATTTATATTGAATACAATTGCATATATTATATCGCCCATTTGCACGTTTTTCTCATAATAATACAATACATTTAAATTATATTATTTCAAAATCAAAATGTACTCCCTCAAATATATTACAATTTAATACAAGAAAGTAGAAAATATACTATAACTATATCCAAACAATGTTCAACAGTATGTAGGATATGAGTTTATATAGTAAGAACTATAAAAAGAAATTATCAACTTAATTATGTTCTTATAGGAAAATATTTACAAAAATTGAAAAAATGTATTTACAATAATCATTTATTTTATTAAAAAAAAAAAACACATCACAAAAAAACTTGAGCAATTTTAATTACATTTAATAACATTTTACCTTTAACTGGACAATTTAGATGATTTCAGTTATAAACGTAATTACTGTATCTGCATATAGATAACTTATGTATTTTTGACACAGAAGTTAATATAAAAAAATGCAAAATGTTACTTGTTTCTTATTAAAATTTTAAACTTCAGTTGTTTGACCATTGGCTGACATTAGGTTTGTATTTTAATTACATACACGGTGTTACAAAAATTATTCCTAATTATTAAATATTGTATTACAAGGTTTTTAAAAATAAATTTAATTTATGAAAATGTTCATTATTATTTTAAAACATACGGAAAATAATTTAATAATAAAGATTTTATCCTGAAAGTTATAATTATTTAAATTAATATATTTTAAATATACGGTTTAGAAGTTTACCTGTTTTTAAAACGAATATAATAACGTTTAAAAACAATGAATTAATTAATTAAAATAAGAATCTATTTTATGCTTAAGCAAATAATTATTCTCATATTTTTATTTAGGAACAAGTTTTGTTACAGAAATATATTATTACTATGAGCCAGTAGCTTAAATCGTTAATTTACAGATGTAGTTGGTAATTAAAAAGAAAAAACATATTCAAGATATTCAAATAGTAAATATCTACGAAAATCGTAAGTACAAGATAATTAGATTTTATTTTTTATTTCTTTGTACGAGATTATCCGTTGTAATTTCCGACATCAATTTATCTTGCAGTTTAAAATACATAATTTCAAAATAATTATCTTCCATCGGATATGTTTTTTATAATATATTTTTTTATTTCACCCATATCCCTTATTCCCGTCAAGCATTTGAAATCTGTCGAAACTTTTAAATTTTTTTGCATACGCCACGGTGTTTTAAATTGTAGGAATTGCGTTTTATTAATTACATCAACGTCGGATTTAAGTAAATTTGCGCATTTTGGTTTTGTAATAACATAATATTATAACAGCAATAATATGGCCTGTCCTTAAGCGTATAAATAATATAATATTGTATTCATCGAAATAAATGGTAAATATTCAGCGGAAATTGTATTTTTAAAAGAGGGTTTTATTGTTTTGTTCGTATTTGAGACGAAATCCGGTGAACAAAGTGACATTCCAAAGACCGGTAGTAATTCTTTATTACTTTATGTGATTTTCTAAGAGAACGCTTACGTCTTGAAGCATGATATATATATTATAATGCATAATAATACATACCTGTTGTATATACATACAAATAGTTTGTCGATTTTCGATTAACTACGATGGGTGGGGTATACCGTACGAACACTCAAGCAACCATATTGACGTCTTAATAAAACACCCTTCAAAAATCGTACATTACTGTCATATTTTGTGATTGTTTTCGAGAAGTTTTTTTAATTTTTGACGATGTACCCACCAAGGAACGTTATTGTTACTTGTTATTATAATTACTTCAATTTCTATCTAATATATTATATAAGTGTATTTTATCAGAGAAGCATATAATGTATTTAGAAAAATAAAATTATATTTTTACTTACATAAGAAAAACAGGATGTTTATGTGAATATACAGATACAGTTTGTTAAGACCGTAGGAAATTGTATTTTGTGACTTAGGATGTTGAATAATAATGATTGATATATTTTCAAAAGTTATAAAATTGCTACATTTAAAATTTAAAAGTTGATTACCCCTCAAACATCAACAACTAAGTCTAGTATTAGATATTAAGCAGCTAAATTATGATGAATGTATAATTTTATATCGAAATTATATAAAATGTATAAATTCCTGTTGAAAAAAAATTGAACATAAACATTAAAATGCAGCATCGCGAAGGTACATTGAGTGAAATAAGATTTTTGAGACATCAAAAAAGAGTAACGAAAAAAAAAATTGAATTATTTTATATGAGAAACGATTCCAAGCTAGGAACGAATAAAACGTGTATGCTTCGACGTTTTAATAGTAAATAAGTAAAATTTATTTCAACGTCAAAGCAAAAATACATAAAGTGCATACAACAAATATATAATTTATAGAATGTATACCGGTTATTGAAATTAAGGGGGCTTTAAGTGATGTGAAAATACACCTAATTTGAATTTGTTACAGTAATAAAAATGGTACAATCTCATACTGTTTTTGATGGCTTAATTCGGTTATTTCGAGCTTGGATAAACCAAAAATGTTTATGGTTCGCTGTCTTTAAACCCATATTATGATTGTGCTTTTGCGATTGTGACACCGTGATAATTTTCGAAATTTTATTTCAAAACAATTAATCAGGAGAAAATATTATCGGCTAGCACTGCAAATGAGACCAGACAAACCATCCCCTTCCCTAGAGTTCGCTGTATACCAACCGTCGGCACTACCCATTATATATTAATGATCCGTTGACGAGGGCGGCCGTTGAATAGGCATAATACGTTATTCTGTATTAATGACACTATTAGCGTAATTAATCGTCGTCGTCTCGGAAAACGGACACAGTGAGAACAATAATAATATTATATAATATTGTGCTGTAACAGGGGATTATTCCCGTATTTATCGGAGGAGGGACCGGAGAAAAGCGTCGAATTCTCTTAGAACCATCTTGTGAATAAAAAAGTAAACTGTATCACCACAAAATTTAGTTTTTTATTACAATTTATTTTTTTTAATAAGATGTGAACATTTAAACCTACTTATCTACGCACTTTTTTGATGCTTTTAAATTTTAATTTACGTTGTAATAATTAAGCAAAAAAACAAAAATATAAAGGATATATGCAATTATAAATGTATAAATAAATTGTAAGAAATTGTTAACAATTCAAGTCCTTAGTTATTGATATATGAATAGCAATAAAAAAATTAAATTGAAATAAAATAAATTCTTTTCTAAAACTAGTTAAAAATAACTATTTTTTGTTTGTTTGATTATTTAAAAAATACTTTTTTATAATTATTATAATACATAATTAATAATTTTCAAAACATTACTTCTTGATCTAAACAGGGTTTTTTTTCTACCCTTGAGAAATATTGTGATAATAAATGTAAAAATAAAGTTTCAATAATGAAAAATTTTAAATTATTATTGCCGTTAACAGAAATAACTTAGTTTTAGAAGTAAGTTTTTATTTTTTTTTTGTAGTTAAACGATAATTAATTTCCCTCGAGGAACTAAAGTCTATAGTTCTGTATGTAGTAATTACGTTGTAATTTTTCATGGCGTTTTTTTAATGTTTTTTTTTCAATTCTTACATCGTTTTTGATTACATATTGCGGTCGGGTTATGCTACGTTCTGAATTTTAAACATTTTCGATTTTAATTCAACGAGGCCGTTTTTTCCAAGGCGTATTCAGCTGTTTCGTGTGACACATTAGTTATATATAGAATGATTCACTAAGCATGCTCGCCCTCTTTTTTTCTTCAATAATGTGATAGATTTTGAGTTATTTAGTTTTGTGTACTAAGGATGAGAAGTCGATGATAATGGGGTTGGAAGATATGAAGGCTATGGTGACTTAAACATTTTAATAAGTAATTCATATTAATCTATACGAATTAATTTCTTTTTAAACTTATTGGAGTATAGTGTACACAGGATCCAATATTACATAATATGTTTTATGTATTTGTTCCATTTTTAAGGAATATTGTCTATAGTAAATACATTTTATAGTAACTTAAAAACTATTAGTTTGAATTTTCAAATAAATATATACATCTAAATGTTCAAAAACATTGTCCAGTAAATAATTTACATTAAAATAAGAGGATTCTCATTTTAAAAACAGAATTTTGCATCGCTTAAGACTCTCCTTAAGTATTAGAAATAATCTTAATATTATTAAAATATGATTTTTAAGTGTATTAAAAAATTTAAAAATTCCGAAAATCAGAGTTTCAATAAATTTAGTATTATAAAATATAGGAAAAAAATGGAATAAGCTTGTTTGGTGAATCATTCTATATATGTATATTGGTATATTTGGTATGGGCAATAATAACATATATACCCACAGAGGTTTTATACTTAATATACAAATAGATAGATGGGTACTAGTGTGTATGGGTTCTCTACATCAATAACATCCTGCGAGGGTTAAAACCAAAACGTTGTGTTTTCGCCGGAGGTTTGTTTTTCCTGTAAACCCTGCGGACTTTTATCCACTATCTCGCATATGCGAATAAGTACTATAATATGAGTCCAAAAGTTAGAGCGATGTGTCGCAGCTGACCATATTCAAATGAACATTAAAAAGTCATATGATTTTATACATTTTTTTATTAATCGTTATTGTCATGGCATTGGACCAAAGGTGCCGGGTCAATACTTTATAATATTATTCTATTTAATCGTCGTTGTATTTTTAATAAAATTTCTGATATTAATTATCAATTAAAAAAATATTTATGATTTTATACAAAAAAGTGTATAAATTGTTAACCGGGATTATGTTACATAAAGTCAAAACACATGAACAATTAGATTAATTACATAGGTTTTGGTTGTTAGAAGGAGGTTGAAACTATTCAAAGTACTTGCAACTAATTTGTATCAATAAATCAAATCGTACAATCGACATTCTGAACGTTTCATAATTATATTGTATAATTAGAAAGTAATTTTAGAAACACAAATGTCTTGCTAATATAGAAAACTCTTAACGTATAAAATGAGATTTTTTTTATTAATTTATAGTTGAATTGGATTTGATATCAATAAACTGTATTTTTGTAAGCTCAATATTATTTTATGGGATTAGAAATTTATAAACTGCATACTTGAAAATTCTACAGAATATTTTGTATTTATAAATACAGTCGAGTCACGATAACTTGAACCTCAATATAACTCGAAAAACTTGACAACTTAAATTTTTTCCCTAGAAATATAAATTAATAAAAATTCGAGTTAGATATTTCGAATAATATGGGTGTTGACCAGTTGCCCTCAACGGCTGTTATCGGGATTTTAAAAATATACCAGTTGCCCTTGACCAAATGTACCAGTTGCTCTCAACTGAAAATATCAGTTGCCCTCACATGTTAATATATACACGATTACATTATATAGTCCGTAAAATAGGGGAGGTAAATATACAAACAATAAATACAATTATTTATAAAAATAATGTAAAAAAAAAATTTTGCTCTAGGTAGTTTGGGGGATTTGGTATAAAAAAAGGTACTTTTGAGGGCAACTGGTACACATCCAATAATACATATCTCGAAGTGAATTTTTATCTCCCTTCACTTCGAGTTACCGCGATTCGACTGTATATATATTTTGCATATAGTGTAATACCATTATCTAATATGTTAATATTTTCTGTATCCTAATGATTTTAATTTCCAATATAATACTCATAAAATCAAAATATTAATTTATATTAAACATTTTAAATTAAACTTAAAAATATATTGTATGTTGTGTTTTCAACTATCATGAAATCGAATATCACATACATTTTATATTGTTATTGTTTTATTATTCATTATTAGTAAGACAGGTTTGGTGATTTCAAGTTAGGCTAGTAAACTCTTTACATAAAAATGTATTATATAAGTGATTTTAAATGACAATATATTTTAGAGCGACAAATTTTTGCACATACGTTTTTGGAATAATTATTCAGCCCATGACTTGGTCAATAGATGAATCAGATCCAAAGTACCCTAAATAGGTGGCGCCAGGATGATATTCATTTAAATGTCCTAATTATATAATGTGTACAATTTATAATTTTATAAATAAGCTTAAACTATTAATTTTAGATTTAACTATTCCATTATACGATTTTTCTCCACAGAAAATCTGATTGTACAAATATTATATTAAAATTAACCATCAAAATAATATTATATAATAATTTGTGATACAGGATGTTACGTGAGGATTTACCCATTTAAATATCTTCTGAAATAATAGAAATATCATAATTATTTATGTTTTTTTAAAGATTCACAGGGACAAGAATTATAATTATTTCATATTTTAATTTAATTTGATGTTTTGGTAAAAATATTTTTTTTAATAAATCGATGATAGCCATTTTGTAGAGTTTATTTTTCTGAACATTTTTGACATTTTAACATTTTATTTTCATTGGCATCGTAGTTTTTAATATTTTATTTAGTATTGAAAATAGATTGTTTGTATTATTACACGGACATAAAACCCGCGAACCCACGAGTTACAACATGTAAAATAAACTCTACAAAATAGGTTTGATTTTTTTGAAAATTATTTAATAAAAATTATTTTTTTAAATTTCTTAACAAAATAGATGAGTCCAATTAAAATATTAAATACTTGTAGTTCTTGTCCCCGTAAAAAAAAAAAGAAATGTGATAAATCCATTATTTCAGGAGATATTGCGATGGTAAATTTTCATAGGACATCCTGAATCGTATATTATTATTTATTATAATATATAGTCATATATAATAATCTACTCCAGTTTTCTTTAAATTTAATTATTAACAATTAGTGTTACAATTATTGATTTATGCATTTTGTAAAAATAATATATAAGTAATGATTACTTGGTTATAATTTGTCTTACTGTTAACTTACGAAAATGTAGGCTATACTAGAAATTACGTTACCTTGCCAATAAAATGTAAATACCATGACTATGCAAATGTACTTAATATTAATTACTCGAATAACTAAAAAAATCACGATATCATGGAAAAACTATTTTGCACTTATCGTCAAATGATTTTTAAAAAAAAAAACCTTTAAAATAACATTATTATAGAATCCACAGCTAATTATCAATAGATCAATGGGTGGATTTCAAGCGTAATAAAACGCAGTCCGTCACCGATTTAGTAGGTTTTCGATTGATTCAGCGATTGACCATTTCGTGAGACCATTAAATTGTACGGAATGACTCTACGAATTGAATACGCCGAGTATTAATTTAATGGATATCATTACAATGGTAAATTATTCCACTGGTCTTATGCGATCATTCGAAAGCAGAATCCAATAATGACAGTGTTTAAAATCATTTCTGTACGTGCATTGGTCATGGTAACCATTAAACCTGTATGGTTAAGTAAACGCCCTATATAGGCGTCCTAACGACTTCGAGTTATACATCACCGGCCAAGTAAATGCGACGTTTAATACTTAAATCATTCCAACAAATAACAATAATAATTTGTTATTATTACTGATATCATCCATTCGCATTTTCGTGTTACGCACGATACCGGGAAAGTACTGTAATCGACAGTAAATTACGTGCATTTAGGAAACACAGATAACCGTCGTTGAACGAAATTTCAAAACGCGATGAGTTATGATGTCTATCGTTGAGTTCCCATTACACAATACACATGCCATCGTGTACCTGTGTAGGTATAAACTTTTCAATAAACCGTTCAAAACCAAATTTTTATTTTTTATTTTTATTCTATTTTCAAAATAATTATTATGTTACTGGCAGCATAATAATGATGTATCATACATATTATTATATTAATGCGTTTTCGCACGGTTCAATATCATCTCCCATTATTCCGCTATGGAAAATGTTTTAGGGAAATTACAGTTGTATGCTGTACCTCTATTCCACATAATATGTGAACGAAAACTTCCGAGTAATGATTCCATCGAACTGTCATTTTGAACAAATAATATTAATTTCAAGTTTTGACCTTACCAACTAGAAAATGTATATATAACATTAATAATATTGTTTGTCATGTCCATATGTGATATTATGTGAATAATATGATGAATAATGTTTCTGACAAACGCGTGTCTGGTGGTAAATCATGGTGTTTGATAGAACTATTCACAAATAATTGTCGTAATATAATATTGTATTAGGAACCTATCTAAATGATATAAGAACGTATGAAATTTATTAAATTATAATATGAAGTTCAATTATTTATAATTTAATTAAGTAATTAGAGATTATATTAAAAAGTATTAAGCAATAAGTGTTTAGTAATGTATTGATTTTAAAATAATGCGTGTTTTGTGTTTGGAAACACTTTTTACAATTAACATTTTATTTCGATTTATGTTGAAAATATTTTGTTTTTAATATAATTTTTTTTATAAACGTATAAGTATATATTTTGATTAATTAAAATATCTATACGAAATATAACAATCTACCTTGTGGTGATTTGACAATTATACATCAACGGATTCAATCAGACGTTAAACCGTATCCATATGTCGTTTGTGATAAATCCTCCGACAACATCAGTACTCTTTAGCACACCGGCGAACGCATATTGTTCGGATTGACAAATATTAAGTTGGGTAATCTATTATATTATTACAATGAGTAACATATCAATAATCAATAGCAATTCGTTTTCAGTGTCTGAGTTAATAACACTTTGTCTTTGTTCTTAATTTTAAAATGTAAGTAATTGAACGTTCACTATTTGAGTTGTGCGCTTAAAAAATATTTTCAAAAAAAAAGTTTAAAAGTCAATTATTACCAGCAGTGAGCGTGATATTATTACAAGACAGTATTCTATGAAGCCGTTTCTAAAATGATAATTTGAAATGCAGTCATAATACAGTATTTTTCTGGATTTACACACAGTATATTATTAAATAAAGATTAAACCTTTTTAAAATAGGTTTATTTGAGGTTATTTAATAATTTAACATACTTGTTGACTGTTGAATATACACGCAACAAAGACGCGAACATCACTGATATGCTTGGATATCATACAATTAATTAACTGATTATTATTTTTGATTTTTTGATAGTTGTAGAATTATGACATTATGTAAGCGAAGATCTTGAATAAATTACATTCTTATTATAATGTATAGACAGTAGTCATAATATTACGATCAACTGATTAAAATAATCGCGATGGTGTTAATCTAAAATTTATTAAATTATTGTTGTTAATTTTAAAGATTAACATACAAAGCGTATGATAAAACATTAGATTACATTCGATCATATGATTAATTCCAACACTGTGTCTAAATTTAACTGAAAACTCGTTTAGCTTAATTTTTCAATTTTTTTTTTTTTTAAGATTTGGCAGTATAATAATAAATTAAAATATTAGTAGTGATTATAAAGGAATACTGTAATAGTATGGTCCATTCAATTACAAGGTAAATTAGACTACTACCAAATATCAGAGCGAATTCCACGGAATTTTAATTATTAATTAAAAAACAGAGAAATACAACGAAATAAATTATAGAATTTATACAAGTATGTTTATTACGAGTTGACTTATGTATAGTAATATTATTTTGTTTAACCAATTGTTTAACCTATTATGATGTATTATAAATCTGTTATTAATCATATTATATAGTTTAAATTAATATATTTTTTAAATTGTAGTAGTTTTTGTGTCTGAAGACATGTTTGAGTGCGAGTTTGTTAAGTAATAACTTAAATATTTTGTGCATAACAATAACAGAAAATTCAAACTGCAAAAAAATCTTCAGTCAATGTTTGTTTAGGTATAAATTGTATTTAATCTGTAGAAATTGGTCATTAACTAGATTGTCCAAACAGTATTGTTTAATGTATAATCAACATTAATAATATTGCCAATACACTAATCCAATTTTTCATAAAATAAAAATATTTGAACCTATACTTAATTAAATATTTACCTATATACTTCTTTATATTTTTATTAAAATTATAACATAATATTCTAATATATTCAATACATAATAACTATTGATGGGTGTAGAAAGCATAGAATTGATGGTTTTGAATTTAACTCTTCGTAGGTTTATGATGTGAAACATCTTTAGTGACGGGTCAGTAAATTTTCTTTACGAAGCATCGTAGAAAAAAAGCGATATTGACTGTGATATGTTTGTCAGTATGTATTATACACAGAGTGATTGGCGTTTCATCATTATATTAATGTTTATTACTATTCCTGAATGTCTTTTAGATTTTTAAATGATTTTCAAGGTTTATATACGATTTTTTAAAGATAAATACATAATTTTAAAAAGGTGTTATAATACCTTAGGTTAGGTATTTATGTAAATTAATTATCATTAATTATGTTGATTTAGAAATGTGATTCAATTTAAGTTGAATAAATGGATTTATTTTAATGAATAAACAAAGTTTGATGTATTTATTGGTTTTTGTCATGAAGTTAAATGTTTAATCAAAATGCTATGAACTATAATAATAAATATAATTAATTTTAAACGCAATATAAATTAAAATACTTATACGTTTATAAAACAACCCAAAATAGTTAGAACATTTCTTTGAAGCTTTTACATATTATTTATCCAATTATTAAAATATTTGTATATTATATGTATAATGTATAAATATAAATATAAATTATCTTTATATTTATGATTATTTAATTATGATGGTATTATATCACACAGGTAATATAGTAAATAATTGGATAACAAACGGTTTTAATTTGCGATTAATGTATTATGCTACCTTGTAGTTATCAGAACTTACTTCTAAATCTCTGTACTATATAAAAAGGACAATTTTATCTAGCTTATCAGAAAAATAAGACTAGAATGTGCGACCATGTGTATTAGTCGTATGTGCCAATAGAAATATGAGAAAAGTAATGGCAGATGACACAATGGGAGTAAAATAACTAAAAGAATGACTGTGAGAAGAAATGGAAGAAAAGCGTCAAGACGTTTCTAGTAGAAATTTGAGTAGAATGATGATCTACATAATATGATAGAAATCAATATGGAAGGAAATAGTTTTGCAGTAAGTCCAAATGCCTCATGCAGCTGAAAAAAAGATAGTATTTTTTTTATTATTTTGGGTTTTAATAAGCTATAGTTATTATACATTTTATCTTTTAATAAAATTAATTAATGAAAAGGTTTTAAAAAAAATTAATTTTCAACGAGCTTAATACTTTGAAATGCTGGAAAGTAAAACAGTTATAAATTGCAACAAGTAAGGAAAATCACACTATACCAACAACATTATGCAAATACAATTATATAATGTCTACAAACTCGGTTATATGTTATACTCACTTTACAGATGAAAAATTTAAAAAGCACATATGGTGTTTATTTTAGAATCTAAAGTTATAAATTGGCCTTTCATTCACATTTGTTAACTAATATTTTTCGATGTATTTCGTATCGTTTTTATTGCATTTAAAGTTTTAATTGTACAGAAATGTTAAATGTTATCAACTTATTGTTTTTAGATTTTTTGAATAAAATGAATTTTTATCTATTTTTTCTATGGGACAGTAAACGATTAAATTTGTATAGAAATATTTGTAGTAAATTGGAAGGGTTTGAAAATAACTAACTCGTAACGCGCAGTTAAATATGTGACCACCATCAAGTATTCATATTACACATATAGACGCATAGTGTGGGTTTACTTTTATTAATCGTATTGGCGATGCAGTAATCGCGTGTTACGCCAGCAACAGTTCATTAACTTCATAAGCCTTTGCATTTTAATTTAATTACTATGGAAAAACTCGAAAGTAAAGAAAAAAACGATAGTGTACGTAATAACACTAATAAATAATAACTGCGGTATAATAAATATGACGCAAAAAACAATAATTATATTATCGTCGCGTTATGCATAGTAATTCAGTTTTTTAAAACCAGGAATAATGCTTTCAACTCTGTAGTTATAAGCAGTTTCAATGAAGTGTTATTGATTACAATAATTATTGTACTCACAATAGTAAAAATGTTAACCATTGTAATGTTTTTATTTCATTCTTAATTATATTTATATTATACATCATATTACTACAAATTTGTCAAAAAAACACCACATGTCAAATATTATATATAACGAAAAAAAAAATAGAATGGAAACAATATAATGACTGATTTGGTTAGTATAATAAATTATTGGATTTGATGTAAGTCGTATGTTACGATCGTTGAACTCGTGGTGCGCCAGGACATATATTTGAGTTTCGATCGTTGTCGTTAAACAACAAGTTATATTATAATATTTCATTGGCAAACGATTAGAACATTTACTGTTTGAATTAATAACAACGAAGTTTAAACGCGAGCGCGAAACATGTGTTTTTAATGTATTTGAATAATTAGTTTGTGGCGGTGGTGGCGGCTTTGGGTTTGGAAAAATATGGTATTTAATGAAAAAATAAAAATGAAATGCGTTGACGGCGTTTTCGGTCTTCGTTTTGCCAGCGGTGGTGGTTAGTAGCGGGCTTTAATAGATAATAACTCCGAAAAAGAAAATTAAATTCATCATGTCAGAAATGAATACAATTTTAATAAATAACTAGATAAAAGGAAACGCGCAGGTCAGAATTTAGTCGTCGTCACGATATAATGTTTTATGTACGTACTTATTTTTGCTGATTTCAAACACCAGGCAACTTATGGGGTACGCTGTGTACAATCAGCGTATTTATTACATAGTAAAATAGTGTTTGAGTGTGTGTGTATTTATATATATATATATATATACTTTAAACGTTATACATGCGTATTGATTTTAAGAGTATAGAGTCAGTATACATGCAGACGACGGCGGCGGCGACGGGTTGAAAACTTTACGTGCACCGAATCCGTATCCAGGAGCGGCGACTTTGGACCGAACCGAACCGGAAATCAAAGGAGCGGTTTCAGAAAGGATAAGGAAAAAAATAACGCTTTCACTTTTTATCAAATCATTATTATTCTATACTTATATTATATTATGAATATTACATATATTCGTGGATTGTGAACTCAATAAACGCCTATTTTTTTTTAAAAACTGTTGGGGAAAAAAATGTTGGTACATGATTAAAATTAATGTGATACGAATTATTTGAATCGTGATCCATAAAGTATAACAATATAACTTTAGTTACAATGTAGTGTTGTTTAGTAATTATAGTACGGATTAATAAAAAACTACTTGAGACAAAATGAATTGTTCTGCATCATAATATTGTATTATTTGTCTAATACAATTTCAAATACTTACAAAATATTTTGTTCTTATTTATACCGATAAATTATGGCGGAATATTTTTAACCACCGGTCGTGGTGGGATGTGAACGTTGGATCTGTCTATCGATACGTTGCTAAACCACAGCTGTTGTGCTATCATATATTTAATTATCTTAATTAATTTATTGGTTATTTCCTAAATATCGAAAAATAATCAATTAATATTATAAATATTATAAAATATTAAATTATTTAAATAATTTTTAGAATGCAAATACGATTATTTTAAATCAAAATTTGTATTTAAATATTTTTCTTTCTTTCACACTTGCGAAGCAATGCTTCGCTTAAGTCCTACCCGGTGAGCTAAACTAACCTTAGAATGTTCATAACCATAGAATAATACTCATGTTTATCTCTTTTTAGAAATTATCCAATTACTAAATAATATTATATACCAATTTAAAATTTGATAAACCTATAATATAACTTTAACTGTATTTAAATTTACAACTTATAAATAATGAAAAAAAGCTGTTAGATTTTAAAATTTGCATAATAATAAACTGTTTATAATCAAATTAATTTGGTACTCACATGCTATTTATTTTCGTTTATAGCATTTGTATTTTATTTTTTTATTATTAAAATCTGCTTCTCCTTTTTTCAGTGATAATGGTCCAATAGTCAAATACTCAAATCCAAATGATCTTTAAAATAAAAAAAAAAAAAATTAAAATAACATAAAACACTGGGGAAAACAACGACTACATGATTGGGATAAATGTATCATAATAGCGAAAGCGAAGTATGATATTTTAGTTTTCGGGATGAACACGAATCAGACCGTAAGTAGGGAAATTTTGTTGTCAACTTTTGTTCTAGCCCCAGTCACGCCACTATCTCGTCTTATATTCTATAGAAGATATGTAAATAAAATGTATTATGCGTCGTGTATCTGATGATTGCTCGACACGGTGCAGTGTGCAGTCAAATCAAATATAACATCCGATACAGTTACTTCTCGACTTCAGCACAGGTCCCGCACACCGCCTACGTTGAATTCGCGCGTATATAATATATTACGGCGACGCAATTGTACGTGCTCGCAATGACATTATTTATTCTGTTATTATAAGTATATACGTCATATATCTTTCGGTCTCCTCACTGTGCGCGCGTTTGGGTGTGTGAAAGGCTACAGTCGATATACGACGGCACTGAGATTCCACCGCGGCGCTCGAGATGTTGCTGGTTTCTCGATTTGTGACACCTTTTATACGCCACTTGGCTGGACCGTTGTCCACTTACGTCTAATTTATTAGGGTCCTAAATTTCTAACACCACGAGATCGTCATGTAACAAATATCCAATATCTGCTATCATTATATACATAATATATTTTAGATATTATGGCTGATCTCTATTTTTATCTATCCTATTTGTATATAGACGACAAGTAACTCGTTCGCGTCACTATTAAATACGATTGATCACCGCCGTCACGGTTTTTCGTACGCAAAAGATCGATTAGATAATACGAGTATGGTCTTAAATATAAACTATACAAAAGACAGAACAAAAATAATGCAATCACATCGAATAATAACAAAAAGGAATAAAAACCACGATGTCTACAGCTGCAAAAATGGATTTGATATTTTTCACAGTGATTCATATATCAGTAACGTAGCCTGGTATATTATATTTACCTATGTACAAAATGTCGATGTTTTTCATTGGAACGATCGTGTCTACGCATATAATTATTATAAAAATGTACTACGATCGGTGTAATGTGCCTACATAATATAAAATATCTAAACAGATTTATTTACAAAAAAAAAAATAATTATAATTGATAACAATAAAATATTTTAGTAAATACTACATACTATTAAAGCTATACTTGTAGTCATCTACGCACAAATAATATGTTATACAGACAATTCACCAAACATACTTACCTCCATTTTTTTTCTTTAATGAATTTAAAAAAATTTAATTTATGGAATTTTAAATATGGTTAGAGACTGCATTTTAAAATTCTTGTGAATTCTATGACGAGAGAATTGTTCAATAAAAACACCTATTATTAAAATTATGGACAATAATTAAGTAATCTAGTTATGGATTCTATGAAGTCTATTTATATTTGATATTTTAATTAATTGGTTTGAAGAGTAATTAAAAAATATATTATAAACTATTGGACGATTAAATATTGGGCTAAATACGTAACTACGAAAATATGTCAAAACATACTCGTAGAAAATTATCGACAGTAAATATTTAAATTAAAAGAAAATAATAATACAAATCCCCCCCTCTCATTAAAAATTCCTACACACACGCTACTGTGTATATTATATTATAAACGTATTATTATACTGGTGAATGATTAAAATTGTGTGAATTGTGTGATGTGTGTATGCACACTCGAATTCATGACATTTAATAATAACTTGCACACAACGAAAACTATGCCTACACACACACACACACACACAACATTTGTTACATATTTTGTTATGTTCAAGCGTTGTAAAACTAATATTCATGTATATTATTAAAATGTAAGCTACGTAGTTTTTTTTTTCAAAAACTATCAGAAAATAAACTATGCCAAATATTTTTAGTTAGGTACACTGTGTGACTAAAATAACAAATTTTAATCCAAACTACCGAATGTCAACGGCTGATACATCATGTGTAAGTACAAATACGATTTACGTATTTTTAATATTTTTAAATTTATATACACATTCATTAAAACTTGAATGCGTTTCATTAAAATTATTTTGTTGTTTTATAAAGATACAAATGATTACAATACTATTTGATGTATCATCGTATATGCTATTAGCTCATAATAATAATAAAAAAAAATAATACAATCAAATTACATTTATTAGGTATGACGTACCTAGAAATAAAAACAACCTGTATTTATGGGATTTGAACAATGTACTCAAAATTAAAACTATAAATCAATTTTAAGCCATTTCACATATAATTATTATATAAATAAATTATTAATATTATTATTTTTGATTCTATTTATTAAAATTATTAGTAAGGCTAATTTACCATTTTATCATCCTTATATATATTATAACACAATCTAGGATTGATTTATTGTAATAATGTTACAATCGGTTTAAATTATTTTTTAAACCATCAATATTATAGAAAAAAAAAAAATGAAAAACATTATATTATTACACACTGAAAAGGTAAATTTAATTTCACTTACTATTATACAAAGTAACTATAGTCATATATCATAAAAGTGCATAGCTGAAACAAGAGTGGTAAAGTAAATGAATAGCTTACAAACAAATATGTGAAAATAAATAAAAAATGTAAACATTTTTTTTTTTAATTTTCAAGAAGAACACGAAGTCAATTTAACAACAATTCACAGTCATAAATAATTCGTAACTGAGTATAACTACATAACATTTTAATCGAGTTAACAGTTTTTATTAAATTGAAAAAAAAATCTTAATTTACTCATAAATCTATACAATAATAATGTTGTATTACGTTAACAAAAACCAAAATAAACTCCTAAGTTTGTAAGATATTTAAAATTAATTCGACTTTTATATATTTTCAATTATGAAACGCATACAAATATTGTAATATATGATATTTAAAGCATAATTGAATTTAATTGTATAATACATTTATGGTTATGTAAATTTTAATTTAATTTATATAATTGAATCAACAAAGTGCTTTAATACATTTTTTAAATACTAGTCTTTTACCCAAAAAACACGAACCATATAGATACAAACCATATAATTTTAAAACCAATAGTTGCGTATCCACTTGACTCGGAATATAATATTAGATCAGAATTTTATCAGACCTTTTACAATTACTTTTAAAGTTTTAAATTATTTTTCAAGCTTATAACTTTTTTTTTGATTTACCTTTTTAAAATTATTTTTATATAAATTATATAAATGGAATTTCAACTACAGCTGTTATTTAAATTTAAATTGTTTCTTTTTCAAATTTCCTTCCACAAATTAAATTAACAGGTTCAACTTGTATTTGAATAAAACATTCATACATATTGGACATGTATTTCAATCGAGTTTAAAGTACCTAATATCATGTATAAAATAATTTTAAATACATGTATTTAAATTAGTATGCTTATTAAAAATATCTTTTATAGTTTTCGTTGCTTGAAAAGTACACAACATATTCAATTTTTAAATATCAATCCACTCAAATAACTTTTCGAATAAATAAATATTTTTTTCTGAGGCAAATTTGGAAAAAAAATTCATACTACCTGAGATTGTAATCACAACATAGTATATTAAACATGTAAACATTATAAACTATCGTGAAAACTATAAGTATCTACTACCTATATTTATATATTATATAATACTATATTTTAAGTTTTAAAAATCAAGTGAATAAGTGTCCTTTTTTATCAAGGTAGTGAATATATCTTTAGGACTTGTGTGTTCTGTGTGTAACTACATAAATCAAATCATCATTGAAAGCAAGTAAGAGAAAGGCAAAATAGACGTTCAAAGAGCTTTGAGATCCACAAATCATAATCAAAATATTATACGTTATTTTATAGTTACATGGTACACAATTATTGATATGTGAGAGTTAAATAAAACGTATAGATACTTAGTTTACATGTAAAATTAATGTATTGGTTTTTGAACAGTAATTTCTTTATAAAAGATGATTAATCTTAATTAAAAAAATACTAACCGATCGACACTAAATTGTACTCAAAGTATATTCCTTGAGGCTATCAGTTTACACTTAGATTTCGTTCACGAAAATCAAATAATTATTTTTATAAGGTTGCGTCACCCATGGGATTTTTTTTAAATTAAACAAATAATACTACTTTAATAATGGTTTTTCATGTACAGTACAAGGCAATGGTTATATGTTTTTGGCTTATAGACTCAAAAAATAATTGGCTGATTTGGACAAAAGTTGCAAAGATTGTTCTTAAAATATCGAAAAAGCTTAGAAAGAAGTCTTACCCACTTCCAAAATATACCATTTTCCACAAGCAGGCTGTCTGTTATGGTCAAATAGTTCACAAAACGAAATGCTCCAATACCGATTTTTCTGTACACTTATACACTTATATAGCACTGTATTTTATGTTTGTTCTTTTTATCCAAGGTTAATTCGGGTCATATAGCTATAGTTATCATATTTAATATAACCAAAAACGTTTCATGTGCTAAAACCTGATTTCTCAAAACATATTATTTAAAATCATATCAAATCATATTTAAAATACGATTGGAATCAAAATTCAATAATATTGGTAAAATATTGTATAAACGAACAATGATTTGCTAAATTGATGATCTGGTTAGCAAACTGTTTTTTCAAGCTTGAAGAGTTGGGTACGCAAGAGATTTTTCGAATAATATTATAATTTTTGTCATACTAATTTTTAATTATATAAAATTCGTTCCATAAACTAGTATGTAACACATACTAGCATGCTTTATTTATTATTTTTCATTTTTACCACATTGAAAATAAGCGGTAGCATATAGGAGGTATTATCAACTTGTCTGAACCCTGCAGGGAAAATATAAAATCCTAACTCATCTCTCTAAATCATACATTTGGTACGTAGAGTATTGTTTTTGAAGTGAACGACATCAGTTTTTACATAGATACAATATGTATATTGTGTACGTCTCGGGACGAAAAAAAAGACGGTTCGTCGTGCCATACGGGATCGGAGAAAGGAAACAGGTTGCTATCCGTTTGGTGGCGGAAAGCGCGCCGTTTCCGGAAGCAGACGTCGTCGGTATATCTAAAATGTACAGAGTGCGGCGCATGTTTGACCGATCCTTAAACATTCAACCGTCCCCCTATCGCCCCCGCCCCCATCCAGATCGACGGTACCCACCCGACAGTCGAAAACGTAACCCACCACCACCACCACCGCCGCCGCCGGGCACCCTATCCGAAATCACCACCCCCGTCGACCCGTGCAGGTAGATAGGTCCTCCCCCCGCACTGCAAGCTCAACCGTTTCCATCATCGTCGGGGCCACGGCGGTGCGACGGTGGCGTTCGGTCACGCGCGCGCTTTGGTCTCTTTTTCGCGCGAGCGTGACGTCACGCGGCAGCGCTGATGGTCGGTCGGGCGGGCGGGGCGCCGGCGGAGCTTTTGGTCTATACCGCGACGCGCGCAACGCGGTCTGTCCGCCTCCGGTCGCCCGACTACCGGTGTGTGCGAGCGCGTGTGTCGCAGCACCATACACGCCACACACACACACGCACACTCACACACAATCACACACACTCGCACACAATTATAATAATTCGCGTGTATATAAACCGTCTCGTTACACATATATACATTATTATTATTATAACATATATTATTATTATTATTATCACCATCGTCGTCGTCGTCGTCGTCGTCGTCGTACGAGTGTCGCGGCGGTTTCGAGCTAGTCAGTGTGCGTGTGCGCTTGTGCGCGTGTGTTTGTGTGTGCGAGTGCGCGAAAAATCCGCTGCCGGCGAATTGCCGAGCGTGTGTGTATAATATTATAACCGTCGCCGCCGCCGCCTTTGCCGTCGTCGTCGTTGTCGTCGTCATCTTTGTTGTCGTCGCGCGCGCGGCTGCAGTATAGAAACACCGCGAGTATCCGTACGCGTGTGCGCGAGCGCGCGCGTGTGTGTGTGTGTGTGTGTGTGTGGTGTGTGTTTGGAATTATCGGTTACGGAGTTCGCGATCGTTTTTTTTTTTCTCTTTCTTAAATTTTAATCTCCCTCTGATTCTCCCTCTATCGTCTCCTTATCACTCGGCGGTGGTCATTTGCCTCCATACACATTTATAATATCTATCCGCTTATCAGCTCTGTTCGACACTTTTCACGTATACTCCCCCGTCAAATTTTCCGAATTTTTATCGAAAATCGGTGTCGTGTGTAAGTGTTGTCGTCGACTCCGTGCCGCGGAATTACGGTTTAAAGCCACCGTCAAACGAAAGAGGTAAATATTCCACGCCATCCGCATATAATCTTAGTACAATGTACGTAATGCACTACTACGTGTGTATATAACATTTTCATATATTGACATACATCATTGTATTTTAATATTTAACCAGTGTCGTAGTAGTACCAACTGACTGGACGGACCACCACTAATTTTTGGGGGGAGAGAGATTAATCACGAGAATTATCGGAAAACGTCTTGTTTAATCCGATTGCATTTGAAACGTTTATTAGGTTTTATTGAGATTATTTTTCTAGGAAAAAATATTATTCGCACGTTTTTGACGACGCGACGCCGTAATTTTCAAGACCATATTTTATACGAACAGACACATAATTATTGTAATCCGTCCTTGGTATAACGACAACGTTGTGTTTACGTTGTTTATTAGGTAAATACTAGTATATTATAGTACTAAATAATTCATGCCGTCGATGAATTAATATACCTATATAAAATTACCGTTGTAGTTTGGTTAAAAAAGTACGATCATACATGCTTCGATGATAATTGTATTAAATTACATATATGTACGTTGATTGTAACAATGTCGTTGATTAACATCGATCACACGATACTCGATAGAATTAGAAAAACATAAAGAGATAGAGAGCAAGCTCGTATACGTAACACGTACGAAAATTGTTGCACGCTTTTTTCAACGGTACCTATATATGTATATATATACACACTCACACATATATTCACATGACGCTGTGTGGTATTAATTTGATATCCAAAGATAATCTCGTATAATGCGCTATTTGAAAACCGTCTAGTTTCACTTAATGGTATTTCTCGTCGTTCGCGTGGTTTATGTTTTCCGTTTTAATCATCGCGTACGTCCAAGATGACGAGCTTGTGTTGAAACTTTATTTTTTTTCCACTTCGCCGATTAGAAAACCGTGCACCAAATATATCGTTCAATTCTAACGTGTGCGTATATCAGAACCCCTTTTGGACGTCTTCCAAAATTTATTTCCCGATCCGTCGCTGTATGTGATCACACACATACACACATGCACACATTATATATTATATGTATGTGTAGTTTGTACTACTACTACGTCACAATAATAATATGGTCATGTGACACGTAAAATGACATTAGACCTTTCGGCCAGAAACGGTAGACCGTATGTCCGTATATATATATATATGCCATTATTGAGCGGACCCTCGTCTAAACGCTTTACAAACACAAATTACTGACAACGTTTTTTTCTTCTCATCACCGGTTGTTTACTACGACATTAGGAGGGTTATTTCTGCATTTTCAATACGGGTAATCATATTTGGTACACTGAAATCGGTGGTTCGTTATACCTACATTATGAAAGGGAGCTGTGCAAAAATAGACAACACATATACACAAAGCAGACATTTAAACCACGTTACAAATCTATTATCATTATTCAAATATTACTTTGAAATATTTCTGTGTAATAGATAAATCGTTCATATAATATGTATATGTGTATATACAAATGTATATAATTAGAAAAAGCGAAAAAATAAACAATTTATCCTACGTTGTATTACATTTTTTTCTTCGAATATTTTTGTTACAAAAAGCTGACACCATAACCCAAACGTTTTTCGCAGTACTAAAATGTATGTATTCTCCACGGGAGCCAATATAATATATAATCAAAAGCGTTAAAAGTCACACACGCAGTGACCGTGTAATATGGTTTGTAAAAAAATAAATGTATTTATAAATAAAAATAATTGACAACATTCTATTCGATTAAGAAACGACCGATATATAGCTGTTATAAGTTTAGTTTTTAGTGTTTAAAATTATAATATATGCATAACGCGTAGTTATTAATTGGCTCTTTCAACACAAAACTACGAAGCTTATTGGAATTATATAAATACAACCAAAAATCCTTCATGGGGTTTAGGTGTATACTTAATATTATGTATAATAGATATTGTCATTATTACTTTCTATGAACTACTCTAGTCGAATACGAATAATTATTGTAATTTAAAATCAACCAGATATTTGTAAATAAATTATTATTCCCATTGTAAATGTTCACAATATATCTCCATTAAAATTAAACGAATTAAAACGTCTAAAAAATAATATAGGTATATATTATTTTAACAATTATTATATGAGTACACATATTATAGTATTCTCTTCCTCTCGCATGAGCGCACAAACAGTTTATAATTATACATTTTAAAAACAGTAATATCCTTAATTACTATAATTTGTTTTCATTTAACGATAAGTATAAAAAAATTATATCATATGATACATATTATTATTATATATTGTGTAAAAATATAGAAATAGCTAAAAAAAAACGTTTTCCAATTCCGTGATGTTGAACTATAAACCACTAGGCACGAATAACGTATTATTATTCTATTTATATATTATATCTCAATACATACACGTCTACATTAAATTAATAACAAACATAAAACAAATTAAAATATTATCCGACTATAAATAAGTAATAACGCATTAAACCGCTACCTAAATTGTACGTTACAAACGAATATATGTATTTGTAGAATTATAAAGTTCAAGTTCAAAAAGCAAAGTCGATTATTGTATATCTGTACACTGTACATATTATATTATAATAATATATATATATATATATATATATATATAAATAGACACGTTATCAAATTTAAAGTTGATAATCGGTGGTGTTCGTCGGTGTTATATTGAGGTAGGTAATTATTTAGTGCTCGCAGACACATACCATATGCGCGCACGAAGTATGCAATTACGAGTCACCGTAGTGTACAGTATACACAAAATATTTTCTTATAACAATTTCGAATAGCTGCGAATGAATTTTAGAACCGTATAACTCATTAAACACCTACCTGTATAAATCTTTGACGTTTACCGTATTATAAGTCGATTATGTGATTGAAAATTTTGGTAGTGCGTTGCAAGTACTTCAGCATGAAACGAGAACCATCAAAAGTCCATTTGTTAAAATATTTAGTTTGCTCTATTTTCTGATTAGATTTGACTATCTATAGCTTGATTAATACCAGTAGGTTACGATTTTTATTTTTTTAAGATTATCTTGTTCTTATCAGAGTTACAGGTGGATTTTTTCATAAAAAATATAAGTAATAATAATAATAATGTATATTATATAATAACAGTAATAGTATAATAAAACGGCTATCAATAGAAATTGGTAAATAAAATTATTATTGTTATTAATGCCATTCAATAAGATGTTGATGATAAATCATTTAAAATCTGTCGCTGTCATCGTATACAAGATTAATAATAATAATAAACAAATCATTTCTACGTATTATACTGTGAGTTGTTCTGACGTATTGGACAAGCGTATATCTATAGCATTCAAGACTGCGGTGGTGAAAAATCAATAGGATAATCGGGAAAACTAACACGCAGTGTTATTTATGGATTGGCGTTTAAATAACTATATTGTACTATGCTTAAATATTAATGTAATATATACTCTATGGGTATAGATATAGAATAAGTAGGTACCTATGTATATTATCTGCCGTGTTGCAGCGTAAACCATGTAATTCTCTGGCGACAAATACCTTTCGTCACCTCCAACGTCTGCCAAAAACAATAACGAAACCTGTGAAGTCGAAAAACGAATAGTCTGTTGACGATTAATTATACTATGTATTAAATAGCACTATAGACAAACATAGTGACGACACCGACGAAACGATGATAATTAATAATACTTTTGATGAAAAAGAAGTTTAATATAAAAAACTACAGGCGACACTCCAATTCAACCTAAGGTTTTGTCCTATGTTTCAAGTTAATTGTGATTACTATTCCACGATCATAATGTAATTAAACGTGCTTTAAAATATATTTATTTTACAGTATTCATTAGCCATTAAGATACCTCGCTATCTTTCCTTGCCTCTTATGATTATCATAGTATTTATAATATGAATTTTTATTATTTCAAATAAAAATATAACAAAATGGTCTACGTATAATAATAAGTTAACCATAAAGATGATTATTTCAACAACGTTGACTGGACGTATTCTAGCGTAGAACTATATATTATCGTAGTATAAAGGTATCACAAGATGAAAACAAAACTCAAAGTGCATAATAAAATATAAGCTACAAATCGTGCCACTACCAGTATCACTGAAGAAATTCTTTAGTTGATATTCATTTTTCTCCCCTCAAAACTCTAGTATATAACCATATTATTAGAAAAAATTCTCTTTCTTATAGAACATCGTCCACGGTCCAGGGACTTAAAATATATGATATATAAATATGTTATATAAATATATATATATATATATATATATTTGTACAATATAGAGATTACATCCAGCCACGTGTTCGTCATTCCAATCGTTCCGAGCTCCGATTTGTATACGCGCGAACAAGCCCACAGTATTCGATGTTGAGAACTGGCAGCCGCAAAAGAATAATAAAAGTAAAAATACAACAACAAATATTATAAATAAGGAAACAGTATGTATCTATAATATTACAGTGGTACGAATTATTTTTTTTTTTCAATCTATTCAATAAGTATATCATCATACTATGTATCATATTATAGTATAATACAAGTATATAATAAAATAAAAAATTAGATAAGCTCACTCTACGAGCGAGAAAAATGTCCGGTTTTTAAACGAACTCTAATACAATTAAATATACTATAATTTAATAGTACACCTATATATGTAAACTAACTACGGACAATAAATAAATATCTTTACTTTTTATTAAAGACTAAAAATATGTACTGGTAATTATAAAGAACAGACCAATATTACGGATATGTAAGGTGAGTTCTTAACTTATGTTTACAAATATTAACTAATTGGTGGAAATTATAATGATGAAATATTTTTGATAAAAGACTGGATGTTATTCAAGTAGTTTGTATTGATACGATATATTAATATATTAATATACTGTTTTATATGGAATTGAAATTCAATTTTCAAATATTACAGTTTAAAAACATACCGAACAATTCGTAATTTGTAATATACAATATACTTTGGCGTATTAAAAATTCCTACTATGATGCCAATAACGCCAAATAACTGTGTATGGTCTTAATTTTCCAATGACGACTAAAGCACTAGTATAGTATTTGCAAAAGCTTTCTAGAATTATTTTTATATTGTGATCGTGTCACATATTCCTTCTGTATACCCAGGTGCAGTTATAATTGTACTGATGAATTGTATAATTTATTCGTAAAATAAAAATAATCATTTAAATCAAATAATCATCCAGGTATATAATACTATAACACCTATTTTATGAGTATTATATTATACGAAATACGCCACTCGTAAGAAATATATATAGCTTATCATTTATTATTTAAAACGTATACGAGAGAGATATAGGACATCATATAAAAATAACTCAACAATATAGGTATATGCACATAGAGTCTGCTGTGCGTCAAAAAGTGTATTTATTATTTTCTATACATTTAAATCTATTGCAGTGTATCTGGTGTAAAAGAACGTGCACAAGAGGTGAAAGCTTTATTTTGTCATTATTATTAATATTCCTCAATGAATATTTTCCCCCTTAAATTTTGACAATCTAAAAAGTTTTTGGAATAATAGAAAATGCATACGTACACCTGAAACCGTAACAACGACTATAAGAGAGGTTACCATGGTCACATATGGGGCTTTACATAATAAGAATGGTATTCTGCTGTGGCAGTGACGGTGTTGGACATATTAATTTTGTAAAACATAGAAAACTAAAATATTAAATATAAAAACCACTCAATAAGATAAAATAATAAAATAATACTTTTATGATACTTTTATTTTAATATCATAATATATATATATATTTATAATATTTTATATTATTATGTATTTTACTGATTTTATATAGTATTTGGATTTAAAAATTACAACTATTTGTGAAACATATAGGAAATAATACTGTAATTTGCGTGTATTAAATAACTGACACAAAAAAGCATTACTTTGTTCAAACAACCGAAAATTGTTATACGTTTTCGCAAAATATCTAATAAAATTGCTTTAAAATTTATTCTTGTAACAAAAATTTGATATTTATAATAATAATAATATTATAGTTTATAGTATGCATGAAAACTATTTGTAGACTTTCTACTTTGTCCTATCATCATATCATAGTATTAACCGCACGTTTCAAAAGTTTTTGATTTTCCATTAACATCAAAGTTAAATGATAATAATGTTTACTCGATTCATTTCCAAAACAAATTCGATTTCTGCGTAACAACACGATATAATAATATTGTGTAAACAATAGCTGATACCTATATTATTATTACCTATCATAATATATTTTATAATAATACCATATGATGTGATATTGCATACTATAATAGATATACATATAAAAACATTATGGTGATTATTAGGCTTGAATATAATCTGTGAATTTAAAATATAGAAGGAAAATATTAAATAGCCTTGTTTTAGGTAACTAAAAGATAAATAAATGAAAAATTATAAGACTAAAATATAATTTAATAAAAGCATTTCTACAAACTAAAACCTAAGCAGCCAATTATGGGAGTATCAAATTGATATAAAAAATCATAAAATTGGTAAAAACTGCTCAGGATAGTTATAATAAATTTAAATTTTTTACATACCTATATATATACAGTAATATAAGCGTCCGTAACATTATACAGATTAATGATGACGGGTCATGTTCATCCCTCCTTACACACCATCGGAAAAATGACCGAGTGTTTCGTCAGGGCAAACACGTGTGTGTGTAATGTTAATAAGTAAGTTTTTGCCGACAAAGTTTGGTCCGCTTACGCCTTTAAGGCACTAAAAATAAACTGAATTGCATCAGCTAGTATGAAACAGGCAAGACTGTGAAAGAAAAAAAAATATCTATGTAGAATGATAACGTCGTAATATAAGCTGTCAAATTTTGGAAAATAATAATAATAATAATAATAATAAAAAAAACTAATATTCTCGTCGAAGTCACGTGCGTACAATATATCTATAGACAATACATATTTACCTACCCCCCCATACACATAATACACATTATATTATATATAATAAATATATGAAATATTTTAATATGACGTATGCGTGAAACGAGCTAAATGAGGAAAAATTTACTAATATAATGCTCTACGGTATTTTTGTAATACCCATCAGTATGGTGGAACTATAGTTAGAAGCTGATGTTACAGTTTATGATTTAATCGTATCTTTAGATAATATATATACAAGCTTAATCGGGGGCTACCAAATTTCATATGTATGCATATTTTAGGTTTTTTTTTATTTACATAATAGTTTATGGTGTACGATTCAAAATTGTATATATAAAATATATATTATTTTATAAAATACTCAGAAAATTTCGAAAAATTGCCAAAATTAGACCATTCAGGTCCAGAGAAATGAATTCAATAATTCTACACGTTATTTTCGAATGGGGAATTGAGTATAAAAACGTATTTTTGGTCACTACAATACAGTCATTAGCTATTATCTAATGACTACTAATTAGTGAATGCGCGAAATTCTGTACAAATAATATCGAAAAAAGTAAAATGTAGAATTTCAGGTCTTGTTTATTAGTTTGAATATTTTATGTTTAACCGAATTTACTCGATGAGATAGTATAACGTGATCTGGATTAGTGAGGAATATATTATAAGTAGAGCACAACCATTGGAAACTAATGCGAAAAATATTTCGAAGTTTTTCCTAAGTGTTGTACTGTTGTAGACGAATACGTTCATAGAATAGGAGTAGAATAATGGATATGAATATTTTAGAATAAAGAGAAGTTGTGGGAGATTGCGAAGATGAAGAAAACTCTAAGACAGTATTAAATGCATGAAAAAAAAAATAGAAAAAGTAATATTTATTGCTCACGTTTTAACGTGTTTCGGGCTCATAACTTAATAAATATATATATAATATTTGTTATTGTACACCTACACGACGTTTACGCGCATATTTGGATACTTGAAAATCTAATCCTTGGTTGTAATACAAACACTGTAGTGCTGTACTTATAAACTGCAGTTGAACGACACTAGATTCTCTACGAATCACTCAAGACGTGTTTTCTTTTCGATTTATAAACTGAAATTATTTACGTGATTCACACCTATCTCCATCATCTTCATCACATTTCCATGATCATTTACAGAGTTTTAACGCGTCTCTTTGTTTTTTCTTACCATCCCGCTTTAAAGCATATTTTAAACTCATAATATTATTACGTGACAAATATTATCTTTTATATTACCTATTAAACCAATTTATTCCCACAAAAAACTCTAATTATGTTATTTTCATTATACATATTTTTAAAACATTTCCTACTTACATCAGATTATTAAACTGTCTTCAAAGATCGTTTCAAAGGTGTTAACGTGATAAAAATATTTTTTTATACGCATGAGCTTAATACTATAAGCAATCAACAAAAATTCGAAAATTAAATAGGTTAATGAAAATGATTAAAATATCAATACTATGGTAGCTAGTTGCGGGCATTGATTTTAACGTCATCGGCAGTCTTAACCGATGTTAAGACGGTGTTTAAACGAAAATAGTTAACGAAAAATGTACTGCTTTTATAAAAACGTCACAGAAATATAATATTATGTGGTGAGGCCCGGGATAATGATTTGCTAAGAAAATGATACCACCGATAGGGAAAGCAGTATAACATTTCTCGATGTATTATCATAATTTTTCCGCCACACCACTTATACGTCTACGGATATTATATCCACCAACAACACTTATGCATGCGCGTTCATTTAATTCCAAGCTCTGAGGATTCTGACACGCACACTCCATCTTCGGATACCCACACCGTATGATATTTAACATTTAACCATATCATATTATATAATTATGCATTATATTGTGAAGTACAAAAGGTGCTCACGTAAATAATATAAAGCGGACGACTTGACGTATTTTCCGTGGATTCGAATACTACTCGTATTATCATAATATTCTATTGCTATATGGCACTAAATTATAGATTTTAAGTTTTTTTGTCATTGTACGGCAGTTTATATTATTTTTAATGATACTATACAATTATTGAAGAATAAATTATCGTCAAACGTGTCAATAAGTACTATAAAAATGAACAAAAAAAAATTGTTTTGATTGTGATTAATGTAGTATAAGGTATAAAATATTATTGTACAATTTATCAGTGACAGCGTGATATCAGACTATTTGAAGCGATTAATTAATATCTGAATGGTTGGATGTGTTTGGTCCTAGTGGGTGTCTTCGTAAGACCTCAATACAAATATCATTCCAAATATTAACATTAATAATATAACCAAATATGCTATCAAGGTACTGTGTCCACATTCGTGTGCCGTCACAGTCATTTTAGTTATGTTTTATCTTATAGTTACCTATATCATATTCAAAGATTTATAATTAGGCGAAGGGGCGTGGAAAAAAAATATACACTGCAACTGCAATGTTTACCATATTAATTTTAGTATATCTGTGGTTATTTAAAATCAATATTGAAATCTATTTTTTTTACAGCAATAAGTAAGAAAAAAATCAATTAAATTCTTCAAAAATATTTTTTAATACAGTTTAGTTTTTTTAATTTTCAAGATATTTATTATTTTGATCATATCGTGTTTTAATGAGCGATTTAAAAAAAAAATGTAATTGAGTGAAAATCAACTATTGTGACGACCAGTTTACATAATATAATAATAATGTCATACCAGTATCATTGTAGCCGCCGCTGAGATTTATCATATCATGTCGCGGGTACGTGGAAGATTCGTCCAGTACATTGTGTTATCTGTGGTTGGGTAAAAAACACAGAAGCTTAAAATTAAATTAAAACTTAAAACTACGGTATTACATTTTGTGTTTTTTCGTCCTCTCCCGTTTACAAAACAAACAATATTGGACGAATGAAACCTTTACGCGCTTACCCTGGCTCACCACTACCGACGCTACGTATGGTGTGTTTACATCACGAAAACAAAAAAATATCGTCTCTTTCAGTGTGTACACACTATTATTATTATGCTCGCCGTGGTGTACACAGGGCGTTGCGATTAAAAAAGGTTTGAAAAAAAAAAATGTAATATTTACTCGTGTGAAAAACGATTGTATTTGCGATGTGTTGTATGTATATTTCATAAACATTAAACATGTATATACTTATAATGTAAACGAGTGTTTCAATGATTTCTTTTTTTTCGTCGCGGGATGGTTTATACCTGTAGTGCGATATTGCCACCGCCGCAACCGACGCACCTGTCAACAAGTGTAATGCAATTCCAAAAACTTGGCACTTTCGTTACTAACATATTATAACGGCTTACGTACAAACGCATGCACCCACACACACACACACACACACACACACACACACACACACACACACATATATATATATATATATGTATGTATATTTTCCATTCCGTTGTTTTGGCACTTGAATTTACTTTCACGTGTTAGGAAGAATTAAAAAAAAAAAAAAAACAACCACTACCATTATAAACCACGTGTATAGTAAACTACTACTTAGACATAATATTATATACTCAGAAATGAATTAAATACTACTTCCACTAAAAAAATCCACTGTTCGTTAAAAAGGCGAACGGCATGAAAAGCAAATCCATAAAAATGCCTTTGTGTTTGTAGGTCAACGAGTTTATTTTTATTTGACGGGCGTTATACTTAAATATATAGCGAGTGATCGCTAAAACTTTTTTCATATATATTTCAACCGAGATTATTAGTCTGGTATTTCTACTATACTTTGGTGGCTTTTTCGTGTTTGGCATTCGACATAAAATCAGGGAATAATCGATTTTAATTTATTATCAATGAAAGGCAGTTTATTTACAATTAATATTTTATATCACACGAGACGTTAATAAGTAATGAGATTTTTAACGGTAAAGTTATAAAATACTATATTATAGTATAAAATAACTCTAGTTAAACGTAAATAGCTATATTAAAAATCTGATTTAAAGTTCGGTAATCATATACTATTGAAATAGCTGTTATACACGATGTGCAAGGTTTTTGGAAATTTAAATGAACGGCTGATGTATAATCAGATTTAATGCAAACGCGCGCATGTTGGCACAAACATCAAACACTAATCAATAAAGTAGGTATGTATTAAATATTTAAATATCGTTTGGTGTGATGCAGTATTCCTTTATATAAATATATTGTATTATAAAAACTAAATTATACACGTCACGTGAACAAATTATTACTATACTTCATTAGGTAATTTTGAATTGTGATAAATGGATTACATAGTATACAAACTATTAGTAAATATTTCATTGAGCTTGTCAATTTCATGTTAATTTAAACAAAATTGTTTTCTATTTAATATAGGTAACTGTATATTAATATTACTGTTCTCAATATTAAAAGCGTAGAGTAAGAGTGGTTGTTAGGAATAGTAAATAATGCTCTTAAATAATCTTAATTAAAAATAATAGTAACATTTCTTACACAAAAAGTGTTTTATTTGCAGTGAGTTAAACATATTACTATGATTATGATATATTTATGTAATTAATGTATAATTATAGTATGTATTTTATTATATAAGAATATTAATTATTTAATTTATCATAATATTATGCTTATATATAAGTAATTGTACCAATACTATTATTACAATGATGTATCATATTAATCGAACCAAAATAGCAACAGAAAATAAATTGTGACTGATTTTATGTAAATTTAAGATTATTTCTTTGTAATCTAAGGTAGAATTTTTTGGTTTGGTGAAAAACAAATATGTCATTTGAAAATTTGCAGATGTAAATTAAATTCGTTCGGTAAAGGTGTTTTTCCCCGCAAAATGGTATAAATCGCAACTCTATTTTTCTGCACACTCAACGAATGCAGATAAAAACAATATACGATAAAGTATATCGACACACAATACTATTAAAATTATTATTCTTTCTTTTTTTTTTTTTTTGAGATTATGGATTCATAGCCACGTATTGTACTTACTTCTGGAAACACGCGTAAAATAATAGTACCATGTAAATAATCGCGCGCAGCTGTACAGGTAGGAATAGTTATACACCGGATATAATTGTTGATTTGTTCGAAGAATGGAAACAATTTGTGTGTAATAAGAAGACAAAAAAAACTAACATATCAATTGGCTCGACGCCGCAACCTTAAGGCCGCGTATTGTTTGGATATTATACTAGCTGACTTCAACGGCGTCTCGACAAGCATTAGCTTTTTTTTTTTTGTCATGCAGTGCGTTAAGACACATAGTCATTCAACAATTCAACGATTTCTTAAGTCTAAAATCTTTTTAAACAACTTTTTTTTCCGTTTCTAGAATAATAATAGTAATATATTATATTATTATGTATTATTAAACACTATTATTGTCATTGTGTGTACGCAGCCGCGTGTTTGTGTTATTATTATTATTGTGCGGTGTGTTAATGAGTTTATTGTACGTGGACCGCGTTTGGATTTTCTAAACACAAACAATTGAAACTGATGAATATACAGAGTAAAGAAAAAACAAATTGAAAACGATATTATATTCACGACGAAAGTATTAGCTTTATTACGATATAATAATATTAATATATCCGGCGCGCGGTGGGACAATCTAATACAGTAATAACCGTCACGACTACATCAGCATAGCGTGATTTACAATTTACTGATTTGCGTTAGATATACCCAACTCATTGTTAGTTTAAATATGTCATCATATTATCTATAATTAGATGATTTACGCGGAATAAAATACAATACGACGTGTAACGATGAACATCGTCGTAAAATTATAAAAAGTATAATATTATAGAGTCGTGTGTATGCGTGTGTGTTTGTTTTAATAACAAGCACAAATTTACAATATGGCGTATTGCTATGACCTCGAAACACTATGGTCTACCGCTGACCAATAACGGTCAAAAAGCTTAATGACCACCAGCTATATAATATTACTATAACAATATTAACATTCGAATGCGTTGAACTATTATTATGTTACTTTATAATATAAATAATTGACTAAAAAAACCCCAAAAATTATAATTGAACACAAGTAAAGGTTGCTAATTAATTATTAAAAAAAGCAACATCATTATTATTACACGAAAGATATTGATATCCTGTCTAAGATATTAAAAAAACAAAAAATACATAATATAAAACATAACATTATGTATATTTATTATTAGTTATTCATATACAGAAGATATATTTATATCATTTATACCTATTCGCCCTACTAAACGATATGAAATATGTATGCAATAATTATCATGTTTGTTATATACACATTATACACTGATAATGACTCTAATCTATACAATTTACATTAATATAGTATTTTAAATTTTTATTTATATACTATTTTATTATTATTGTTATACTCGACAGCTATAATTATTATTGTTAAAATTATTGTCTTTCATCAATCGGAACATAATTTTTTTTTTTTATAAATTTCCAACAATTTATTAATAGTATTATCATATGTACTCATATGGAATATCGATCGGTAATATAATTTATAACGTTTCGACAAAATATAGACAGATAATAGATTAGTTGGTATTTCATAAAATGCTTAAATACTTCATATACATTAAATAGATTATAAATCTATTAAGGAAATAATAATTTTTAGTTAAAATTACTTTCTCTAAAAATACAAATTACAAAATGTATAAAAAATCTTAAACACGGCGTTTTAAAAACCAAAAAATCAAAAATTTACCTTAAAATATTTATATGTAAAATAAAAATATATGTGAATATTAATTAGATCATGTAACGAATTTTCTAAAAATAAGTTGCCTTTTTGACTGACTGAAAAAAACGCAAAATACATATCAATGTAATAATAAAATATAACCAGCCCTGTAGACTTAATATCGAGTACATTTTTAACTATATAATGAATATTACATCAATCAATGCACTACCGTGACTTATATAATATCACTTATATCACATGTATTTATATTATTTGCGATTCGGTGGGTATCGCTCGTGGCGCTCTACTGGATGAGAACGGCTCTCGGTTCAAAACTTTGAATACTTACCTACATAATATTATCGCCATATTACAGTATACATTTGCTATCATGAAAAGACTGCAACACAAATGAACGAATAAAATATTGGGTATACCGTTCATGTGATGATGTCAAACGTGGGTCCCCCTCGTTATTGCTATATTTGCCACGATGTTACTCATTAGATTTTGTATAGTTTTTTTTTTTTTTTTTTTTAACATAATTGACCTTGTTTTTATTTATACTCGTGTCACTGTCAGCCCTTGTTACATTACATATTTTAATAATAATATAGTAATAGTACACGCTATCTATTAAATTATATATTATTATATGATTATGCGTGCACTGTGCGGTGTAGAGATTATAGATACTATGAACTGCGTTATGATTCGATCTACCGGAAGTCGTGAATTCCCCGGATATATAATAATGAAATCAGTTTTCCGATGCCATTATGAGGCGGCTACAATAAATTGGGACGGCGATATGTGATCCTCACATAATTACTATAGTTATTACCAAAAATAAGTCTTTGTATATATTTTCAAAATTTTAACGCTCAGTTTTTTTAGTTTTTTAGATAACAACTACAGAAAATAGGAGCATTAGAATATTAGTTTGTTTGAGAATTATTATAATATATTTTAATTATGTATATTAGTACTTACTCGTATAATTTTTGGTCAAGTGGTTCACAAACAGCAATAATAGTATGTATACAATAATGTTATAATATTGAATACTTTCTGTGAGTTTTAATCTTTTGAGTCCTCTTTTCATCGACGATAATGTAACATACGTGTTATATATTTTATAAATTGACGGGTTAAGCTATGGAGCTACCATAAATTTATTTATTTTTTATCATTATCATCATCTATTTCTTTTATAAATTTTCATAGCTGATAGTAAATTCGACGATGAACTTTCGCACTATCTATTATAAAACTCCCGCTAAATGAATAAAAACAAATGACATCGAGGTGCGACCTTGACGACTGCATGTTTACGCTCTATAGTATGCATCACGTTATTATTATTATTATTATTATTATTATACAAGTTATACGTAGGTATATTATAACGCTCGTAGTGTACAAGAGCATATTATTTTCGGACTTTTTTTTTTTCATATAATATAAATTACGCCTTGACTACGCCCGTCAATGTGCTCAAAGTCCACGCATACACAGTTGCACATCAAACGACGTGTACGACGATACGCGTGCACACACGTAAATTATTATACTTTGCTTATATATATATATATATATTGATACTGTGGTCTGTGACAGCGTTTTATATTAATACTACAACGGTGGTGACCCGGTGATTTACCTACACGTGACATCATTTTTAAAAATATGAAGTAGCTATAATATAAAGTATAACAATAATAATAATATATGCATCACTTTGAACGTAGTAGGACACAGTTGTCAGACCCGAGCTGCGGTAATCAAATTTCCTATAAAACCCGTATCCCATATCGTGTGTGGCTTTATACGTTTTAAGACGACTCTCCTTGCTTTCCCTGACTGTATCATGCGACCGTTACCACACATAATATGATATTGGCTGCACCCGAATTGCGTGCCAAAAAAGAGCGGTTTTGGACGACAACCGAATTGCATGCTTGGTTTTTTACGATACAGCTGAGTTGCGTGCGTGTATTTTTTGAGACAGCTTCGAACTGTGTGCGTAAAAGTTTAAACGAATGACCGGTTTTGGCTGACAACCACATAATGTGTTGTATAGTGAAAATACAACTAGTAAATTTTATATGCTGTGATGCGAGTCTCTTCAATCGTACTAGATTACTAGATTAGTGAATAGTGATGCGATATTATGATTACAATTTTATAAATATGCATATATAATGTTGATCGAATATTATAACATAATATAATACCTATAATAGTTAAAATCCAAATCGATTATATGATAAATACAAAATAGATACTAATTTATTTGTATATATTTTAATTTAAGTCAATTTTGTGTTATTTAGTAGTGGTATATATATTTTTTGGTTTTTAAATACTTTGAACTACAATCTATTATAAAAATACATATTTATTACGTATAATATACGATTTTTTTTTTGATTTTATTATCGTTTTATTTTTTAATTAATAATTGTATGAAATAAAATATCTAATAAATGTTTAATGAATATTTAGTATGTCGCTAGTATTTCTGTGACAAGAAAAAAAACCACGCAAGTAATAGTTCATGATGTAACTTAGATGATGATTTATGTACACATTCAGAAACACCCATTACCCATGATATTATAATGATCACTCATCGCCTTATTGGTACAAACTCATTTTTAACACGTTGCATAGTATAACTGGGAGAAAGGTGTTTCAATCGTGATGTCTAACTTATCGACGTTATTGTATATAGTTTTACACAAAACAGTCCATCAATTATAGAACGCCGGGACCGAATTGGAGATCTCGACGGCGGTATGTGTTCCATCTTCTTATTTTCCCTACACAGAGGATGCGCGGTGTATAATAATGTATCGATATCAACCACGTCAAGAGACATACGTGCACGAGTCCCAACAGGCACATAAATAACATATAGTTACACACGTTGACGGGTTCACTCGCGCCGTCTTCACATAAACCACCGTGGTAGTTTTGAAGGGGTAGATGAATGGGATTAATGGAAGCTTCCCTGAAAAAAAAAAAAACAGCCGATGGTTAATTGTGAAACATTACAAAAGTATTGTATAATGTATTTTTTTTATTCGTATTCTTAATTTCACCAATCATCAAGCGTCCAATTAAACGGCACCAAGTTCTAAGTTAAATTTTATCAAACATAATGTATATTTTTACGATTATATCAGACTCTATTAAAAGAGCACGATAATCGTAACTCAAATTGTAACCATTTTATTAGTGCATAAATAATATGTTTAGATGCTAATAGAAAATAAAGTAAGCGTAATAAATCGCGTAAAATCAAATTATGTTATAGCTCTCGCTTTTAATATTTATGAAATGGGACTAATGAATATTACCAAAACGCCCACGCCGAGCGCCGTCATTGTATTTATATAAATGCAAAATCTCCACCTATGGACGACGTGTAGTTCTTGATATCTAATCGAAGTTTCCTATATTATACCATTATACTTACGGCGTAGATACTCGAGATTCGACAGCACACGTTGCGTGTACATAATAAGACTATACTATAAATACGTATATGATGATAATTTAGCCAAGCGACCCGATTATAGTGTATATTATTATAATATTGCCTATATTTCGTGTATTGTAAAGAACGGCATGCCCATTACCCATATACCTTTTATACTCTAATTATAATAATTGTTGTCCAATTATACTTTGTTCAAATTTAATTTTAATTATATTTCCGTATACGAATGAATTACAACAAATGCCCTATTACATCTGTCTTGTTTTATTGTTTCGCTTTAATTAATTTTTCTTTGTACCCATTGGCATGAAGACTATGGACAAAATTGCTTCTTCTTTTTTTTAATTCATTTTTTGATAAAAATGTAATTTGCCGTTTTAAGTCGTCTTTATGTTTTATAAGGTAACGAACAATGTAGAAAATAAAGCCAATGTAATAAAAGACAGCGTAAAAAGAAACACTCAAAAAATAAATAAAACCAATTTATATATATCTAAATTAATTGATCTAAACGAATTTTAAAATAACTTAATAACATTAATAATAGCCTTATAATATGAATAATTTAAATATTTAAAAGGATTTATTGCAACAAAAAGTAATAAAAATAATAATATCAATAAAGTAATTTACTTTTCAAAAATAAATTGAAAGCAGAATGGAAATTTGCTGCCCAAAGCAAAATACCACCATACATCAGCATTACCTACTAAAAATCATATACAAATAATAATTAAAAATTAAAAAGTATATATTACTAACGATACAACGTTAAAGATAAAATATAACACAGATACAACCATTTATAAGTACTACTGTATTGTATTTATTTTAACAGCTACGTATATGTATAGGTACTGTGAACGAGTGACCGAATGCGTTGATACAATCTAAAATCTCAATAATATAAATTCTAACGAATAGAGATATCAGCTATAATTTCTTTCTATTGGCTCATCAGAATAATCAGAAATAAAATAATTTTTATGTCATTATTATCGAAATTATTGCATTTCGTATTAATATTTATTTTATTTTGAAATAAATGGGATAGGTTACGTTTTGGTTTAGCTTACAACTACATTACAATGTTTTTATATAAAATGAATAATTTGGTGTAATAAATATAATAAAGCATTATTTTAAACTGTAAAGTTTTGTTTAGTAAATATAATTCAAATTTCTATTACCTACTTCAAAATATTACCGTTACGAGTTAAATATTTGTTTACATTGTTTTTTGTGACTCGTTTGTTTTAAATTAAAATCTTCGAGTTATTTAATAAAGCATAATGAATTAATAATGTACGGTTTTTTATGACATTGTATTGAATCATTTATATTAGTAGTTGTGTAACGTAAACGTAATGAGACAAATTATAACGGTAACATGCCATAAGTCATTAAATAATCTTACGCAACACAGATGTATGGATAAAGCTTTTTAAAAATATTTAAAAATTTAATTTGGCATAAAATTCATATCACAAAACTTACGTTTAATTCAAAATAACACGTACAACTATTCAAATTGAATTGATTAATTTATTTCAGTTTTTTTTTCCCAATATACGTATACACATGAATATAATATATTATATGATACTTTAATAAGGCCTAAAATATCCAAACGTGATATTAATAAGAAATAATGAAAAAATAACTACCTAACTCATTCGTAAAATCGCGAAAGTATAAATAAAATATAATACATTTTGTTATAGTATTATGAATAAAGTTATGGATAAATCGTATACACCGTCCGAATTGTGATTTATAGAGTGAGTACCTACATTATTAAACATGTCGGTTAGATGAGGTGGTTATGTTTTTAACATATGTTCGGTAAACCGTTCGTTTGCCGTTTACGAAGACAACGATGATTAGCCGTTTCGCAAAAAAACCGCACATTTGTACCAATGGTTTCTTAATGATATAAAACAGACTACATCCTTTGTTCGTAATGCGATGACACGAATAATATATGTACTATGCCCTCGAGACTTACAAAGCTCGCCAAATTATCTTTGCGCTATAATAGTTGTGTGGTTTTTTTTTTTTGTTTGTTTGTTTTTAGTTTTCTATATAAATAGTATCCCGAGAAACGTGGCTTGCGGTATAATATCTAATACAGTATCGCAGTTGTGCAGAAAAAAATAATGATAAATGACGAGATATTGTATACAAATTATTATACATATAATTTTAAACTGGTAAAAATTAACCAGCCATGAATTAACCGTAGTAATTTTGCCCTGTAATACTGTCACCTGTACAAAAAAACAAAATCCGTAAAGAACCATATTATATTTAGCATAGATACGTAATTTACTAATTACTAATTACACTAATTTATTACAGTATAACTTCGATTAACCGTCACCGTCAGGACGGTGGTAATATAAATGATTAATGACAAATACTTTAATGGGGGGCTCAAAATTGTAGACGTTATAACTTTTGTCGAAATAAATAAGTAAATAATAATTATAATAATAAAATTGTCTAAACGGTACAACTGCTTTATTATTTAAATTAGAATAATATATTTGATCAGATGAGCCAGTGCAATATTAGACGTACGTTTTCAAAGATAGATTTTCTCTAAATAATAATTTAGTAAAAAAAATAAAACAAATAAAATATTATTAAATACAATTTTATCTATTCATTAATTTATCCACCATATTATATTTGATAAACTAACCAAATTATGATAGCTCCATGCATGGCTGTATAAATAAAATATTATTACCACACAAACAATATAACAATCTAAAAATATTAGAATAATTTCTTTTGTTTTTAATAATCGTCTACGATTTAATAATTTAGTACACTATTTTATTTTGCCAGATACAATACCTGAGGTGAATTGATCTTTGTATAATTGTTTCTACTAAATAGTTGTGAATGAGTGAAGAATTATTAAAAGTAACTTTATTTACCCATTCTATGTACCTACTACATATCTTAAATCGTATTATTTAGAGTCTTACATACATTTTAATGTACGACTTAAACAACTTTAATCGTTTTTTTATATTGCCTATCGATACAAGTAAAATTATACATAGATTTAAAAACTAACTACGTATTCATTTTAAATACACTAAGTCACATACTTGGTGATCATGATATAATTATTCTCGTTTATATAAACGATATTTTTAGAGAATAATGTCTGAAGAATAGAAATTTGGTCAATATCGTCCGTGTTTGTCGTAAAATATTTAATGTATTTAATCTGCTCAATTTAAAACGACATTATGATTCCATACGTGAAACGAACTTTTTTTCATTGTAATTATTTTTATGTAAATCAAACAATACGTCGGCAGCAACGATATACACATTATGGTAATATGCGTGTTTACCGAAACGTGATATTTATACGACGCTATGCTACCATAGTCTCGCTATAACCTTTTCACATGCTCCGTAGTGGATAGGTACATGTACAATTGAATACACGTTTTATAAACGGATTAGGTTTTATGTTTTAAATTTATCTAAAAGTTACTTTGAAATTGTACACTTTGCCACACACATATTTTTATGAATAATACAATTTGAATAATTAAAAACAATCATGATATTACATTATGTTGTCGTTATAACAGAATACTATATTGTGTAGTCTAGTGCTTTCGAAACGCACATCGATACTCTATAGAATAATTCTAAGATTGTTGGCTGAATAAGCGTAAAAAAACTGTTTAATTATTAAATAATAAATAGTGTTCGTGTTTAAAAATTATATAATCCATAGAAACAAATTGAAAATAATATTGCTATTAAAATAAAACTAATGAACCTATATATTATATTTATTAAAACATAATTTACGGTTTATGTTACACCGGAACTATAAATTATAAAGGTATTTTATTGCATTGGTTACTATAATTATGGGTCTGAATAATATGCTTATAGTAAGCTGGTTGACTTGTTTATAAACTTACCTAACGGATTTGAAAAAATAAAAATATTTAAATAAAAATATTCTCAGAGGACGTTGTTCACAAAATAGTCATTTTTTTTAAATGTAATGCTTTATAATATTAATAGAATGTCACTAGTTATTTTTATTTAACTGAGGTTATCGTAAAAAATTGATTGAGAACCACTGTTCTGAGGTAATAATCTTAATGAGAATATAATAATTGTCAGCTGTATAAATACAATATATATATATATATATACGAGACACAACTGTGGTACGATCGGGATGGTGGTGGTCCGTGATGTCAATAGAATTAACAGTTCAATAGCATAATTATAATTTAATTGTATGTTAATATTTTTTAAAGGTTATATATACAAAATAAATAATATCGTAATATACAAATTAAAAAGAAAATACTTTATTTTTTCCAAATATAAGACAGTTCCTCTGCACTGGGCGTGGTCACACATATCAGACTGGTGCGTGGTAAAATCGAAAATGACCGAATGAAATAATTTTATTATGAACTTCGTCGGCGGACGATTGGAACAGCCGAACCGGAAGCGGGAGGACGATCGTCTTAAACAGAAGCGGAACCGAGCACAGAAGCAGCGTCGAACCGCGGTGACGGTGGTCGGTGTACAACTTCGCGGTGACCGTTGATAAACGACCATCACTTGCGCACCACGTTCAGTATTATAGTGGCCGGATCAGCGGAACGCACGGCGGCGGGATCATCGTCCGCGCGCCGGTTGCACCGGTACTAACGGCGAGCGTGGTCGAGCAGCCGGCGGCGTGGGGGGCGCGTCAAGCAAGTGCAGCTGGTGGTGCTGCTGCTGCCGAAGCTGCCGTCGCCGCCGCCTTCGCCACAGCCGCCAGGCAGCCACCGTCGCTGCCGACGACTCAGCAGCAGCAGCATCCGAAGCCGGCGACGGTCAGCAGCAACGACAACAGCCAAGCGGTAGCCAGCACAGGACGGAGACCACAGCGGTATTGGTAATAACGTCGCCATCTTCATTCACCATATCAGCACCGGGACGAGTCGAGGTTGCCGCTGTCACCCTGTCGTCGTCGACCGGATGCCAAATACCATCGTCGCCGTGTTCCGTCACCGCAGACGCCGACAGGAAGTCGTCGTCGGCCCCGAACGCCGTTCCGGTCGCCGGCGATCTAAACCAGCAACAGCAACAGCCGCTGCACGTCGCCGCCGCCACATCGGGGGCGAAACAGCAGTTGCAGCAACAGCAGCAGCAGCAACAGCAACAACAGTTGCACGACATCGAGGAGGAAGAGGACGACGATCAGCCGACCTCGTCGACGGACGGCGACCGTTCGCTGACAGTCCGCGAGACCGCCGTCGGTTGCCCGTCTCCAACGTCGTCGTCTGGCATCCCGTCGGCCACGACCACGACCTGGCCCAGAGTGGCCGCGACTACGGCGGTGGTGTTGGCGCACCACCAGCAGCAGCCGCCGTCAGCTCAGTCGACTGCGCCTGCCGCCGACCGGAAACGCAAAAAGAACCTGCGCACTAAGAGCGTGACGAACACCGTTACTTCGGACGTATCCGGAAACGGCAGCCAGGAACGGCACGCCGGTGCTACGCAATCATCGACAAACGAAAACAGTAACGATAATAGTCAAGCGCCCGCCCTTACAGCAGTAGCAGCAGCTGTAGCTGCAGCGGCAGCGGAAACCACAGCTGCCTCCACCGCAGCGATCGCAGCCAAGATGCAAGCGGAACAGGGCAGCATCGGTGATCTACAGAAGTACCACAAGTTCCTCCGAAACCGCAGGCACACACTAGCTAACGTTCGGTAAGTACGAGTGTGCATTTTAAACCCCCGATCAGCTCCCGAACATTTATTATAGTAACATATAGTTATATAGTAGTATTACGCGTGCGGGGAGGATTGGATTTTTGATGCAAACTTAAACTTAAGGCGAATTCACGCTGAACCGTGATAAGATAAACCGTCACGATTTCCAAAAAAAAAAAACAAAATAATTTGAAATTCGTAATAATCTAAGTAGTTCTAGTATTTATATAGATAGAATAAATCGTATTAGTAGTAACTGGTTTAACGTATGCATTAAGTAAAATCGGATTCTACTCTTTGCAGATGTATGGTATATATATTTAAGTAACCATATGGTGATATGGTATACTAATCGTAAGATTCAGCTAACTGTAGCGTACATTTTTTCTTTGGAAATCGTGATGGAGTGTGAAGTAGTATTATGAAAACCATAAGTCCATAAACCATACCACATGGCGATAATAACAGTTAAAGAATCAGTTTATTTTATTGGGTTGGAACTCTGCTGACGGTTTAGCGCAGTAAAAACGTGTATCCCGGCATCCTGCAATCCTTAGATTTTTTGAGTATAAATCATTCATTTTGAATTTTTGTATAACAAAATTGTAGGTCAGGTTAAATAAAGTAAATACAATTCTAATTAATCGCGTATTTTTGTTTCAATTTTATTTTAACAAAATAAAAAAGAATCGGTAATAGAAAATATTTTTTGATATACAATTTGACTGAAAAAATAAAAACAATGCGTATTCATATTCTTAAAAATCTTATTTTGTATAATTTTATTTTAAAATTACAAAAGTAATGAAATTAATTAAATTTAAATCTAAAGTATTTTATTATATAATGTGGATAATTTGTATGATGTGGAAACTTTAATAATTATATTTTTGATTCATAATTTAACGTGAAAATTCGGTCCTTACGTATCTTACAATATAACCTTAGTATCTAGTTTTTTATTTCCAGCTACGCTACACTAGATTATTTGATGAAAAATACTTAATCGTCGTTTATTATATTCTTTTTAAACTATTACATACTCGTACGTCGTATCATGTTATTAAAAATAACATCGTGAAGTTATGATAATATGAAATTCGATGGTTAAAGTGTAACCTGTTCGTGGTATGCTGCAGTTAACCGTTTTCATATTTTATTCTATACACGTACCTACATAATAATATAACAAATTTTCCGTGTGGAACTTTTGAACCGTGTAAATAGTTTTATAAATCATTTCCAGTGCCGCCATTGCCATTACACACACACACAACACACACACACACACACACATCAACGTGCGCATAACAAAGTCGTTCTTTTTGATTTAAAGAGACATATTGTTGCGAATAAATAAGTACCTTTATAAACTTCGTCAAACCATAGATTAATTTATGCCGTTAAATTGAATCATTTTCATTGGGTTTCAAACTGGTCGAAAAAAATGCCACGAAAACAATAATAATAATACTATTCACCATACAGATTTTTGATTTATCATTTCGGATGTTGTACACGTATACACAATACTTTATATTGCTACGATTTTGCTCGTTTTTTTTTTACGTGTTATATTTTTGTAATAAATACGGCTCCACCATTTTTTATAATACAGAGAAATGCACATGCTATCCCGCTTTTTGCTTGAATATTAAAGATATTCAATATCGACAAAATCTGATTTTATGAAATTTAATTACGATCAATTACAAAATTAATACGATTTAAGACCATAGGTATTCTCAAATTATTTAGATTATTGTATTATTTAAGTAGGATAATGCAAAGATACAAACATCTGTTTTACAAACGAGAATTTCTCTTTTCTACTGTAAATTATTAATTGGATATGTTTTCTGAGTATTTTTACGTAAGAAAATTAAAATTTGTAAAAGTAGTTTTGAGTTCATTAAATGTGTGTATTAATTAGGATAATAGGACAATCATAATTGATTAGGAAGGTATGATAATAATGACTTGAAAATATAAGTATAATTTATATTTTTATAAATGTTCTAATTATAGTAAATACCAGATCCAATATTACATCTATTTTATATTTTAGTAAAATATTTGTATAGAATTTGTTTTAATCTTAGTATCAACATAAGTAAAAAAAAAACTGTTATTTTGAATTAAATACATCAAACATTTCATAAGAAATTATCCACTAAATAATTCACAGTAAAAATAGTGTTTGTACAAAAAATATGAATTTGAATAAATTATTATAAAAGACAAATAAGGTTGATCATGATTGTAAACCACTCTGTAAATAAATATTATCACACAGCCGTGATCTACGTAGAGAAACTCACCAAACGCGTATTTTACTTTTGATATCGAACGTTTATAAACGTTGGCACACGCGTAAGTATTATTGAAACTGTAATTATTTTTGTAATTTTTAGGATAGCTTTTCGAGTACTTTGTACAATTTAACTTATACATAAAACTAATTATAATGTGAGAACTGCTATATTATTTTTTTTAGTCTGTTCAACTACAATTTTACCAAAGTAATAATGTTGGTTGAGACTTCTACACTGCAGTTAACCTTAAGTCGATTAAATCTAATGCGGGCATTAAAATGAATTAAAAACACAATGGTTTTAGCGTTTTAACACCTTAGCTGTGTGTTTAATTCACGTATTATTCGCATATATATAATATATATTGTATTCAACGTAAAAACTCACATATTTTTTTTTTTTTTTTTTAGCCAAATTTTAAGAACCATAATTAACAATTGTATAGAGTATTATTAAAACTAAAAACACGAAAAATCCTTTTAGCGAAAAAAAATATCACCTCGACATTCCCACCTGCTTGCCCGGCAGTATATGTTCACGTGTCAGCGCCCGTGTAGGTATATTTTTATTTTCCAAAATTGTATTTTATACTTGAATATATCTAATCCGGGGTTTAGTTCTGTACATACTCTAGTCCTTTGTAGTGTGAGAGGGAGAAATATAAAAGCTTTTTCACCGATCGTTTCGTTTATTAAGTAATAAAGATTTAATTTATATATTATAATGTACGTACTTAACGAATTGCATTACAAGTGTATACTATGATGCTTAATTGTATTATTGAAAAAATGATCTAATAGTACGATACATACATACTGTCTTAGTTGACACCTTCCAGATTAAATATATAAATTGTTTGTACGTCTTATTTTTGGAGGGATATTTTAATGATATCTGGACGAAGTAACTCATGCAATTCCTACATCAGGGATCTTCAACTCACGATTCAATGTTTCTTTATTTATGGCCTACAAACACATTTTAATATATTATTTATTTTTAATAAATTTTTGATCTTTTAATACGTGTTTATGAATGTGGTCTATAAAAATTTATAAAAATTTAGGTAGCCCATTACCAAATTTTTTTGGAAACCTTTGCTCTACGTTATATTATCATGAACTTACTATTATTATCCATAATTATTTACTCAATGCTTTACCCGACCTATATATACGAATACGATATAAGATTGATGTATGACTAATTGACATATTATAGTGTTTAACGACTGCATTATGGTCTGCTATATGGTTTCCTTTTAATTTAATGATTTTCTAATTAATTATTTTTCATAAGCAGTTTAGGCTTACCAAATTATAATGTTTTATGGCAAAAATCAAAATATATTATCATTTGCGCAAAATGAATGCGGTTATCACTGTCGTGGACCATTTTAACAAAAAATGAAAACCCTCTTATATCATGTTATTATACTTTTTTAAATATCTTACAACTGCAATTACCTGTAGTTAGTAGGTCTACGTTTAATTATTATTTTCGTAGGTACATATTTACTGCTTCAATTTTAATAAAATCGATTTGTGTTAGTTACTATCAGCAATATATTACCACTGGACGATGGTTACTTATAAAAAAAAATACAGTTATATGTTGATTAGATTTTGAATTAATCTATACCTGTCGTGTTACCCGTTATTTTATTTACCGTTTTAGCATACAACATGGTTAAATTTTCATATTATTATTCGTATGCATAGCATTTTAGGAGTTGACATCAAAAATAGGGGTACAACACAATATAATGTATCATTATATTATCGGTGTGTGCAATGAGGATATACTGGTAATGATTTTTAAATGGTTTAGGAGTTTTCAATACTTGCTGTATCGCAACAATAAATCCTTGTCCCGGGGAAGACGAGGAAAGTGCAAATGACATAGTATTTGCACAAAATCTGAGCATCGATAATTAATAAGCGTATGTACGTATTTTCGAAATTCTTGTGGTATACTACACAGGATTAAATTAATATGTTATAATAATGCATTAAAAGATTTATATTTTATATATTATTATTATTATTTAAGATGAGTAGATACCAGCGAAAAAAAAAATGATGTCAAAAATTGAATATGTGTATTTGATGTGGTTAAAATGTATTTATTTCGGATTGTAATTAGAGCGATGAATATTGTTGCCGATTTAAGAATAAATTATTTACTGTTTTTTTCTTCTAAAAGAAAAAACCTTAAAATCACGAAGAAAGGTTTCAGGTAAAAATTAAATTTATTATCTATTTTAAGAGATCAAAGATACAGTTTTTAATTTAAAAAAAAATCTTCGGGGTGATTATAACGGCAATGGAATGAATGTTTATATAGATGCATTTCCAAGACATTAATACATAAAACAATTTGAAAAATATTTGAGTTATTATAATATACAGAATAGAAGTGTTTATGTTAATTTAGTTTTTAGTCGACTTTTGTATCATAACATTTAACATTTTTGTTTGTTAGTTAAATAGCTTGATTTAATAAACAGTTTCTAGTTACAAATATCATTATTCTCACAGTAATTTAATTTTATCGTAAATACATTATTGTTCTTTTTTTTAGAAAGTTTGAATTTTCACTAATTTTGTCAAAACCGTGAAAAATGTCAAGCTATATTTTAGTTGATAATTCTGTTAATTATTATTTATTATACCTATAAATAAGGTTTTAACATTTAATACAAAGTTTTTCATAAGTTTCCATCGCTAGAATCATTACAAGAATATCAAAAAAATAAAAGTTTAGTGTAAAGTTACATTCGTTTCTTACAAAGATTTTAATTTAATTTTTTTTAAGTAACTTAGCAAAATTTTGAGTTATTTTATAGGCATATAGTTCAGCTATTATATTTACTGTATATAATATGATTAATTGATAAATTCAAAATCTAATTAAATCATCTTAAACTTGAACTGTGTTAAAAAATCAATACAATTCATATGAAAAATAAAACTATTGAAATTTTGGTGTTAAGTAAAACTTTAAATTCTGATAAATTATTAACACATTAAATTGCATTTATGTTTAACAATACATATAACTTCATTATACCGCATCTTGTGTATTAGTATAACTACTCGTAACCACAATATTATTACACTTAAAAATATAATTTAATATTTTGACTTCTTTAGTAATTTATATTTACTTTTTTTAATTAACTTACATAATATTATAAATAATTTTTACTGATTATTTCTCGTGTAAGAGATTTTGTCTACCGAATTATTGGCACGATCAGAAAATACATCGAAAGTACTATATTGGTGACTTTATTGTATAGTATAGTAAAAATGAAAAAAATAAATCTTTAAAGAACTTTTTTGTAATTTACGTGGGAGTTAGGTAATATTAGGTAATTGAAAAAAGTATTAACTATATTATATATAATATTAGAGATAGATTTTTTTTTTCTAACTCAACAGAAAATTTGTGCGCTAATCGATACTTTTGTTTACCTTATACGAGTAGAGTTCAAATTCTGCTTGGGTTGAAAAAATAGTAACTCTGGACATTTGGAATACGTGAGTTTAAGCAGATTTTCGATAAAAATGTATCTCGTTATATTATAACTAACAATAACACAATAAGGACATTTTATTATATTATAATATCTAATATTTTTTAACGAGTGAAAATGGGTTTGAAATACTTCAGAATAGTTATAGAATAAATTGATCGTTACGATCCCCGTGGATATTTTTATATTATAATTCTACTTATTACATTAGATACGTGTCCAACAGCAGTTTTCGATCAATAAAAATATTCTTTAATATCTATAATTTAGGGATAGTCCATTATTATGTTTACTCAATTCTTGTATTGATTTGTCGACAATAAAATGTTATAAATAGATTCAATAGGTAAACAAAAACCAACTATATTCACTCCCATTTATTTTTATTTTCAAATTTTTAAATAAATCTACTTAACACCAAACTCTTGAGATATTTTGAACTGCTTAAGGAGTATCTTGTGGTGATACAAACTTCTGTTATTAAAATTATAACCATTGATTATTTACAAAGTATTTAAAAAAAAAATATATATTTCCATTTTATTTGAAACGACTACCTAGTCTTTTAGGTATTAAAATATTTATGTGCTTTTAAGATTTAAATTCTTAAATAGTTTGAAAAAAATTCTAATATATATATTAGATTTATTACATAATATACGTTGGACATTTGTATATACTATGCAATAACAATGGGTTTAAATTTAAAAAAAAAAGTAATATAAATTACTAATTTTTAAAATTATCATAGTCCAATATCTTCCATACCCATTATAATGGACCTATTGTTTTTAATACACAAAGATAAATAATTTAAAAATTTATCGTTTGAATGTTGATATATTATGAACAATATCAAAAAATTGTCCACTAAAAAAATACGAATAGAAAAGAGGGCAAAGGGCAGACAGCTTCCCATACTCAAAACCAGAAGTTTTTTTCGTTACAGGGTACTATGTAATTAAAATAAAAGATCTCAAGAATTCTAAAATAAATTCATACGATACATTTATTTAAAATTTCCAAAAATCAGATTTTTAATAACTGCATTATTAAAGAAGAAAAATAGGTGAACATGTTTGGTAAGTCATTCTTTGAGTTGTAGTGACCGATATCAGCTTTTTCACTGGCACTAACTACGTGCTTAAAGGCTATCGGAGAATTCAATTTTCCTTTATCAAACAACTGCAAACAAAATGCGTAAAATACAATCGATGGGTACGGAGCTCGATGAGTCGTCACAGCAATGATTTATGGATGAATGGGTAGTGGTAGGATGATAAGATATAATATACAACACGTCAGCACTGATCGAGCATCTGCATGCAATCTATACACCTACCTAACTATAAACGATAAATCGTTTGTGAGATTGGTTAAAATATCGTACGAATATATAGTGTGCGCAACGACGACTCTGCGACGGATCGTCATAGTGAGCAGTAATATGAGTTGCGGCGGAGAAAAGGTGAAACGGAAACTCGCGTCCGAGATAAATGTAAACATGCCACTGTAGTGAAAAAAATTGCACGAAATACACTTTTTTGGGGGGGAGGGGTGAGGCTTTGTGCCAGGTCAGATACGTATACGCACATGTATATTATACATAATATATACATATATATATATAATTTATCGTATTATGTAAAACGCCACGAGATGGAGGTTTTCGGGTGATGTGCGGCGATACTACATAATATTATATAGATTTATAATAGGCCCTGGTGCACTATATTTGCAGGCTTTGGGAACGATGCGACACTCTTAATTTATCATGTTTCCGTAGTTTGGCCGGCGCTGGATTCAACGTCATGCCGCTAGTATATCTATATTATATTATATCAACGTATAAAGGTACGTATTATAAACATGTAGTACAACGTATATATGTTTTAAGTTCAAAATATTATGTAACGAAACCCTTTTCTCCGCTATGCAGTATACCCATTACTCGACTAAGGCATGATAACAATGGCTAGCTCCCAGTTTCAAGTCGAAATGACCAGGATTACATTATTATGTAGTTAGTTACCTATATATTGTAAAATAACCGACTGCCTGGGTAAAATTTCGGTTGAATGAAAATTTTTACACCATAAATTCGTCGCCAATCAAAAGTCATGAGTATTATATATTTATTTCAAGAATTGTTTATTATAACCTTTTGATCGCACACTGCACTTATAATAGTTACACCTCATATCATATGACCTCAAGGAATATTGTATTAAAGATTTTTGTTAGAAGCGTATCAAAAAATGAGAATTATATGAGATATGCATATAATATTATATAAATAATAATTATACAGGTGGTCAATAACTTTGGAAACAGTCATTACACTAACTAGGACTGATAAAAGATAATATGATATAATTAATGATGTTATTAAATTTGTTACATTATTATATAGTATAATATACAGCAGTATTATTTGTAGTTGTTACATGTATGTATTAAAATATACGTACGGTAATTATTAAGAGTTTCCAAACATATTGAAAACCTGGTAAACTGCATTCAGTATATTAACTTACAAAAATGTTAACACATTTATTTTCAATAACAACAGTTATTAATCATTATATTCTATTTTTATTTTATATTAATATTTTGTACATAATTTTTTCACTCGTGTTATTTTTTATCTATATTATTAATACTTTTATTTTCTGCTTCTTCAAATATACCTGTAAATCATACTTGTTTGTTTATTTGCTTCTTACACGTGACGTGCTTCTTTATTCGCTATATCAAAAAAGTATATTACTGACATTAAATTAATAAAAATTACTTTACAGACACTCATACTATGTAAATTGAAAATTTGTAATAGGTGCTAATAGCTTATGAATAATAAATTTAGCAAATAAAAAAATAATATTTTATTTAACACAACTTACCGAAAAACCTAGTGACATTGTGTGTTACTTGTAACGACTGTTGTAAAAATGATTAGAAATGCAATAGTATTCTTCATTACCATTATTGGTAATGATTATTGAGTGTGGAGCGCAACGAACGCGTGTCGTGACTCAAAAGATATATTTTACAAAGACCTAGCAGCTGAACATTAGCTTTGTATCTACGTATTAGTATAATACTATTATGAATAGGTACTAAAATATATTATATACAATACGTACTTGAATTGTTGTTGAAATAAAGCATGACTAAATATTGTGCATACTTAATTATTATGTTGTACATTCACGTTAAGCGAGCTTGGACCATAAAGAATAATAATATTATATATAAAATCAAAGGGATATTTTGGGCCTTAGACGGATTTTATAACTTTACTATTCATTATAATATTATGTAAATCCATGTAGAACATTTAAGGTTATTTAAGTAATATAAATCACGTATTTTCAATTTGATTTGAGGAAAAAGATACCTATAATTTCAAATTATTTTAAATTAAAATTAAAATAATTAGTGAAAAAATTTGAAATTGTATATAATAATCAATGTAATACAAAAAAATAAGAACAGAACATGAATTTAAAATGTATATCAAACTTTAATAATTAAAACGATTATTTATAAATAATTATGAAGCATATATTATAGAAGTGACGTCACACACGTGAAAATTATGTTCCTAAAAAAGGGAATAGCAGTGTGCTAGACACGCTCTATCTTTCTCAAGTGACAATACATTGATAAAGCTCTGTGAAGGCTGTCTCAATGAATCGATATTAAAAAAAAAATATATAGGTATAATGCAATATGCAGCTATAATATCGATTTCGACTAATTGTTGCACTACTAAAATATTATTATACACTACAAATAAAGCATAAAATATGAAGAAAAAACAATGGACAAAGTTCCATAATATTGTTACCTAATATATGTATATGACTCTAGTTATAAGTAATGAAATACAATTTTTAATGTACCTTAAATTAAAAACATAATTTATTTATTTTATAGAATTACAATATTTTAAGTGCCCTTGACGAATATATACATGAAAAAATGATATAGACTCGCGGAAACCAGACCAACCACGTTAAAACTTGTAAAACCAGCTTTAATATATTTGTACATACTATTATTGTGCATGTATATACAGGATGCAGTCATCAGGGGTACAGTAAATTGGAGTTGTGTTTATACAAGTTGTTGAAAATTAGATAATATTAAGCGAATTTCAGACTAAATTTGATTACAGAAAATTATAATATTTGATTAGGAAGATGGTTTGTGCCGTGGTACACACACAAATACGATAATTATTATTAAAAACCTTGGCCAGAGTGTGATTGTGTATTAAGTGTGGTGGTCTTGTTCTGAAGGTGAGAAATTAATTTAAAATCACTGGCTAAAGATTTTAAGACTTTTTATTACTTAAAAATATAATTACTGTTTAAGCGAGTGGAATATTGACACGGCATTAGTCCGATACCGCGGATATTTAATTATTACTGCGGGACAGGTGCGTGTGATTAAAAAACGATTTATTATTATTTTCAATTTCATCTCAGAATCGCATTCTTTGTTTTTGTGCGATGACGAATTGACGATGTATATGTCTTTTTAAATAATAAATTACTGTCAATTTGTATGGATTTTAATAATATAAGTATTATTATTATTTGCTGCCATAGAATTAGATGAGCATGATATTATTGTATATGGTGAATAAAGATAAGCACGACATTGATGTAGCTAAATTATCTATTCAAGACGCCGTGTTATAATAATATTATTTTATTGCTTAATAATTATTGAAATTAAAAAAAAAAAAAAAAACATAGGAATGTTATAACTTTTTTTTTATATTTTTAATTTTTAATTTATATTAAGAACTGTACGTTTCATATATGTGCGAGTGCACGAAAGTTCTATTGCAACACTTCTCGAAAGTTACTAATATCGATAAAGATTATACACTATACTCGATCATTATTAACTATTGATATTATATCATATCGACTTTCAACGGAGTTCATTGAAAACGATCGGCTCACGTCTTATATTTATAGAGAACCAATTATTTTTTGACTGTTTCTACTCTGATTAATTAACTTAAGATCAAAATGGAGTAGTCGCCGGCCAGATTGTATTTTTCGATATTCTTAGGATATATATAAATATGACGTGAGGAACTTAACAATCAGTGCATGTTCTATATCTTGATAATATTTATATATATATATATATTATAAGTATATTGAAGGTATTATCTTACTATAGAGAAATGTAACAACAGTAACAACATGTTCGCTATTGTAATGTCGTTTTCATGATTATGAACGTACCGATCCTATTTGGCGCAGTCCACGAAAAATCAAATAATGCCACTGGATTTACCCTTTTTGTTAAATTTAAACTACAGTATTAAATATTTTTAACACAGTTATTTTATTTTTACCACATATAAAATAGAGGTCTAAATTATATACAAGTATAATAATATAAGTTATAATTATTTAAGTAACCAATGGTAACCCTTTCAAAAAAAAAAAAAAAATGATTTTGTAATTCAAAAAATCCCAGTGTGACCACCCTTTTAATAATTGCAAAGAATATAAAATTGGTTTGATATGCATATTAACAGGTAATTGTCGGGTATAATACTATTAGTATTATCAAACATGTTATCAATTAACTATAATTTAATTGGTCATCGATAACATTGACCGTGGTATCGATAACACGATGGTGCTTCCACCACCCAACTGTGCCATCTTCATTTCCCGCAACTGGCCGATCAGTGTAGTTGTCGTTCCGACGCCATTTTCAATTAACGGATTTACATTATTACAAGCGGTGTGTTATAATTCAAAGTGGTTTGAATTTATATTATTACGCGCAATGTGTTTTAATTCAACGTGTTTCGGATTTACATTGTTACCCTCGGTAAATCGACGTGTTTGCGGATTGATATCATCTTATAAATACGATGTGATATGGCTCAAATTTGATTCAGCTTGGCGCATTTTTCCACTTCAGATCAGGTCAGATTCACATATTATTTACAAATTAAATGCCTTGTTTTATTATTAAATAATAAACTATATTAGCGTATAAGAAAGTATATAATATTAAATTACAGTGAGACGACCCGTTAAGAACTATTTGTGATTTGTCTATTATACATTGTTATACATATATACCTAAGGAATACAGTCCATTACTAAGACTGTATTAATTATTTCTTGGTGAAGTTATGCCTACATGATTTGTGCGTCTTATCATTTATAATATGTTAGACAAATTATATAACCGCCGTTTATACGTGTAGACATACGCGTCGTTTATTTATGTATCGATTTTTAGATACTAAAACTGGAAGTAAAAATACTTTATGAAAAACAAAATGCAAACCATACTCGATAATATAATTTACGATTTTGGGGCCATAAAATGTCTGATAAAATGTATCCATGTGTAGAAAAAAAAATCCCTCATTGAATTTCGCGGTGGACAGGCGGAATTCTGGTATATTAAAAAAAAAAAATAAAATAACTGGAGATTTTTTAATGAGGCTGAAAAGAAAAAAAGGAAAAAGCTCTCATGGAATTGCAATTTTACGGGCGTATATAAAAAGACCGTCATCGCGCTCGGAGTATCGCGTGTTCAACGATCCATTATCAGGCATCTTCAGCGTTTCCCAGGCAACCACGATGCATGTCTATAAATTTATATGCGTATTCTACACCAGCCAAATATTATTATATTTTATATATCTACCTATATATTATAATATATGACTAGAGATGCGTAATGAAATAACATAATAATCTATTACGATATATTTTTGGTATATTTTCAAAATGTTAAAATTTCTTAACGGAAGGACTCACTATTACGTATTACACACGCACACCGTCACGTGGTATATATATATATAAGGTACCTGTAATATTATATGACGTGTATTATGTATATAATAAACGGATAAGTCCACGCACGAGTGTAAAGACGATTATTATATTCTGCTGTAACACGTAATTGAAAATCGAAATAGATAAGAAAACCATATCTCGCACCGAGAAGTGCTGCAGGTGTGTGGTAATTCGAATATGCGTTCGAATACTTTAGTATTATATATAGACTGTAGAGTATTATACATATGGCGGCGCCGACGTTAAATCATTATTCGTAATTGCGTATTATGTGAAACGGTTCGCGTCAAAATTTCCGTTTTATCATTTCGTGGCGACTGTTGTATTATATACAGCTGCTACTGTAGCAGTCTTATTAAAATTGCTATCACTGCCTTAATATGACGTTGGAATGAATAGCGAAGATAACGGTGTGTCTTCGTATATCATCATAATAATGTTTATTTAATATATATATTATTTTATAATACATAATAGTCGTTTCACTATAATCGTCTACGCACATATAATGTAATGTATTATGCGGACGGAATTATGTTTATATATAATATAGGTCAAGTATTATCCGCGAGCGAAAATCAAAAAGAACACTAAAACCTATGACCGTCACAGTATTATTATTATTATTATTATTATTATTTATGTCCACAATCTATTTGTAAAAACAATAATTGAATTTTAATATATGTACAAATAGATCAGTACTATTGAATATTATGGTCTTGTTATGTAAGTAACCCGCAACTAGGGTGATGTTTAGTGTGATTGGTTAATCAGTTCGAAATCAATATAGAAACAAAGATTTAAGTTTGAATAAAGGTTAATATTATCTGTTTTGATTATCTCTGATAAATAAATAATATATATGTTAATCTAACGATAAATTTGATTCTGTATAATATGCAACACTCGAGTGTGGGGTTTTTATACCAATGAGTTCACCACCGCCACGCGCCGTCCAGGTATAACGATATTAGAGTTAGGAGGCGGTACACTAAATATCGAACTTTTAACGCATTTACTGGGTTTCGCGGTCCAATTAATATGCATTTAGTTGTTAACAATATGATGGTATCGACCGTGGTCAAAAATGTTCTTAGATCGTCAACGGAGGCTTTTTGGCGCTGTTAGTAATATGTATATGTATGCGTAGTTAGTGTTATTTGTTATTCCATGTTATTACAATGATTACTTTTATGGTTTGTGATTATTATTATTTCTGAACATGTTTTTGAAATACATTTATAATGATATTGAATTAACTGTTGCCTTAAACATTTGTTGAATCGATATCCATTTGTGTTTACATAAAATAGCTTTCATTGTAATTGTGTTCATATCGACTTTTATTGTGTACTTCAACTTAAGCAAAATGAAAAATGATAAATAGATAAATTTTAACTCATTTTTTTTTTTTTTTTTTTTAATAACCACAAGCGGCAAAATGTGCCATTGGGTGTACAATTATTAACAATAACCAATTTAGCTATACATAAAAAAGTGTTTAAATTGAATACACATTGCGTGATTTTTGTAGATTTATTATAATTTAGATTGAAGATTGGTGGTGGTTATACATTTGATAATGTAGGAAGTTTACCGATATTTTTTTAAAACTTCGGCTATTGATTTGGAAAGGTTGAAGTTTTTTCTATTGACAAGATATATTCTGCATTTGGTAAGTTTCACCGTGACTGGGACTTCAAAGTTTATATTATATTTTATATTAAATTATTATTATATTTAACACCTAAATGCGTTTGGTATCTCTAAAGATTTTAATTAATTATCGCTTTCATAATAAAATTCAAAGGTTCCACGAACATATACAGTAGATTGTTACAAACTGTAGTAATTAAACTACTTTTCGTTTCATATTTTATTGTTGCACGATACAACATAATGTACGTATAGTAATATAATATAAAATCATAAATAGTACAAAATTCCAGTATCGAATCTTTTTATATTTTTTTTTTATCTTTTCTTCAACAATAAGAAGCTTTTGAAGTGAACATTATACATTGTTGTACCGTTTATTATGTTTGTAGTTAGAAATATATATAACATTAATATCGTATACACAAAATGATTTAGTAATAAAAAACTTAAATTTAGATATTGAAAACACGATTTAACATCGATTAATGCATTTCGCGTAGTATTATTAAAATTATGAGTTAATATAATTTTATATTAGGTTTTGAGAGTTTAGCGTTATATTAAAATATTATAATGTTATTATGTTACACTTGCAGAAAATAGATTAATTTAAGTTTACATAAATATTGTAGTTAGATAATATACAGTATGATTTTTATCTAGATATTTCATTAATAACGAGTTGATCAGTAAAGCTTTTAAGTCTGATACATTTTTGGCACATTAAAATGCATTTATGTTTTATTATAAAATATAAATAAATCGACATGTTTTTTTAATGTTAGTACAATATTATAATATTATATAGCATTTAATAATTATTAAAATATTCGATCACATTTTAAATTTAATAGCACTATAGGTACTAGGTAGTACGAGTAATAATATAATAACGGTAATTCAATAACTGCACTAACGAGTTATGAAATATTATACACCTAACAACCTAAATTATCAAAATGTTATCAAAAGAAATAACTTATTATATTTTGCGGATGAACACTAAAGGATATCATGTTCAACACAAAGATCCAAGACTAAATATTCGTTGTTTGAAATATTATTTGGTGTACGTGTTTTGAACGGGAGTGAGAAAGTGGAACAAGAAGAACCGACGGATGAGACGTATTAATAGTGCTTTTTTTTTTTGTTTTCACTTCTGCGAGTTTTTGGTACGATAGTAATATTATAATAACGCTATTCGCAAGACCCTTGTAGAAATTATAAAGCTTTCCATAAAGCCACTGTTTCTTCGTTGGAATAATATTATCAATACAGAGTATTGTTATGCGCACCGTAAACGAAATTATTATAATATTATTTTTTTTTTTGTTCAATTTTTCAATCAAATTAATGGTCTATCACTCGTCAATGTGGTTGGAGTCGCATGACTGAATTCCACTAGTGTTGTTAAAAATTCTGTACATTTTTTGACGAAAAAAAGTTATAGTACGCCCAGGGGAAGATAATTCATAAACGTAAATATATTAATATTATTTTATAACACGGTATCTGATATCATTTTTGTATATTGTTTAAACAAAAATATAGCTGATATACATGATTTTTATTCCATTAGTTGTTATTTATTTTTTTATTTAGAGATACAATACTACAAAAATTCTCCCACATAAATTATAAAATTTATTTTTACACAGTTTTTTCACATATCTACAATTTATGTATTCGATACGTAATACAATAATAATGACTTAAAAAAAATATATTTTCAAAAAACTATAAAATAAAACTATTTTACCCAACACATGTTAATTTACTTACTTTTCACTATTATATATTTTTAAACAATATAATATGTTAATTTTAAAATCGTAATCAGTGGAGCGTAACGTCAAACAATCAAAAATAATATGATCTTAAAAAAGTAAAATTAAATATAGTATAATTTAACTATATTTTGACAGTTATAAATACGATAAAAATATTACCTATCTAAACAGTATAAAATTATTATATTATCATAATTGAAAATTATGAACAAAGTATAAATTACAAATTATAGATACCAATCTTCAATAACACGTGTTTTTTTCGCATTCAGCTTTTCACTGATTTCAGAGTTCAGATATATCATTCTACCTTTGTGTCACTTCAATATTATTAGTAGTAAATTTCCCTCCTAAGTAATATCAGTTTTTCAAAAGCCAATTTAAAATAAATTTTGACTTCACAAAAATATTTTCTTAATTTTATATTTAAGTGCATTAGAAATAAATAGTAAAATTAGTGGCTATAACTTATAAATAACATTCATTATACCGTGTGTTCAATCATTTTTTTCTTTCATTTTACTAAAACTTATTACATGTTAGGTACTCTATATATAAGATTAGTTAAATAACCCGGCCTTGCCCATATACAATTTTTGGTGTTACAAATATTATATTTCAGGTAGAGATTAAGTTTAAACCATTGTATTGATATTATAATTATCAATTAAATCATATAAAAATAGTTTTTTTTTCTGGATATTGTCAATTTCAAAAAAATTGTTAGGTCTTGGGACGGCATTATAACATTATTACGTTATAGTGATACAAAAACTCACTAACATTTAAAATAATATATTAAGTGTTATCAATAGTAATTTTTTGTAACCAGTGGTACTTATGTAAACAAACATATAATCGTTGTTTATAATCCTGCAACAAATCCCTGTGTAAGCCCCTCTATAAAATGCGAATATTACAAAATCCTTTTATAGTGCACCTATACATTATAAGGCGAGATTATTGACTAAATTGTATACTCATAGCTTCACCGATTCCGGTTAGGTAATATAGTGAATCATTGAGTCAGGTTATGTTATTATATTACATATACCTATATATAAATTTAAAAAAATATATTCGCTATAGAATATAGATAGAGGCACATTCATAATTTGGCACAATTTTTCAATACTTTTATTCTTTTATAGCATCCCCTACCATATACAATTTTACTATAAATTATTTAAATAAAAAAAAATCTTATTACGTTTTTAAGATTATTATACACGAATTCTATTTTTATTTTTTTTTTTTTTAATAGTTTGAGGTTTGAGGTTTATTTTTAGTTTATCCAAATAACATTACCGACTATTTATCGTAGTTTAAAAATCTTTCACTACATTTACATATAATAGTTACGAATGTATGTGCAACTAAAATAAATAAATAATTTATATAATTAGAAGATAGTTTTTTTTTAAACTAATAACTGTTAATATTATTTTAAATAACTTTATAGTTGAGCAATATTATTTTAAGATAATAAGATATTATATTATATTATTAAAATTATATTCTGAAATAGTCTAAGCTAAATTGTATAATTTATTTGATGTATGCAGATGGTATTAAGATGACTGTGCGAAATAATAGAAATTCAAAGTCGACAACGAAATAATATATTTTATAAATATAATATGTTATATAAAAGTACACAACGTATAAAAATAATAATAATAATAATAATAATAATAATATGTAGTTAAAGAATATTTTTTGGCAAGGTTTGATTATTTTGGAGCCAAATTTTGCAGTTTGTCTTTTAGAATTTTAGTATTTTACCTATTATCAAGGTTGGTCATTAACAAGTTAAATTTTGACTGTGTTTCACAAAGATTTTTTAAGCGTTTCTTAGGCAAGTCAACGAGTTAAATTTAATGTGCAATACACAGCGAATAAAGGTTCTCAATAATTTATAAACGTCGAGAAAAATATTATTTATAAGTTAACATAAAAACACACACATAACTACATACTATTAGCATTTATATATTTTTATTTAAACCACTAATATTCATACATTGGTTTAAACTTCTTTTTTATTTGTACTGAAATTTTTTAACTAGATAATATATACTTGAGCTATACAAAATATAACATAAACAATGATATCAATCTTCAAATCATAAGATCCTTGCAGTAGATATTTTTAATGGTTACATTGATATTCGATAATATGTCTTATCAATTAGGATATAAGAAGATATTATTAAAATTATAATCATATTCAGTCTAAGCGTCTTTGTATAGATTTAATTGTTTTCATTACTAATATTAATTTATAAAGCCTATTTTAACAGTTATTATTGTTTTTCCATTTTTGTGATTGATTTTATATTATGTTTTAGATAGTATGGTTGTCTATATAGGTAGATCTTGTATTACAGGTATATCATATATAGGTATCTGGTATACGCAAGTTATATTGAACGAATAGAATTAATCGAACCAACCGAGCACGCACAAATTCATATATGGTGTAGTAATTAATAATATACTATCAATTTTAAAATTAAAATAAATGCTCGTAGTATATAACAATTATGCATTACATCATGATGGATTGTATTAACAATTTACGTATATGTATAAGCTTATTATTATTTTACCAAAAAATAGGAGAAAGCTTTAAACATTTTAAAAAAATTAGTTGTATAATATTATTACAAATTATACTGAACTCTGATCTACGACCAGTGACCTTGCAGATTTTTAACCAGTCGTTATATTAATTCGACTAATTATAGTAAGCAGTATATAATATGTCCCTTGGTGAGTTTATTAAGAGCATTTTTGGGAGTAGGTTTTAAGATAAAACTATATATATAAATATATATATATATATATATATATATATATAATATATGTTTTTGATGATGTTTAAACTTTAAGTTAGAACAGGCAGTCAACGTTGTCTTGTTTTGTGGACGATTTTTTGACATAATATAAAGGTGTTCGATATGAAGTTTGGTGTCGATTATAATTTATAATTCGTATAACTATTTGACGAAGATAGATTGCTCAGTTTGATGTCTAATGGTTTCGATATGGGTGTCTCTGAAATTTATTTTTGTATATGGTCTCAAGATTAGACTATAAACTATAGATTTGATCACAGGTGGATAATGGATTTATATACGTATTTACAGAGGTCTGTTGACAAGAGGCACGTATATACATAGGTGGAATTTTCGATAGTTCAAACCATGATCCATTTATTTTTGTTATTCAGTTTATTATTATTATATAATATTTTATATTTCAAATAATTTGTGTGTACATCCGTGCTTGTCATCTGTATATATTTATTATAAACTAAATTACAACAATATGCATGTTAAATTATTTTTATTGTGTTTAAAAAAAAAATAAATAATTAAGTAATACTAATGATATCAAGTACAATATTTCTATAATATATAGGATTACCATTGGATATTTTACTCTTTGAAAGTTAACTCGTTTCAATTGTATTAGCTTAGTTTTGTTTCCACTATAATATTAAATACATCTATATAGTTGTGATATTAGCTTACACTAACTAACAGTTGGATTTTATTATAATATGGTTTGAAGTTTAAAACTTCCTTTCTACAATTGCTTAGACAATAATTAAATTAATACTATTTTGCTGAAATAAAAATAAAATTTAGTTGTAAAAAAAATGGATATTTAATAAGTATATATCATGTAAATATCTACATCAGAACTTAAAAGGTATTGGAAATTTGGACATAAATAAAAAGAAAAAAAATGACACTTAATACAATAATGCACAATACCGGGTTTAAAGGTGGAAAATATTGAGTATACGTTGGCGTAAATTTATACAGTTTGTGGAAGTTTTTCGATTTTCTCAAAAAATAATAGGAGTTTTGTAATTTTGACGTAAACTTGGAGTACAATCTACGTTCAATTCGGTGTGCCTGCAGAAAATGCACAGTGAGAATATTGTAAGAAACATATTTATTACTTGAAAAAAATAAAAAAAAAAAAGTACGCCAACACGTAAAAAACAGACTTAACACATACAATACATCATACACACACTCACAAGCAAAATAATCATAAAACCAATTACTGTTTGGAAGCGTTCAGAAACCATAAAGCTTTGTAGTTTGTGTACATAGTATTTCTTACGGATCGATCTAAAACGATATTTATGTATAATTATTCGTGCATTTATTCCAAACTGTGCGCGTGTGTAGGTTGTGTCTTATATAATATGTATATGCACGTACTATGTGTATTCTGCGATTAGAAAAACGATTCCGACGTCTTCTAGCAGTTTAATTTTTTTAACTGTCTCGCTTTAATACCGCATACGATTCGATTATTTTTACACGACACGCACATTTTTATTACACGTGTACTTTATAATATAATAAAAGAGCGCAATGGTACTTTATTCTATTAAATTTTAATACCACACAACATATTATTATAAAGTCTCGAAATAATGGTTATTATTATATTTCACTGAAGTACGATTGCGCGCGTTTTACTTTCTTACAATATATTCGCTCACGTAAAAGCGTAATAATAAATCATACATTTAGGAGATTTATGTAAGATATATGTACGACTGCGAATAAAAATCTTTGAAATGTTTTCAGTTACGATGCAATAGTATAAACCATATTATAATTAAATTATAAAAATTCAATATAATTAAAAAAAAAGAGTTTTTAAAATTTTGTGCATTTTACATTTAACGTAGGTATATGTATATAGTTTAAGGCAAAGAAATATAATAGTAATATAGTAATAATATAATATACAATCATTTTAAGTATACAATTTAATTTCTTTATTTTTTTTTCTTTTATTGACTAACTAATATTTTAAATTATTTGTAACAAGTATTTTTTTTTTTTATTTTTCCAAAATACTTAATTTATTAAAGCCCTAAAGACGAATGCTATTAGATTCTGAACGAAGTGAGGAATGTATTGATTTTGCAATGATGTATGTTTTTTTTTGTGTCTGTCATCACGTTTTGTAGTAGAAATAATACTTTGATTTTTGATTTCAGCTCCTTTTTGAAAAGGAAAATTTATCTAATTGGTACTTTGGGAGGAGGGGGTTCAAAAATTTTCAGTCGTTTTCAAAAGCGTTAGGAAAAAGTCTAAAAAAGTAATGAAAAATCTCTCATAACCAGTTTTTGACAAAATCTATTTTTTTATTTTGTTGTAACTCAAAAATGAATCATTGTAAATACTTGAAATTTTCACCAAATGTTTATATTATCATTATATATTTATGATTAAATTTTCAAAAAATTTTGACTTTTTTAAGTCATTTATAGACGATTGAAATTTTCGATTTTTCTATGTTTTTTTTTTTTTGAAATGCCGATAAAAAAACTTTGGCAATCCAAAAAGTCTTTGAAATTTAATACAAGGTTTATTATAAGTTTTAATTATCATAGTAAAAAAAAATCAAAAATCGTTAGTCACATTTTTTATTTATTATAAGCATTTAAAGTTCAAATGTTTACGAAACATCGCTATTTACAAGGAATTTTGAAGTCAAAAATTCGTTAAATTTTTATGATTTATACCTAATAAAAAGTTATCCATAAGTTTTCCTTAGTTTTCTTCAAGTAACTGTAAAAAAAATTCTAGCGTCAATAAAGAAAAAAATTTATGAGTGAATGAAATTTATTTTTTTTTACAAAATCGCGTAAAATATATATTACAATTTAAATATAGATAATAATATAATACATATTACACCCTACTAAATATCATAGATTGACAAATCATCTCCGTTCAGAATCTTTTTTCATAAATTTAACATTTTTAAAAAATTTAACATATTCATAGTGACTTCCTCTTAAAAAATAATGAAGATAAAAAATTAGTATGAATAGGAAATTTATCTTAGAATTTATATTATGGTGTTACGACATTTAGCAATGTTGTATGAGAAATCAAATTTCTCCACGTGAAATTATGTATGTTACTTAAAGTATTGACTGGTTTTTGATAAAATAATTGTTTAAAATATATTGAAAAACGTTTATACTATGTATCGAAAAAATGTGTTTATGGCATATACCGTGCACATTAATGCTATTTAATTGATCATATTATAGAGGATTCCCCGGCGATGGTTGTGCGATTAACGCATGGAAAAACAATAGTCAGTTATTATTATTTTTACCATTTTCATATTTCGTTTAAATATTTCCTATTGTTTAGCCATTATACGCTCGTTCAAAAAGTAATATTAATGATTCCCAGTAGTATTGCGTTACGATTAATTAATAGCTCTTCTCTGTAGCCCTGTGACCATTTTATAAAAACAAATTTGATAAATAAAGCATGCGCGTGGTTGGTTTAGTGCAGTGTATCATTTTTTTTTTTTTTTTTTTTTTTTTGTCAATAAATCTCACTATATTATACACTCGAAGAAATATATTACCCCATACGTCATGTATATAACATCGAATATACGTGTCTGCGTGTATTTTTTTTAACTGATCGTTCTATTATGACTGAAAAAAATTACAAAATTTAAAATAATATTTGACTAGGCTTTATATCCCGATTCCCGTACGTCAATTCGTCGTCGTCCTGTTTGGCCAACGCCCACTTTTATTGTATAGCTCTTTCTGGATAAAAAAAAAATAAATTACAAATTATTTATAACCCGCTATCAATAATAATTTGTTTACAATACGTGCGATGAAAGCGACTATGAAAATAAACACAATTTTCCTACGAAAAGAACTATTCACTATTTTCAAACACCCCCCCCTTGTTTTAGCTTGTACAACATTCGTGTAAAGAAAACTATGATGTGAACAACAATATTATTCAAAATTCCATACTTAGTGAAATATTAACCACAGAACAGTTTTGTACTAGTCTATACAATTCAAAAATTGTCTTTGTTAACAAGTGTAAATAAATTTAGTGGATTTCCATCAAAAACAAACCAAATACATATTGAAGTTATAAAATATACTAATGAAAAATAAATTAATATTTTATTTAACTAGGTAAATTTAATCTTAATTACTAATGTGCAATTTGAATGTTAAAAAATGTATCATTATTATAGTTTAATAGTATAGTGTTTTGAGTGTGTCGTGGTTTTAAGTACCCACCCTTCGAAATTTTCATTACCACTTGAATCAAAAATAATATTTGGTGATACGTGCAACAATTCGTTTTGCTATACCAATCGGCACAGATTACCATAGATATTTCCTAAAGTTATTCACATTTTTAAAATACTAGTTGTTCGGATATAATTACGATCGATATAAAGTGTATTATCCATTACACACAAGCTGTATACTTCAAACACAACTATAAAGTCTCCCGCAACAGCGTGTAGTAATAATAATATAATACTCATTATACAATATCGTTTGAAAGTTTTATTTCATCTATTCCAATCCACCGGCTCTCTGATTTTTTTTTTTTAAATAAATTATGTTCATGACTCGTACATAGGCATTCGTGTCATTTGTTAACTAATTAAATTTCAGAGAAATCTAATAAAGACAATATTTTCTGTTATCGTAGTTATGCTATGGTAAAATGTGTACTTAACATATAATTCAGATCAAACACAATTGAACCGTAAAAACTAGCTATAAATTTACCCAATTAGACGCAAAAAGCTTTCTGTATATATGGGACATAGGTTATGTATAACTATAATATAAGTTATAAATGTGACAAATACATTAATCAAGTTTATATATTATTATATCATCGTGGTTTTAATGTATGTACACACGAAAACTCCAAGTGTGAATAAATCATTTGAATAATATTATTGTCACATAGGTTGACCACTAAAAAGCCATCTATATTATTATACGCACGTTGATATTAAATCATAGTTTTTATATACATAATAATAATACGCATTATCATGTACCTATATTAAACACCTAAACCATTTTTCGCAATGTCTTTGAAATTGTCTACTTGCCATAAATTGGCAAGATTTATAATGTATTATAACAATTTTACAAGTAACAAAATAATTGGTGTTATAGATTGGCGTATTTTAGACCTTGGAGAGTTAATTTAAAACATATACTAGTTTACTATCAAATATTTTTACTAAGTTCACGACTTCGTTCACATTTTTAAAATAAAATCTTTTTATTCAATTAACTAGTATGATATTTAATTTTGAATTAATTAATTCTAAAAATAATATTATGGAATTTTTAATATTATTAACTATAATTTTATTTGATTTAAATTTTTATCGATTAAAGAATCTAATTTAGTACATAAAAAAAATAATTTAAAATAAAAACCATTAATGTTGATTTATTGATATGTATGTAACTATATCAATAATAATATATTTTATATATATATAAAATCATAGCTAGAATATTAGGTTTAAATAAATGCACTCATTTTCTGAGTAGAATAAAAAAAAATAATCAATATTATAGTGCCTTCGACCATGATATTTTTAGACTCAAATTGGTAAAATTTAAATTACAATGTAAAATAAAATGTAACAAAACTTATCTTGATTTTAAATTAACGGGTATTGATATACATATAATATTATGTAATTTAACAACGTCAAAAAAAGTTTTTATCTTAAATGAAATACTACGATATAGTTCTTGAAACAATAATAGCATGACAAAATGAAAAATTCATCATAATTAGATAACTAAATAATTATACAAGACACGGTTATATTGTATTATTTAAATAAAATATTGAAATTTATGAATGAACTTAACCATTTAGAAGTCAATAATAACTAATTATTACAAAAAGAAAATTTAAATACATTTTTAGATAGAGTTATAATATTTAGATTTTTACAAATAAATTTAAACAAAATCAAATAGTCAAAAATTAAAAAAAAAATGTAAAAAATTAGTACAAGAATATCACAGTTAAATTTACTTGCAGAAATAAAGTATTTAATGATTATTTATTAATTTATTTTTCATCTTGTGTTAATTTTTATTTATAGGTAAATAATGCATAAATTCACTTTTTATAAATTATGATTTTCTATTTATAATAAATAAATAATTAACTTTATAGGTAATAAATCAATTTGAAATATCTATTAATCAAAATGTAATAAAAATAAAATTCAATGAATTTGAAAATATTGTGTTTTATCAGCTGTTGTTTCTTTATTCACTTTAAATTGTGGTACAATATAAATTGACGCACAATTTCTTGACGATGTAATAACCTACAATATTATAATGTCTAATCATTATTTAATCTCGTTGTTTGTTATCAATTTCTCCTCGAATTTAATTCACACAATGGAATTGTTTTTACTTTATCTTATACAATGCATGCACAAAGCAGTGTTTAACTCGTAAGACAATAATACATCATAATAATTTAAATCTTTGGGACCACAAAATTATCGCAGCGTTTGATTTGAACAATGGTGCGCATTTAGAATTGTAATAATAATGTAGTCTTATAATACTACGTCATATTCTTGGACCATTTTCAAATGTTAACCTAATGAGCTGAAATCTGATGGTTTAATATAAATAGTAACAGGTATTTTCATAATATATTATAGAATATTATATAATGCATTTTTAATGACAATAAATGTGAGGCCGTTCATTTGGATATAACCTACTAAGAGCGCTTCGAGAGAATCGATTTCGTTACAAGTATTATTTTACTTTATTGTTGGTTAATATTATAAATCTTTATACTACAATATTACCAGTAGGCATATATAATGTCGCTATATATTCATCAAATTATGTATAACATTATTTGCATGGTCGATTATGACATACTATTATTGTTTTTTTTTTTGGCCAAAAACAAACAATGATATTTTTTACTAAATGTTTGTCTCGTCTCCAACAACTAATAAATAATAATATTATTACGCCTATAATTTCTTCGGTTATCAGTGTAGATACTTTCAAATACTTTACTTATTATATCATATTATTATTATAGTAAGGGTAAAAAGAAAGGTCATTAGCTTCTTTACTTAATGTGATCATAATATGATTATAGGAGTTAAAACCTATGGTGTTTAATTTATTATTACTCACGAAACTCAGAGGTCCCTTGCTCTCTCACTTAAAAACCGTCCCTCGGGTTATATGCAAAATGTCGTTTTTGGTTAACTTTAACTGTGATTTACATGGAAACATAAGTATATAATGTTATAATATAAAGCGATGTCACAAAACGTATCTAATAATATCATCATAAGTTATTATTACTGAATGTGCGTATATATTTTATATACTTTATGCACGTGCTAATGACGGTGGTTTAAACAATACTATATAGAGCGGTTCAACGCTGTCAACAATGTATGTTAAATTGACAATGGACCAGACATTAATTAAACAACAACAATAATCATAATTGTAGAAAACTTTCGGAAAACCATTTATTAACTGACGCGCTGTTCTTTTGAAAACGCCCGGAATTTTGAGTGTACATTATTATATGACCGATAATGATAATAATATGTTCAGAATAACCCGAGAAAATGTCATCCAATTAAAAATAAATAAATTAGTTTAATCACTAACATTAAAAATTATACGCTTAATTATCACTGATTTTATTATGTTATTTTTTTTTATCAGGTGTATAACCGTTATATTCTTAAGTATTGTATTAAATGCGCATTACCGTCTGCACGGTTTTCGCGGAATGTTTTGATGTTAAGATTATAATCATTATCGGTTGATATCTTATTGCTTCAGTCTTTAACTGCAAATATAACCTATACCATTATAAAAATATTTCCTGGAACTTATAAATAAAAATGTTGTAGTCACGTATGCTTTTTTTATTTTTATATACTTCGTTAGTTAATACTAACTTGAAAATATTATGATCTGTGCCCTATGGTTTAAAATTTTTTAAATTACTTAATATTGATAATTATTTAAAAATTCTAAATAAAATTGTGTATGTTAAATATAATTATATAGTACGTAAAACTGGTTTTTAGTCAAGCGTATAAGTTAGATTTAGATAACTATGCAAAGTGTATTAAAATTCTAACCCTAATTATTATTATTATTTATGTAACATGTCTTGATATTATTCTTAGTATCTTACTTTTGTTCCAATAAATTTGTCTGGTATAATTATTGAATTTTTCCATACCGTAGAATTAATATAATATAGATTTACATTTTAATCTAAGAATTTATAGAGTGGAAGTAGAGCTATGTAGTGGTAAAGGAGATAAAGATATTGTTGTCATGCTGTGTGATCCAAATTTTTTTGATTTTTATCGGTCCATAAATTTACGGATAATTTGACGTAATCATTTATCGTCTCATGTGCCAAGAAAGCATCACATAATTAAATGTTATGTTCTAAAACGCAGCCAACTCTATCGGAACTGTGTTTAAACAAGTATCGAAATAATATAATATAATAAAAACCATAGTAATAATAATAATTATAATAATGAACAATATACTATTATGGCATACAACAATATATTATTATCGATTCGTTTACAGACACTATAATAATAATTATATTGCAATTAACTTCTCAATAATCATGCTTTATTTTCAATTTTCTTTAACGACTTTTCACCGATAAATTTAAGTGAAAAGACGTTGCATAACGATTTTTTTTTTTTTTAATCGCAATAATTCTCAATAATAGGTATTTATGATGTCGATAATTGATGTATATATTCGTATGTATGACTATTTTTCAAAGTAAAAATAAATCGTTTTTGCGAGTACAAAATATACACGTGGTGAAAATACCGCCTGCGGAGCGAAAATTATATTTCTATTGCTTACCTATTGTGTACATAACTAGGTACTGTTCAACAAATCCCGCCTGCGGAGAATGATAATAATAAATTGTTATTGCCTATCATGCACATAGCTAGGTTCTATTCGACGATTCGATATTTTTATAATTAATCATGAAACCGTTATTAAAAATCCATATCACACAGCTCATATACGTTTGAAGTTTTGTTACGCAATATTTATTAAATTTCGATGCGACTTCGGATCAAATGCAGCGTTTGAGTAGAAAAATTAATTTGAAAACTGCGTATTGGATTAAAATTAACTGTACGGTTTGACATAATATTTTATGTATTAAAATTCCGTAAAAATAGTATTGAACGAAAAAACAGTATTAATTCATAAAATAATATTTAAACATAAAGTATATAATATAAATTTGTGTATTATAATATATAGACAACATATCCACAAGGTAAAGCGTTCCATTAATTTTTTATACAAATTTAGGCGGTAATCATAGTATCAATAATGCACGATGAGCAATGTTTACGTCTATTATTTAATAATCAATATAATATAAACAATTAAGATGGATGATAATATCAAAAAAATATTTAATAAATTAATGATAATTCGGATGAACTATTAGACATCCTTAGAGGTATGGATGTAATTTATGTAGATTGTAGTGAACCTGTTGATTTTAGTAGTGAAATATGAACATTTTCACTCGGGTTACTTAATATGCGGTATTAACTTTTTTTTTTTTAATATAAATTTAAATTTCGTAAAAACAGTTATGGTTATTTGATTTTATTCTTAATACTTTTATAATTATTCAAAATGCATTAATTATCATAATAGCCATGTTGGTTCTATTTATTTTTTATTATTTTTTTCAACAACCAACATATCAATTTTATTTAAATGATAAATTTTGAATTATACAAATAAGTTTCAATGTTCACGCGCGTCTTACAGATTAAATTAGTGAATTAGACACTATACACTATAGACTTTTCAGCGTCTGTATTATAATATCTTAAATTAATATAATATTTAAGGTTTTTGCACACTAGTAATTTCCTATAATCTATCCAGCATTTTGTATACGTAATCTCAGTGAAGGTAATTATCAAACGATAAATTTAACCATGACCCATGAATATATTATTTGTACATAATATTATAGTCACAAAAATAATTAATTATATTAATGAGTAAAAAAGTATAATTGACTGGTTTTTAATAATTAGAATAATAAAATATTGTAATATAGTGCCATTATATGATATTAAAATTATTCGTGCAATTGCGTAAACAATATCATTTACCCTTTTTCGTACATTTTTTTTTGAAATATAAATATAAATATGTGTTCAAAGAATATAATCGTTTTTAAACGTATTCAAGATTAAGTGAAGAAACATCAAAAAAATACAAAGCTAATATTTTAAATAGTTAAAAGCTTTTACGACACCGGTATAACTTTTTTGGATAAAATAGAAATAAAACTATTCATAAAGTATAAATTCCATACTACTTAAATATTATATATTATAATATACAAGTATAATAGTAATCCACAAAACTGCTCTTATATACTCACTTGAAGCTAATTGATCGTACGTAGAACACACTATAAATAATCACCGCCATAAATATAATACGATACAGAACGGGTGTGAATTCTACACACCGAGAACAATTGAGCTAAATGGATATAAAATAATAGCACAGCTTTATATTATTGTAATTGTGTTGCAATAAAGATGTAATCTAGTTAGATTATGATGTATCTCAGTGAACTCGCAATATGCAGTAGAAGTAGTAATAATATCATGTTAACACGTGCTAATACTTACTTGAGTATTTGATGAATTCGCTGTTGACGAGATATCAGGAATTTTTGGAATTTCAACGGAGTCGTCAGCCATGCCTGTAAGTGTATACAACTATTTGTGACTGTATAAGTTCCAGTTGGTTGTTCGTGTCATCTTATAGTTATTGTTGTTGTATAACTCGTCTAAAACGAACTATTTACACAATCATTTATAAAATTATTCATTAGTATTCACGTACTACGACTACGAATCAATTTGAAATTATCGAATCTGTTTTTTTATCATTATAATAATTATTATTTCAGTGGTATCGTATAATAATAAAACAAGCACTGAATGTTATTAAATAATACCTAGTCTATTGATAAAATAAAAATCATATCAGTCATTGTTTTAAAAAATGTAATGATCTGTACATTTTTATTTATTGAATTGATTGCTTCAATTATTACCATCGTTTACAAACATGTTAGTTAGTTATATATCGGTTATAATTATTACCATCGTTTACAAAAATGTTAGTGAGTTGAAAACTTTAAAAACGTAACTATCAAATAAGGTAAATTTAAAATTTCAATTGCAGTAATGATTTTACCTAAAAAGTTAGACTTAGTGCATTATATACCTTCATGTATATAAATAAATCAATGTCGATTATCGAAATACAGTTTTTCTTTCATTTAGTTTTCAAACTCGAAAAAAATTTTCTTCCCTAATAATCGATTCTTAATAATATTATGATAATACAATTATAATCATATTATATCTAATTATATTTCTACAAGTAACTCGACGTCCTGTTCTAGTCTTGTTTCCCTATAGTTTAACTTTTATGCTTTTAATTGTAAGGGTTAATTAGTCGACGTACACGCAAGACCAATCTTCACTGGCCTATATTATATTAATTTATAAGTTTATCAATCACAAAAAGTAAAATCTGTACAATTTTTTGCGTCGAGTGATTTAATGTGTTTTTTACGTAACTAAATAACTGATAAGAATATAACTACGTAAGGTATAAATAAAAAATATATATTAAAAAAAAATAAAAAATATCTAGTAGGTACTGTGCATATATTAAACGATACTAAAACGAAAAAAAAAGCTAAATTCCAAACGTTTACTACAGCTGTGTATGTGCCCGGGGCACGTCATTCTGAGATAAAATGTAGTAAAATATGTAATAGTTATGGATGCCGATCAAAACTCATATTTCGGGCCGGAAATTCGGTGGTCCGGATACGACCGCACAATAAATTTCATTGGCAGCATATAATACTATATATAATATTATGTAATGCACATGTTGGGTACCATATTTTTCCGTGCTAATCTCATAATATGTATAATATTATACAATCGTTGAAATGTCATATTACAAAATTCGAGAGATTCGCTAAGTTTTTGTAGTATATCCACTAACGTAACGTACCTAACGTTACGTAAAACAATAAATTAGAATAACCCAAATATATCTTATATTATTATAATATATTATGGTGTAGTGGTTCAGCATGCGTTTTTGCAGCAGCTTATAAAATTAGTAAAAGCTTAGCCAACTCGTTAGCAAATGACATCAACGAGAATTTTAACCTTTATATAGTAAACACAATCGGTTGAATGTATTGTTGTCTTAACACGTATCGTTTGCCATTCAAAAACTTTTATAGTACTAGTAAATAATATATGGTACAAAATAAATTTAATATAAATAGTTAAAAATTAGTTTTATTTATTTATTTACTAACCCACTAAATTCAAATAATATTTTAGCTCTCAAAATATTTTCAGGTCAAAAATTTGAAAAATATGTATAAATATTTTAAATATGTTACCATATCGATTACAATCTTATAATATGATGCTGTCATTGTTGCGAGAATTATATTATATTTTCTATAACCTATTTCGAATGAGCATTTCTCACTATTATGGTTATTTCGTTTTTACTATTTTAAATAATATAGAATTATACCGCTAACAGCGGCTATTCTATTGACGCAAAGCATTACTATACACCTTCTTTATTTTCCAACTATAATAGGTCGTTATCGCTACAGTATTCATTATTATTGAAAATAAAACATTCAATGATGAACGAAAAATATGTATTAAATAATAATATAACAACAAGAATAATAATGAACGGAAATATAACTTTTAATACGCTTTTATGGGTTTGGTAAACAAGAATATTAACATAATTGTTTTCTCAGTTATTCTTTATAATTGAAATATCGTAGTGCCTATAAATAATTCATTTTTCCAGTAAACATTGCACTTCTAAATAATCCAAAAGATTTATTTAAAAATACATTTTTATCGAAAACCTAATAATATTTCCAACGATATTATCCACCTTTTGCGATTTTCAGCTTATCATTCGTTGCGTGGTACTTAAAAAATATTATTGAAAATGGTGTAAATAAGGCGATTTTATTATGATAAAAAGATGATACAAACTACACGTACATCCATCGAGATTTGTTGACTTTATAAAAACTTTGCTTTCCAATTTCTTATTCAAATACGTGCCATACGTCCTTTTCATGGAAATATATTTAAAAATCGGAAACTCGTCCTGCTGGTGTCAAGTTTATCATGCTATCGATTAGGTTACTGTAATGCAAGTATTTAATTTCAATTCATTGGTAAATCATTGTATAACATGATAAAAAAATAACTCTAGTTAATTTGTATTTAAAAAGATTGATTCAAGTAAAATAAATATTAAATCTAATATTATATTAATTATTTTAAAACCATTTTTAAGGATTATTATCCTAATATTATTCCAATTTGTAATTAGCACATCGAAATTAAAAAAAATATATATTTATTAATTAAATGATTTATAATAAATTAATAACAAAAGATGTTTTTATATTTTTATCATAATATCACATTTTTAAGCAGTACAAGCAGTTTTCCAGAATCTAAATTCATACTTTATTAAATTTAAAAAAATGAGAGTGTACATGCTTGGTGAGTCATTCTGCATATGTATGCACCTGATATTGTGTATAGGTCGCTTGGCCTGGCAGAGCGCATATATGGAATATTTTTTATCTCGGGCGTATATTCGAACGAATTTTACTATTTGTGCGCGTGATGGAGATTTTGAAAAATAACTGAGCGTAAGTGTTAAACAGTGAATCACTTATATCTTTGTCGATTGAGATGAAGAAATGTATGGCAGCAAAGTTACAGTTCAGTACAAATTTAATGGACCTGGCTGCTAATAGGATTTTCCGTTAAATTAAAACAAGGTTTTCGTTATGTACACGTTTTTAGTGTGCATGTGTGGAAAACAGAAAGCGCTAGCTAAAGAAAGACAATCTTATTTCTAACTAAAATGTCGCATGTATTCTGATTTTACCACTAGAAATCCCATTGAAAATTCTAAATTGCACTCGACCAACAAATTAAAAGCATACAATTTTAATTCGGCGGCCACCGCTACTATATCCGGTTCCTGATTGAAAACCCTTCCGCCATATAAGTGTGTGCGGATTAACTACTATACTAATGTTTCTGCAGTTAAATGTTCCCTTACGCATCCAAACCCTTCCCCGTGCTATCTATTTAATCAACCCTTTAATTTTCATCTCTTATATTCTTCTCTGTCTCATTCTCCATCTACCTTTCCTGGATTTTCTCGACATTTGACACACTAACACACTATAATAATAAGTGGTATACATGTATAACTCATTAAGCGGGTGTGCTTGGTTTTCATGCCACGTTTTTATTTTCTCTCGGTGTCCCATTAATATAAAAAGTCTAAATATACGAACAAACTGTTGTAGTCTCTGCGTTGGACGGACGGTCGTAGTTAGAGACAGGAACGATCGTAAATAAAGTTTTACTCCTACGAAAACAAGAAAAACTGTTTGGGTAGACACAAAGTAGTAAACATTATAAAACTTGCACCATTTGTCTTATTGCATAACCGTAACAAAATTGTTAAGTTAAAAATTATTATTGTAACAATATAAATATATGCTTAACAATTTTGCAACGTTGCTTGTTCAGATTCGAAACGACCTTTTCTTGTATTTAAAATTAAGTAGTATTAACAACAACAACAACAACAACGACAAAAGAAAGAAATAAAGAAAAAATAACTACAGATTTGTTAATATGCAGATGAAAAATTATCATTAATATATTGTTATGATTAAATTGTATCTAAAACAAGATATTTGGTCAAAAATCCTATTCTATTAAAATGTATTTCGACAATAAAAAAGAAAAATCATAGTGAATAAATCAATGTTTTTTTTAAATGTTAAAAATAAACTATCTTTACCTATACTTACACGGTGTCAAATGATCATAACATTATGATAAATAAATAAAATTAACACTGAGCACTTACAAATTATAGAAAATGCGTCACAGACTGGTGACGTAATTAATAAAAATATACATAATTAATACATTATAATATATATTTATATATACTTACGAAAAACATGAGTAGATATAAAAGCAAAAATATAATATTATTATATGAAATGTATTTATGCATTAGTGGTAAAGTGATACGAATGAGAATGTGTTGAGGAAATTAGGAAAGCCTATATGACTCACTGGAGAGACATGGAAGATACTATGATGACGATGATGAATGGTTGTATATTCCATGTGTGTATATTATTATATAATATATTAATATATACCATTCTATATTTTAATAAGCCGCATTAACGAAATTCCGTTGGGTTTTATTTAATTTCTAATTTTAGTGTTACAACACACACGATGTTTGGTTGATTATAATAAAATTTGCAAAATGAATAATATAGAAGAAATATTTAAGTATTTAAAGTTAATGAGTATTTTTGAAAGAAAACATAGTACAAATACATTTTCCGATTAAATTTGTATTTGATAATATTCATTCAATTATTATTCAATTTAATATATTTATAAAAACTCTAGGGTAATGTTAAAAGTAAATATTAAAAAAAAAAAACTTAGGTACCTACAAACAAAATATAGTATTATGAGATTCGGATATAAAATAATTTATTAAAGTAACTACTCTTGAGTGACATGTACACAAAAACATTTTATCAGCCATTTATTATAAAACGATTTAATGATGATTGATGATCCGCTACTATTTTTACAAAAAAAAAATGTTTTAATCATTAAATTATATTATTTTTATAATACTATTATAATTTAAATATAATACAGTTATAATAATTAATATTGACAGTTGGTTGTAAACGCTATCACTATAGAAGCGTTTCCATAAAAACTAGAAGACAATGTATTATTACTCGTATGTAATTTTATAATTAAGGGGTTTTCAGTGATGCAAAAACATATTATTTTAATAAGGATAAAGCTAAAGAAATGTTAACATTTCGAATGTAGAACATGTTGGACAGAAATCGTGTACACTGTACACTATAACCATGCCAACGGTATTTGAGCAGAAAACCATACAACACGGATTCGTAAATTGATTTTCAACCATACAATATGCTTTCTAGTACAATAATTGAGAAAAACTGTAATTAGTTTGAAGTAAAATTAATAAACATAGACATTAGATCACTTTTTGATGTAAGAAACCTAAAACACACAGTGCAAACCGTTTTTAATAATACTATTATTATGTTTGATTATTTATAAGTAAATTATACCAACAATTTCAGATGATACATTACTACAATAATATGTATAAATTAATATACAGGGTCTTCTAATGCCACCATTATTTAGATATATTATAGGTGTCGGGGACAAGGCCACGGATTAAGTTAGGTAAACCACAGTTATCTGCACTCATACTTAACATCTAAAAATTGGGTCAACTTATTCAATAATACTGTATTGATATTTTTATCGCTACTATCTTTTCAGCACGATTGTACTCTTTTTATCTACTTTACTAATTGAAAACATAACACCATTCCGCACTTTTCCTTTTTTAACTAACTAGTAAAAATTTTATTTGGTACTTGTAAGACGCGTATTCAGAATATGCATTGGAACATCATTGGCAATTGTGAAAAGTTGTAAAGTGTAATTTAATTTTTATTTTTTTGATAAATTAAACACATTCTAGCATTGGCGCGCATTTGTGTTACGTTTTCCTTTTGCAAAAGAGATAGAAAAATGCGCAATTGTGTTATATCATCCATTACAATATACTGTCTCACACTCGCACATAGTACCTACCTGTAAATCCCTAGGTATTTTATTCACCTCGATGTTTAAATAATAATGAAACAGTATGTATGTATAGAAAACCTCTGGCACCCGCCCATCAGCATTATCGTAAAACCGCGAACGAAATAAGATTACTCAACCTTAGCTGCCGTCGTCATCGTCGTCGTCGTTGTTATCCCTTTTCGCTCGTATTTAAGAAACACGCTGATAAATATTTAAAAATATATTGAATAGGCAACGAAAATATTTTTAAAAAAATATTCTACAAATTTGTATTAATATTGCAATACACCAAAGTTTTACTAGAAAATATCCCTCGAGAATCACCTCAAGAAATTTATAGGTACTGTTCTATGTTGTGCACATCTTCGCTACTATTCACGTGTAAATATTATAAATTTATACATTTACAATTATAAGCCAAAATAATTATATTATCTTCACTTATCCTAACCTACATCGATACATATTTTATACAATTCATAATTATTTACGCATGTCTACCAGGTTAGGTAAAAATCACGATCACTGTTGTTATATAATTGTAGTATGCATACTTATTAACACCGATATCGTCTATTTTAATAGTATATAATTATCTTGTAACAATTTATTTTAACTTATTTTAACCAAATTGTAATATCCAAGTAATAATTTTTATATAAGAAAACAATACAAAATGAAATTGAAATTAATCCACGTAATGTATTATAGCCTATTTATAATGCATATTCATTATTTGTATTATACATATATTTATAAGATAACTACGAAAGTGAAGCATTTCGATAGTCAGACAGAATTGACAATTTTGATTCGGGATTTAGAGAAGATAATTTTAAAATACTTCAACACCACGACGGCCAGCGATCTTTTATCAAAGAGATGCCAGAAAGAGAAGAAACGATGGTCATGGTAACCAATGTCTTTTCGGGCAATAGTTGGCAGTAATCCCTTGAGCTTTTACCCAAAATACGATGAGATTTAGAGGTATAGAACCTGTTGAGAGCGGTGTTTGGGGTGTGAAACTTTTTCCTTTTTGCCAATATACGTGACCAATACTGAGCCCAATATCATAAAATAGAGTAACTTAGATTTTAAGATATAAGCACTTGGAAAACTTGTGGTGATACTTTCTAAGAACAGTGATATAATTTGATATTATTATAATTAAAATATTTTTAACTTTTCATAAGTTAGTTAATTTTTTTCTTTAATGAATTTTGTAGAAATCGTATGTTAAAAACTGTGGGTCAAATACAATAATATGAACAATTCGTGAACTCAAAAATGGTTTATTATTGTTATTAGAATCATTAGATTATCATTTACAATCTATATAAGTGTAAAAATACTGTGGAAACGCACGTATCTTGATAAACTCGTTCGTGTTAATATATTATCATAAAGATAAAATCATATGGAAGTCTCTCCAGAGTCATTATTGTATCAGCCTATACATTTAACAATAACTACCTATTAATTTAATTTTTAACACGCACCATTAAAATTATATTTTACGACGCCCTTAGTTATCAGGTGTAATATATAAATCGTAATGAATGATATTTTTTTATTTTTTGTAGAAAGCGATGAAAGCATTATATATTATGATAATTAATAACCACTAAATTAATAGTTAAAACTAATTTTTTAATAGGTGTTTTAATGTAAAATTTGAAAGGTATAGTAAACTATATTATAATATTATACCATACTTCGAGTATAACAATTTCTATAATAGGTACCGAAATTAATTTCCTGTCAAAAAAATATCTAAGGTAGATTTGCTTCAAAAAAAGTAAAATAATTTAAATTTTCATATTCATTATAGATTGTAATATGTTTAAATAGTAACAGTGAATTATAAAAACTGGATTGTGAAGGTCAAAAATGCGTAGTATGCTTTTATAAATCGATAATTAAAAAAAAATAAAAACTGACTTAGTTATTAAACCGTTGCGAAAACTGTATACATCTCAGATTGAAACGAATTCGTACAGTAAATAGTCTTATCTTAGCATGCTCAGAAGGTTAAGGTTAAAACGAAATTTTACGAAAGTGAGACGCGTTATCACCAAAATATCGAACGGTACATGAATTTGACAGAATTAAATTTGATTATTTAAAGCAATCTTATGGAAATTATTATTTTGTTCTCTCTATCATTTATTCTGTACAAGATGTGGTCGTATAATAATTTCTTGTGTTACGAAAAAACGCAAATAGTTATGTTAATAAATCACTGCAGGAATGCCAAAACAAGTCCCAAGGTTTATAAGGGATTTTTAAGGTTTTCTATACATTATATTATATTATTATTACATAAACTCGCTGGAATCATTAAATATGCCGAAAAAAAAATGATTGAAAAAAAAATCATAAACTATATAATGGAAAATTAATTTCGAATTATACCTATAGAACATATATAGTCGAGTAAGGAGTATAAAATATATTATGATGTATTTGTATTGTTAATTTAGAAAATATAAAAAATATAAAATAATATATTACTATGGATAAATATAGTTTACGTGTACCTACAGCAGCTGCTAGTAGGTGTAATATATTTTTCATTTTTGAATACAATTTATTAATATTAAAAAAGAGAAAGATCGTGCGTCATAATAAACCGTTCAAAAATATTGTATTACTCTCGTATGCCATATAATAATAATTGAATTGTTAGGCACGTGCGTTTTACAGCGAAATATATGACGTAATATTATATATTAAAAATCGATATGAAAATAAAACAAAAACTGTGAAATCGAATCGGTATAAGGAAAACTATAAATTTATCACAGAAAAAATACTTTTAAAATGTAAAAATACGTCTACCACAATTTGGTAGCGTCTGAAGAACTGATCGAACGTCGAATTATTGCTACATAGTCGTGTGGCTGACGACTATTGGGACATACACTATCAGCGTGAACAATACCCTAGCTAGCATAGTTATTCCCACTGGCGTCGTTTAAGATACGTCTAAAATATTTTCTTCTATTCGTGGCACTAAAAAAAAAAAAATCACTAGTATATTGAAAAGTGTGACCTTATTCTGCAAATCACGTATATTACATTACGTATTTACATCATGCTTTCACGAGTATAACTCCAACGCCTTGGAATTAGGTAATAATATTTGTACTTACGACAAAAATAACGTGGGTTTCCCACATCGATACTATATCAAAACCATGTATAGCATAATATAGAAAATTTAAACATATCTATCGATTTTCCGCGAAAGTGTCGTATAATGTTTGCTCCTGGTTGACATGGAGTTATTCTCAACAAAGCCTAGGAGATGGGCCTCGATGCTGCACAACCAATGATACACCGGGAAGGATTTTAGGATGAATCTCCCTCAACCCCCAAAACTTTTTTTTTTTTTAGCTTATAATATACTACATATTATAGTATAATAACTAATTAAAAATATATTACAATGATGATGGTTTTTTTTAATTTGATTATATACAAATAAATTGTTGTACATAATAACTTACCTATTATAATTTATAATCTAATTATATTATTAGGACACGGATGTTGTAGTACTAAAAAATTAGTAAAACTGATTCCAGTCATTATTGCACTAAAATATACAAAAAAAATGCACTTAAAAATAATAACGTGTTGTTATAAGTCATAAATGTAGGTTTATTTTTATTTGTTTGTATATTTTATATTATATCAGTATATCACTGACTCAACAGTAAAAAAATTATAAATAATATATATATATTACTTAAAACATATTGTTGCATTGAACCGTAAATTATTTTTGTTTTAAATGTATAATCTTATCTAAACGCAGTGCAAGTACGAAAATCGCAGTATAATGAAACCGATACAATTCTAAAATTCATCAAACTATCGTTTCGATTATACATAATATAAAATAATATCAATAGACAATAAGTCATATAAACTGCAATATACATCAATACATTATGTACTTCAGAATTAAAACATCTTAACGATGTTATTTCATAAAATTTTTATGAAACCGTTTAAAAAGTATTAAAAAAATGAAATTATGTAAAAAAAAAAAACAAAAAAAATTGTTAAAATTTTACAAATGTACAAATTTTATAAAATTGCAATAAAAATCCAAAAATTCCAAAAATTGCAGAAAATTGCACTTAAAAATTTTAGATTTTAATTTGTAGTTGCATGATATGCATTTTAAACTTAATTACCAATTTATTGAAAAAAAAAGAAAAAAATTTGCAAATGCAACAACATTCGTGCTGCCCTTATTATTAGTATAGTTTGTGTCAATCGTCAATCGATTATTTTGTTTTTAATTTTATATACTTGGCTAGTACTTTTTCCACCAGTTACTAGTGTCTATTTTAAAATTACTTTACTAATAATTATTACGTTATAATTGAACTTTATTTTCTGGACCTCTATTAAAAACATATGTCCACATGCGTTCGGCCGTCTCATCATTAGACACAAAAGGCATAACAAACCGTTACAGTCGTATTATATGCTACACATTGAACATGAGTCTTGTCCTTAGTTGGATTGATTTATTTCTTTTTCTCTCGTAAAACCTTGATGGATATAATATTATCCTAGGGTGTATTAATAATATTACGGACGATGCGAGTGAATTTTCGAATCGTGCGAATATTATACATAGATTATGCTTGCATATTGATCGAAAATTGACACGGAAATCTATCACCGTATATTCGGAGAACTCTTCGCTCCTGGCGTGGATATCATTTTAAAATCGATAACGTTTATTGCGGATACCATACCAACCCCCATGGAGTGCAGGGTGATAATGGCAATGGCGGAAATCCACACGCTATGCCTGAAAACATATTTCCTGTCAGAAAACATAAAAATTTTTAGAGCTAGAAGTATGAGGAAATAAAATACATATATTTTATGTAATACCCATGAAATAAAATTATCGTACATTACACATTTTTTTTTAAAGTTATATTTATGTAATTAACTTTCACAAATATATATAGTAAAAACATATAAAACTATATTATGTACAAAAATAATAAACATTAATAGTTTTAAATTTAAAATACACCCATACAAATATATATATATATTATGTAGTTCATCACTATTTTATTAAATAACTATTTGAATGAATTTAAGTTATTTTATCAATCAACTTATGTTTACATAACTATAATTGATATTTTTTATTATTTTCATTAGACATCACATTAATTTTATGAACAAACATAAAAAATATTGTATCACGTATGTGTGTGTATATGTAAACATAATATTTCCATGCTCAGAGGTGTTTCAAAGCTACTTTTTTGGTGCAATATTCCCAACAATTTTTAAGTGAGGTAATAATTTTATTAGGATAAATATATTTGTGTATATTTAAGTATTATTATTTAATAATTAATACAATTATTTTAATTTATTACGTATGATAAATTAGCATTATAAAATAATAGCCAGTAGTTATATTTTATTAATCCACTGCAAAAGTCAGTACACGTTTAACAAAACGCATGCTGTATTATTGTAAGGAGATGTAATAGGGATACTTGGAATAGAATATTATATTACAATATTATGTACGTAGAGTATTTCTTATTGAAAGTTAATAAAACATACCCGTTGCTTTAGTGTTAATTGATATTATAAAATAATAGCAATAATTATTTCACAATAAAAAAAAAAAAAAAAAAAAAAAAAAAAACGTTTACATGGGCAAGTTTTTATTGTATCCGTGAGGGTAGATTCAAATGATTCAATATTTACCCCTTCGAATATAATGTTCATGACGAATCTGGCTATGTTTTTATTTTATTACAAAATATCTATATGTACGAGTATGGTATCTATATATTGTAAGTTTAATATGTATATAATTATAACTGAGGTATATAAAGGCCGTGAAAAACGCATTGATATATATCGAGGTCCTCTGGGAAATCGCCTCGTTATAAGAACCACGCGGACGACGGCGTGCCGTTCAACAATTTGTCACTGCCGCCGTCGCGGAATCTTATCAATTTTTATAAACGTCGTGGAAAAACCATTTACGCGCTCGAACGAGGCAGCGATCAGGCTCAGGTGACGCCCACCCGTAGCGATAGTATTTTGTGGAGTACCTACAGTGTGTATATATATAAATTATTATTTATTATAACGTAATGATAAATGAATAATGGATCGTAGACCAACGTTCGCGCTCGAATTGATTTACACTGTCGTAATTTCTCTCTTACTCGCTCTCTTTTAGTATCGTCTATTTAAATATACATTTATGCATATTTTAACCCAATTACATCATTTTTAAACAATCGTTTGTGATCATCCTTGAATGAGAAAAAAATCTTCGTATATTAAAATCATTGTCAAATATGATAATTTTGATTTTCTTTTACTCCTTTTCGTTAACAGTAATACCTATATTAATTTTATTTAAATGAGTTTTTACGTATACTTGTATTACCTGCAATTGTTTCAGTTGACGAATAAAGTACCTATTATCAATCACAAATATGATAATAATAATGACATGTACATGTGTGCTGTAGGGAGGCGTTTACAGGTTACTTAGCCTTCTACCAAAGTAATAACATATCCCTCTTAAAATAAAAAAATACAATAATAAAATAATGAGATACATTTCTAAGTATACAAGAATTCGATAAAATATTGTATATTTTTTTTGTTTATAACTATATAAATAATTTATTATTAATACCATTCTATTCATTATACTTAATTGAATTCTATTTGAGCATATTTTTTCAGTCGATATTTTACTTTTCACTGACCTGTATTTTTAGGTTATAATGTCACCAATTTGAAAAAAACTATTCTCAGAATTTAATAACAATATTAGACGTCTATATGATTACGTTATACATTGAACTTATGAATAGCTTAAAATAAATAAAAAAATAAAAAATAAGTTACCATGTAGGTATAGTCAATGATTAGGACTTTAAATTTGAAATATTGAAAAATATTTTTTCTTCTTTTAAACGTGTTCGGTTATAGTTTATTATACATAGAAAATATTGATAGTAAACATGCAAAAATATGCACTATATATTTTTGATATTTTTTTCGTAGTGTCTGGGAAAAGATTTTTAGCTCACTAATCAAATAGTTCAAAAACAAAAAAAACCTTAATACAACAACTTCCAAGCCCTAGAATTGATCACTTCATTCTTGTATTATTAATTAGATCCTTATTTTGTTATTATTATTATTATTATTATTATTATAATACATATTTTCTTTATTTTACACAATAAACCAACTTTTAAAAATGTTCACTTGCAAGTTGACGTGATTATAAACTTTAAGATATAATAATTTACATTTTATTTTTCATTGAAATGAATTAATTCAAGAAAAAAAATTTCATGAAATTTCAAAACCTTAACAATAATATTAGAAGTATTGGTGAAAATTCTCAAGTTACTAAATAAATATATTTTTTAATGAAACAAATTAAATTATATTGTTTAATACAAATTGTTATCATTCGTTTCACCATATTTTTAAAATATGATTATCTAAATTGTTTAATAATAATATCATTTCAAATATTTTTGGTTTAAATGCCCATTTAATATACTATTTTTATAAATTTGTAGTCAGTTTACACATTAAAAATACACAAGACCAATAGGTACCTACAATGTCTAGTTTAAATATTTCTTTTTGTATTCAATTAGAAAAATTTCTACTGAGATAATTGTTTATATGTTATCTATTATAATATTAATAATTTGGCTATACCCATTATAGGCACATCGAATATACGTGATACTATATATGCTGCCTTCAATTCCCTAAAATTTTACAATTCATCAAAAAATACATATTAAGTGTTACGCCGTTTAACGATATGATTTGTTTTATACTCGTACTACAGCACAGTAGCAAGTCAATTTAAATGTTTTATATATGCAACTTAATTATTATCGATCGTCTCCAACCCAATACTCTGATTCTTATTTGTCTTAGTGTTTTTCATTTATATTTGGTTTTATGTATAACCTGAACATACTACATGCACATACATAAGAGATACACACGTATATACATTATGGCCGTCAAAGTGAAGTTTTACAGTATCGTATCTATTGATTAGATAAGTTCGTGATATATTTTCTCCCTTTGATTCTTTATCTGACTAGTGTTAAGCTACATGACCGCTTGGTATTGCGCTCTGACAGAAATCAATCGCTGAGTATATATTGCATTGTGTATAGTAGCATACTCGTGTATATATAGTTTTATATTTTAACAGTTATATTGGAATTCTTTTGAGCCCCGGTCGCGTATATCGCAGTATATGAACATGCTCGTGTCGCAAAAACACTAAAGTTTCCAGAAACTATTAAATTAAAAAAAAAGAATAAGAAAATCGTTATTTGGTCACTGTGCTAAATGTTTCAAAGAATTTCCTCCAAATTATATTCCGATAATGTATAATATAAAATAAATATACCCGCCGGGTGATTTTGAACGGAATTGTATAGTGATTAATACGACGATATTAATTGCAGCCGTTTAAAGGCTGTAAGTCATTCGTGAATATTGTCGCGGTTGACGGATGTACAAAAAGAATAATTATTATCTTGATACTTTTTTTTGGAAAGATGTCATTAACTCGGTGTTACATAATATTCACCTAGTGATTCATTTACCAAAAGACGTTGTAATCATAAAAATTAAAATTAAAAACGTTTTCTCGTAATTTTACTTACTACGACACCATAAAATAACGAGAGCAATGCTGTATAAAAGGATGTTCAAATATATATTATATTTGTATGTGTGTGGCAAGCTTAATATATGAGGTGGTTGTTGGTAGGCGTCTTGAAACGTCAAAAGAGTACCGTCGGGACAGAAAAGGGACGAAGTTAAGGAAATTAAAAACACAACTTCTGTACCAATACTGATTGTTCGTTTTGCGAAGCTCTTTTCCTTATTGCATTCTCATATCATTCTCTTCACCACTAACTCAAGACATTTTGACATTGGCGGAAAAAAAACCCGTTGACGGTCACGAAACTTATTGTTTTATCACACTCATTGTGTGTGATGAAATGTATCTATTCTCCGTTGAGGTGTACAAACGTTATATTGTTAAATTTCGAACTTTTTCTCTCTCGGGCTTACTGGTCTAAAATATGTTGTATGGAATTCCGCGAATGATATTCAGGTAAACAAATAGTATCAATAGGTTAGGTAATAAATCGAGTGTAATGAAATATATAATTTTGTTTTATCGCACAACAAGAAATGTTTGGTATTTTTGATTTGCAAAACCACTTTGCGCATTTTGTATTATATTATTATTGTATGAGTAAGTACTATAATATTATGTATAACCAGACTTTGCCAGACAAGCAATTTTACAAGTTCTTTTTAAATTTTAAAAACAACCTGTCTTTTATGATATACCTTGTATAAACACTCACTAAGTCTTAAGGAATATGTGTACAACATTTGGTACCAATCGGTTTATTAGTTTCCGAGATTACCAGATACTAACAAAATATGCACAGAAATTTGTATATACTCGTATAAAAAAGAAGATTACATTTGTCAAAACGGCTCCATTTTGTTATTATAACACAGATACAATGTGTGAGAGTTGAAATATTATCATATACGAATGGCGTAAGAGGGGGGAGGCGTATGTTTGCAACGCAGCGGCGTACAAACACAATCGTTATTAATGTAAGCGGGCGTTATTCTAAGAGTAAAATAATAATTGATGGCTTTATTTCTGACAAATTGACGTTTTCGCGAGATTTAGATGAAACTCTGACCGGAACGTGATTTTATAATTACTGCACACCATATTATTATTATTATTATTATTATTATTATTATGGTGTTTATCGTGTTGTTTGACGTATTCTGAAATATTCATTTGTGGTTGCCTCCGCTGCACCCCACGATACATAGTTATGGAATTTAGCGTTTCGACCGTCGTCACGGCGAGACGATATTTATGACAAGTCAGCCAGCTGGCAAGCTGTTCGAATGATCTTTTCCGACAGTTTATTCGTTATTTTTGTTTCCTACTTTTTATTTTTTTCCGTCTACAATAAAGTAGTAGATATGTTTTTTTTTTTTTTAATTGTTATTAGATACGTCAAATTTAAATTATAATCGAGTCGGACATTGAACCAATATTGATTTATAATTTAAAAATAAAATTTACCAAATATTTTATTGAAACAATATTGTCGTGATCATTATATTATATTATTGTTATAATATTATGATATGCAAAATGATATTACAATTACATACATATTAATGTGATGTTTTGACGATAGACTGTTCTGCTTAAAATACTTATAGACTATTCAATGATAAAATAAACAGTATGACAGCGTAAGTTTAAAACATAAATGTATATTTTATGCATGTAAGTTCAAAAATGAATACAAAACGTTAACAAATAATGTGCAATAAAGAGCTCAAAAAAACGTTTGATAATAAATAATATAATACTCGATATTGTTATTTTCCCTCTTTTTATTCTTTCATCAAAGAACAAAATTATAATATTATCAAAAAATAATATTGAAATATTTTTTTTTACTTAAAAATAATGTCAGTATCGTACGAATCGTGTGTAAACGTGCGCTTATCGGTGATGAGAATCTGTGCAATAAATATAAATATTATCATAATAATATACAGCTATTATCTGCCAACAATAACTGAATTACGACAAACAATAATTTTTAATTACTTAATTATTTGTAGTTTAAACGCATACCTGTTGTAAACAATATAAATTGAAAAATTGTGTGCGTAATTGATGAATCGTCATCCAAAAAGCTATGCGTAACTGTGATACTCGTGAAAAACAATTTACCGGTAGTTTCCAAAAATACAAAGGGAATTATAGGCCATTTTCACTTTCAGTATTTAGACTTTAGCTTATTGTTATTAAATAAAATATAGTATGTCGTTTGTTGACATGATTATTTGTACGCGCAATTATTAGTTGTATTAATCGAAATGGTGACGATTACGATGAGATATGAAAAGACATCGGTTACTGTGTATGGAACAACAGCTGCAATAGCTCATTTGTCGCTGACAGAATTAATTTACATTTATCTGATAAATTAATTAAATATAACATAACAATAATATTATCGTAAGGAATACATGGAAAAAATAAAACTACATCAAATTACTGACTTTAGTAGATACATTTACATCAATAAATCTCTTCCTGTGGTATATAACCGTGAAAAAACTTGAAATTAATTTGTTGGGTATTTTTCGTACATCATATTCCTTTGGTTAAATTAAATATATATATTTATATATGGATGAAATCGATATAATATAATATGTGACATTAAATTGAAAATCTGTGATGTTTAAGTTCTGATGTAAAATAGCATAATTACATGATACTTGTCTTATATCTCGTGTTTCTTTACAGAGTATAAATACATATTATATTTTTAATTTTACATCTCTTTTGTGAGTAATGTTATAATCTTTATTTTATTTGTGAGCAATAAAATATAATATATTGCTACTCTTGTGTGGTTTACTTGTTAGTAACTTCTTAGGAAACGACTATTCGTTCGTTGATAATAATATGGCGTATATCATACTGTTATGCGACGAATACGGCTGAAATTATTATTTTATTGAATTATGAGCACCTAGTGTGGTACATAATTGGAATTTTGGTTTGATTGCAGTTCACACCCGTCGCCCATAGTTCGTCGAGGAGAAATATTTCGTTATATTTAATTATGTTGGTACCATTTTAATATAATACTACACGTATACGACTAATACGACGGTGTAATTTAAACGGTATTTATGTGAAATAACAATATCGGTGGTTTAAGATTCCAAGCACATGGGAATGGGTTCCACTAACAGACAATGTATGTGTGTTTTGGCCCTAACGTTGGACACTAAACAAAAATCAAATATGCGTATACTTGATTTAAATACATTATACATTGATAGCTAAGAAGCCAAAAGCTACAAAGTCTCCATTTTTTTTCAGTCAATCGTTTTAAAAGTCCATTTGGTCATTGGGGTTCCATTTATTATTAAAATACAATAAATTTAATAGACAACATTTTTAAAAAAAAGACAATTATTTTATTATTGTTTTTTTTTTTTTTTTTTTTTTTTTTTTTTTTTTAATAAAGGTATTTCCGACCATAATGTTATGTTCAACTTGTTTGTAGAAATTATTGTTTTTTATCGATGCTAATATAAAATTAGCCGGAAAGTTAATTTAATGCGTGTGTCAATATTATTGTTGAATTAAACGTTTAATAATTGTACGCACAACAAAAATTATAAATTAAATAGGGATTAATATATTATATAGTGTTGGTATTATTTATCATGTTATATTATATTTAAATTTAATTTTTATCAGTATTTCCTAATTTGATAGTCTTATAGAGTTTTTGATAGTAATTTTTCATGAAATTTACGTCAATGCCAATGTGTTGTGGAGTGATATAAATAGGTTCACAATTTAATTCTTTAAAAATTAGTTTAAATATTTTTTAATTGTCATTATGTCAGACAATTTGGTTGACATACGATACGTACGATACGCAAACGATTATTGTGATCAACGTCAAACGTGTGTGTTTGTTTCTTTGCAAAATACAAAAGATGAAACGGTTTTGTTAAATTTATTCTGTGATCTTTTTTTTGTACAACATGCCGTAAATTGTATTATTAATAATATATATATATATATTATACAATAATAAGTAAATTATTTTATTTTATTAACCATTTATTTTACTTATCTACTTAAAGTATCAAATTGAAATTTTAAGAATAATATTTATCTATAGCACGTATTTTTATCAAAATTTGGCTAAATTTGTATCCATTATGACCCCCTCCTATAAACATGTTCTGGATCTAGGTTTGTTGTATCTACAAAAAAACAATATTTATGTACCTAAAATGTATTAATAACATTTTAAGTCTCAAATTTAATCTTGTTTAAAAAAAAAAATAAAATATGTAAGTATATTAGATTAAATTCGATAAAAATTGTCTGATTATTTCGATTTTATACAAATATAATTTTTAAATGTATTAAATCAGTTATTTCATAATTACATATAAGATAATATAAATATTACATATAAGCTCCGATATAATATAGCAAATTGGCGTCCAGCAGAAAACATTTTGTATTATTAGCTTTTAATATTCAAATTCGTATGTTATATTCTAAAACTAAAGGTAATAATATCATCTAAAACACCTTATAGATTTTTATTAATAAATTTATTTCTGAGTTAGTTATAAGGAAGGACCGGATTTAAGTGTTTTAACTGTAATTAAATACATTTTTTTTTAAATAAAAAAAAGGTTAAGTTAGGTTAGGTTAACCTAAAAATTATACTCAATTATGCCTTAAAAAATAAACGTTTATTATTATAAAAACGCAAGCAAAAGGAAAATATTATGGTTTAACTTTTGTTATTTTCACAACTTCATCTTAACTAAACTAATAATAAGTCAAAAACAAAATATCAAAATTAGAAATAGTTTATCTACTGGAAAAAATGAGATCGGTATAAAAAATACCTAAAAACTATTAAAACAAAATAAAAATATTAAAAAAATATTTCTTATTATTTTGAATTTAAGCTAAAAGTTTCTACTGTGTAAATATACTAAAAAGTAATATCATTTTTTGAAAAAATTTTTAATAATTTAAAAACATAAAATATGTTAAAAAAAATAACAATAAAAGTTTCACCTTTGAAGTATTTGTTTCATGAAACGAATTATGTTCTTGGAATGCAATATCCTAGAGTGCCCAAAAAATAATACACTTCACATTTAAATCCAGGTTTTTGATATCATGCTATATAGACTATAGAGAATAATAATTTTAATGTTTTCATAATATTAATTTACTATTAATATATCATTAATCTCAGATGAAATGCCATGGATAATATTCTAACCTTATTTAAATGAAATGTGTGATGAATTTATCCCAATGTTAAAGTTGACATCACAAAATTAATTCTTCTGAATGCATATTAGCTATGTAGCATATTTGTATGACGTTCAAAACGTATAATATGAGTTCGTTATTTTTAAAGAAAAAAAACCCCAATAAATTTTTGTAATATTATCTGTTAAGAAATCGTAATTCTATTTTATTTTTAACGAAGCGTTAAAATTGTCAAGGACTATATTTAGACATTTTAAAACGTTGTATTTATTATTCCATTTCATCCATAATTTTACCAATTATCTAGATAATTATTATTTAACATTTCAAGGCTCTTTATTTGGATAAATGACACGTATATTTATTCACAGATTCGTATGCTAATATACGTATATAATAAATTCATTTGCAGACTATACTGTTCGAGCCATTGAATTCATCGCCCAGCTACCCTCTGCCAATCCTATATATATATATATATATATTTGAAGATATATTAGAAAAGAAATCGACGGCAATCCATTAATCTCGATTAGTATAGCGACGTTTTAAGAACGTTTTCACGGTTTTCCAGTCTATTGTAGTTGACAACAGCTATTCCAGACCCTTAGTTAAACAACAATGGATATGCCAGATACGTGCCCTGACCTGTGACAACTTTACATGGAGGGTTCTTTTTTACGCAGCCATTTTTATTATTGTTATATAATTTTTATTGCTGGTCAAATGCACAGCACATAAGATCGATAAGGCATTTTACTCCGTATCTGGGTACCTCGTGTTTACGCGCATCACCGCCATCGAAACATAAATTATGTACCTGTTAACGTATTTTCTATAAAACATTGAATGTTGTGAAACTGATTAACAAATAATATCGAAATAAAAATTAGGACATACGGATTTATCCAAGATGAAGTACTTATTACTTATAGTAAAGATAGATCAATTATCAAAATGGCGCAATATTTAATACATGAGTTGTAGTATACGTCTTTAAAATAAAATGATTATAATTGAATTTCAATAAAACCGTTTCTTCTTGTAGAAACCATTTACATCGTCATCGTTTGTGGTTTTAATTAAAAATAAAGAGAATTTCATAAAATTGACACTTTAAAATGATATTACTAACAATAATATTGATATAGTCAGCATAAACTTAATTAGCATACTAAACTTATTCATTATATTTCACAGATTATATTATATTTTTGGAAAAAATAAACCAACTAAAACGATTTTTGTTTTTTTAAACAGCACATTTTATCATTTATAAATTAAATATTTATATAATTTATATAATTGTATCTAATTTTTCAATATTTTTACAATTATTATTTCAAAAGAATTAGTATAATATCTTATATTTTTGAGACAATTTAGCTGCATAGTTATAGGAATTCAAAAAGAAATAAATTGGTTATACATTATTCATTATATTAAAAACATTAAATTAGTAACTAAAAGCTTAACAATAAATTATAACTATTGTAATATATTATGGCGACAAAAATATCCACTATTATAGATGGCATACGATCTAAAATGTTGATTTTTTTAAATTACAAAAATAACGCGTATATCGTGTTGATGATTGAATTTATTATTATTAATGTTTAGTATTATTATTATTATTTTTTTCGTTATAACTTCGACAGCATAGGCTATTGGCTTTGTAAATTTATACATATATTTACATTTGATACAATTGATTACAATATTACATTACTTTTTGTATGTAAAAACTAAAAACCATATAGGGTTTATTTATGTAAAAACTACTTAATTACTATAATTATTTATCTTCAATACAGCACAATAAGATTAAGATAACAAAACTTGTATAATTCAAAACTTTCAGTTTTTGTCAATCAAATGTAATTTGAAAGCATTTAACGTCTTTCATAATATGGTTATGAAGGTAAGTACTCCATTTAAACCTTTTAGCGCATTGTTTAAGACATCATTAAACATTGAAGTTTTCCTTGCCTCCATCTTGATAGAAATATTGAAAGCCCATTTGTATAATGAATAAAATATTTCTCTTGGAAATATTACTTTGGTATATTTTTTATTGTCTATTTGTACATTATGAAGGTTTTTTATATCCATAACTTAAAAAATATTATAATTATTGTTGAGTACGAATTTTTAAAAATAATGTATAAATATTTAAAACTATTAAGTAGTACATTTTAAAATTATAAATTATAAATGAGATTAAAATAAAAATTGTTTTACCAAATATATGCTCAAAATGTGTAGTTCAAAAACGAATTAAAATAATATTCACGATAATATGCAATAAAACATACACTAAAAATAAGTTTAAATAAAAAAATTATATATAATCCTTATCCACTAATTCGTTAATATGTATATAAATATTATATATACTAGCACAATTAATAAATTCAATATACCCTATGTAGTAGTCTTATTAACTATGCAAACGTCCAAAATAAAAGATAGTTTAATTTTAATTTAGTAAATAAATGAAAATATTGTATCAGTAAAATAAACATATGTACATATCTGAAAAATATATATTATATGCTAAACTAAGTTTCTAATACTTAAGTTATTAATAATTATTATAATGATAAATAAAAATAATATGCCTCACAAAATACCATACATTATTTATTTGATTACTACTCTATGATAAATTATTTTTCTTTGCAAAATATAGGACTTACATGAATTATCAATTATAATAACTGAGTATAGTTAGTATAAATAAAAACAAACTAAAATATTTTAATAAAAAAAAAAAAAATAATAATAAAAAGGCACTGTTAAAATTATTTTAATACAATTGAATGTAGAATTTCAACGAACTATGTGTTGGAAATAAATTAATAACATTATTTAAAAATTAAATTTATTTATCATTTTTAATAATTTTTATAATTTTTGAATGTAAAATAAATTTATCGTAAATATTTTTCAAATCATTATCAAAATTTAAACATTTAATATTGATGATTATTATTTCTATAGTATATATTATTTTAAATAGTTAATTTATACACCTCTATAAATTTTGTATTTAAAATTATTCAATAGCTATTTTATGATAGTTTACAGTTTTATTATTATTATTTTATAATATCATAAATGTTTTTTTCACTTTCTAAAAAGTAAATTTAAAATTTTTATGTTTTAATTATTTAATTTTTGGGTAAGTTAAAAAAAAACTCGCTATTATAAAACTATGAAATTATATTCGTTATTGTATCAAAGACAAAATAAATTTAAAAAAAATATAAAACTTTATTTCTTTTTTTGATATGTAAAAGAAAAATTAACAATGTTATTTTCACACAATATTTTATATAATAATTGAAGTTTTGAGTTATAACTCTTTATGATACATAACAAAATACTCCCACATGACATTAGTGTAGCTAAATTGCCTATCTATAACGCCATGTTAAAATAATTATTGTAGTGTTTATAAAATATTATATACTATTTAATATTTACTACAACTTTACGATCGATTTTAGAGATTATCTAAAAAATATTGTCAATTAAATAAACACATATTATATATTATCAATATAACTATATTTAATGAATCTATTGAATATTAACATTGTTTTAAATATTAAAATGTTTAGAATAATATTGATGACTGATAGCTTATGTATAATATTATTAAAGATGAGTAATAATGAACAATGACAAAACTTAAAAACAAAAATTAATATTCTATCATAAAATAATGCAAGCGACAACCAATTACTACTTCAGGTTTCGATTTTATGCAAGAAAATTATGTTATTTACAATTAACAGTCTCTGTTGGACGTTGCTTGACAATAACAATATTAGTGGTCGTGTAAACCAACCGACATACAACAGTAAATCGATATTTATGTCATAAATTATCGTTTTTATTAGACTCCGTGGTTTTATGATACATTAGTGTATATACAAATTTACATGTGATGATTTAATGATTAGTTGGTAGATCTGGACACGACATGTGAAAAACTGTGCAATGGACCAACATTTAATCGAAAACTCCGGCGAGCTCATATAGTTTGGCTAAAATTCCATTCACCGGGGTTTATCAGTCACGTTTCACATTTCTCTTGATATGTCATGATTTAGACGTTTTATAAACGTGTTTATGCAAGAAAGTAGCTTAAACTAATCACAGGCAAAATACTGGAGCGATTTGGCTATTATAGAATGAGAAAAAAAGTCCAAATATAAAATACACACTTGCGCCAACATACTGCGACGTCTAGCACTTAATATAATGTTCGTACAGGCAATGTATTTCTTGCATATCGTTTCCTTCCATGCGATTGCTCGTATATGTGTGTACATTTATATACTTAAATATATTAATATTCATGTATAAGTCTGGTCGCATACGAATGTGAATTAATGGTAAGTCAACCAAAGCTACAATTATCACAGCTCTGTGTAACGCATAATAAATAATATATTATATACACGTACAGTTTAAAGTAGTTTTTCGGTTATTCTAACTACACTTTTACAAATTCTGTCATATTAACTATATAAAAAATTATTTTTCGGTGGTGTTATATTTGTGACAATCAACTAATTGCTCACATTCACACAACCAAAATGAAATATTATTGTATAGTTGGTCGCAGCGTCGGGTTACCCTAAAAGCAAAATGATCAGGTGATGTAGCGGCCAATTTGCTGCTCTTGAAAAAAAAAATGTATTTATAATATTATTATATTATATTATAATTTGAGACGGCGGTAAATGTCCTACTTGTAGGCATCAAATTGCTTAATTTGCCACTGGTTGGTCACGTATATGAATACAGCGGCCACGACAAATCAGATGAAAAAAAAAATGGAATTCTTATAGTATCACCGCTAAATGATACGCAATGTTATATAACATAAAATATAAATAAAATATTTTGTTAAAAAATAAATAGGTGTTTTATATGGGCTCGATAATGTCGTTAAACTCATAGCAGATCCCAAACAAAAGTTCAGTAGATTAATTACACCGTTACGTCCATCGTCTTTCGATACACAAACTAACCCTACAGCAGAATAGCCTCAGTGACAGCTAATAAGAAAAAAAAAACCATTTTAATATTGGACACAATTTTTTTTTTATGTATGTAATACATAGCAACTTCAGAAAAAAATTGTTTGCCAAGTATAATCCAAAATTTTTATTTGACTGAGTGAATTGAAAATTTAAATAGTTAATTTATTCAATAATAAAAGATATATTACAAAGAATATAATATTCTATATCGTCTGTATTATAATATTTTTTTTAATATTTTTTAAGTAATAAATTTAAGTATTTGCTTTAAAGTTATGTAATTTTATTTTAATATAATCCTATTTACACAATTTAAAGGTTTTTTTTTAAATTATTCACAATAATATATATGTACTTAAAAATTGAGTTTTATAATATTCCTTTGAGCGGGTCCATTTTCCTACAAAAAACGAGATTTCGTTTTCCTCCAAAAAATAAAAAATAATTCTTGACCATTTTGTTCCAATAAATAAAATAATAAAATTGTTATAAATTGTTATAATTTTATTATAATATAATAATACACCCTACGCGCTAAACTTAGCGGATGGCTAAAAATAGAATGAATATAATAAAAAGTATACGTACGTTGATAAAGATGCATCAATCAATAAAAAAAATAATAATTAAAAATTAGATAATAATTGGTCGATGACAACCTAATCAAACAATATGTAAAATATAGTAAAATCACTACATTATAATATGATATAATATTTTTTTATAATTATAGGACATTTTAAGCAACACATGAATACCGATTTAAAGAAAATAAAAATTAGACTTTATATGAATAATTATTTTACTTTTTGTAATTACATTCTTGGAAATTAAACAACCAGAATTTAATCAACAAATACGCGCAAAGTATGAACCTAATCATTTTCTATCTTTATAATATGGAACGCAACACTACACACTAGTTAAAAAAAATATTGGAGGAAAATAGACATAATTTTAGTGGAAAATAATGTGAAATAAAATTGAAACCAACCTTTTTTTTTTAGAAGAAAATGGCTACGGTTATTTCTTTCAATAATTTAATGAAATTTATTTTTAATAATACATCTATTATTGGTATCTGGCTTTAGAGTTTATCTTATATATTTTGGTATGTGATATTTATTTAATTTATTTTTATATTTTTTAACCGGAGAATTTTTTTCAGCTAAATAACTTCCTTTATTGTGTGCTTCATTCGTTGTTTTATATTATCATGAATAAATTTGTTTCAGTCGACTATTTTACTTTTTGTGTTAACGAATAGAGATTGTTAATTTTCCAAGAATAAGTTTTATATTTTGTAGCATTCTACTATGATTAACTTACCCATATATTCCACTCCAAACTCTCACATATGGATGGATATTTTTTTGACTATAATTGTATTTTGTAAAAGTATACCATATTATATGAAAATTTACATTAGTTTCATCTATCTCTTGTTCGTGTATATTTTAATAAAACATCAAAGTGAGATTTTTGTTTATTAATTTTTTATTTTTAAAAATGTTTACAAAATGTTATCATAATATGTTTTGTGACATAATAAATTTAGTAAATAAAAACATTTAATTTTTTTTTATTTATTAATATAATTGTTTCAATATACCAAGTATTTTTACAGTATTAAATTATAGCTTAAATTAATTATAATACTCCATAATCTTAATCTAATACATTTTTGCAAACTAAAATTTTATGAGTAAAATATATTATTGTACAGCGTGTTCATTTGGTTATAGAAATAGTTTTAATCTAATCATCAAACTTAAGTAAAAACACAACATGTATCATAAAATATATAATTTGAAGACTTAGTAACGAATTACAAAATGATGTGATTATTGTATAGAAAGCTACAAATTGTTATACTATTTTTACGAATCATATTTGTATTTTCGGTTTATCTCAAGTTGGGTCAACGACAGATTGTTCAAAACTAAAATGAGTCAACGACGACAAATGATATAATAGCGTGAATATGAAAATATTATAACAAACATTAAGAAGTCCAACTCCGCCTCCCGAACGACAAGAGTTTAACGGACACAGAAAAACTAATCTTTAAACTCTGGAAGTCTGATAATTTCGTTAATCAATTGTTTACCACAGTAACGATATAACGATTAACGTGGGCTGGTGGTGGGGGTGGTGGAAGTAGTTATAATGATGATGATGATGATGATGATGATTATGATGATAACAGTAATATTCCTAAGTTCTAAAAGCATAAGTTTGCTGAATTATTCAAACACACTACCACAGAGTTCTACTTCAGCAGTGGTGTCGTTCACGTAGACATTTCATTCGTTTTAACATCATAATATGTATATAATAAAACTACCACAATTTTCTTTGAACAAACTTTTGAATATTAGTCTCATTAAACTAGCGTATCTTTGTGGGCATAGAACACGTATAGTTTTATAATACAACTCGTTCAACCTATTCCGCCACCGCACAGAGTCATTTATAATTAACGGATAATTTGTACCACGACGATTTCGAACACCGTTCAAATGGTTTTTCCCAAGTGCATTTACTACTGACCAATTATAATTTAAGTCGTGTATCGAAATATTCTTAAGCATCTGTTTTAGAATTATTATATAAACTAATTAGGAATTATAGAATGAAAAAATAGGCGTAAGTGAATTGCTTGGTAAATCACCCTGTATATAAGAATGGTGTCTTGTTACATAGCTTCGGTGAGATAAAAAAAAATATGTAGTTCACTCTGGAATATGTCATCCACTGTAGACGAGTTAACGAGTAAGCGTCACCGATTTTGACACATTATATATTTAAAATACACAGGTAATATGACCATTTATCTGTCAACCGTGACACGCAGGCAGTATAGGTACTGTCAAACGTTCGTGTACGTGGAACTTGCTCCATATTATTATGGTCTGCATAAATAAATAACATTTCCGTTATGTACAACAATGACTGAAATATTATTTTTAAAAAACACTATGGACTGACGTCTGACGGTAATTATTTTAATACGACTCTGTTGATATTGCAAATAATTTCCCAACTATAGAAATTTCAACTCAATTAATGTTTTAAAGCCATGTGTGTATTCAAAAATTGCTTGAATTTTTTCCTCGTAGTAGTAGGTTTAACTTGATATTACTTAGATAGTTTAATTGTATTATAAGAATTTGATTAAGCCACGAATAGCCTATGATTTTGTAATATGTATGTTTCGATACCATCATATTATTATCATATTTTGAACGAACGTTTATAATTATTGTAAAATGCAATATATTTTATGATATCTCGTATAAAACAATGACTCGACAGTGCTCGTTTCGAATGTTAAAATCCCAAACAAAATAGACAAAATATTGTATATAATATTAATAATTTTAGCAATAGCTTTGGGACCTACGATTTATTATCGGTCGGATCGTAAAATATTGTACGCGTAAATAACAATAAATATATAGGAGTGCATTGGGAAAACAAAAATACGTGCTTATATTATACCGTAACCCATTGAACTATAAAATTGTCGATCGGTATATTATAATAACATTATTATGCGTTGATGCTGTAAGGGCATTTTTATTTTTATTATAAATGCAAACCCCGTGAATTATATTAAACTTTCCGTTATCTACTGTTTACGTTATTTTAATAATATAAATTATTTTTTTAGTTGAGATTTTATAATTTATAATTAATATTGTTCTTACTTTTTTTTCTTTCAGGTAAGTCAATGTGTTCAAAATCTTATCAAAATGGTATTTTTCCAAAGGCATGATTCCACCATATTATATAAACTATAATTATTAATAGTGAGTAGATTTTGTTAATATTTGTCTATTTATTATTAATTATAATAAAACTTTCTAATGACAGAATTTAAGTCATGATTTTTATTTTATTTTTTTTGCAACACGGAAACAATTAGTTATTTTGACTATTGTTTTTTTTTTTTTTTAATTTGTTATTTATGTGACAGCTTACTATAACGTATTCTTTATTTTAATAACATAATTATTGTTATTTCAACTATAATATTTACAACTATTTACGAACTATACACTTTACTTGATTTAATTACTTCATTAATGGATAAAAAATATTATAAATTAAATACATACCGTAATTTTTAGTGGCTTTTAATTTGTGTACATAAATTAAATTATTTATATTTATTGTTTTTGTATAAAAGAGTATCCTAATTCCTAATATATCTTATGCAAGATCAGTTATACCTAATATAATTTATTATTTTATAATTATTTTTTATTGTTACGAAAATGGTATGAAAGATAAATAAATCATATCGAACCACCAAGCACATAATATTGCTATAAATACCTTTTCAATTAAACAGTAAAGACCCGAGATTAAATTTTATGTAAGATTTATGAGTTATATAATGAATAATACAAAAATATACACCTCGTATGACCTTTTCATAAACAGATGCTGGTAAAATTATAAATATTTTCTACAAATTATAAAAGATTATAAGATTTTAACTTTGTAAAAAAAAAAACAAAAAAAAAAATGAATAAAAATACTGGAAATATTGATCAAATAATAAATCAAAAAATAAAATACCTAGTCATGATACTTATTATGTACTAATCGTTTCCGAATTGTTTATTATGTTTATCACGTAGTAAAAAAAGGGGAAAATATTATTACGCGAGATAAAAAAGAGACCTTCTTCCAATTTACTTAACACACTTTAAAAAACGTTTATTAAATTATTATGAAAAATAAAACATAAAACAATAACAATACTTGTAATTTATTAATTGTATTAAATATTTACTAATATTACTCAATACTTAATTTTCTATAAATCAAAATAGTATTTTGATGTTGGTATTAAATATATTTTTTAAATTAAAACAATATGTAATATATTTCGTTCTAAATTATAATGTTGAGTTTAGTTACAAACGTGGTGTATAGTACTACACATGAAATATTACTATATAATATTCATGACTACTTTTTGACTGATTTATATATATATATATATATATATATAAATTAACTAGACAGTACACGTTTTATACATTCTGTTGTAGTTTATACATGTTGAATTTATTAAAAAAAAAAATATTCTAACAAAAGCACTTTAAACAAATTTAACAATCTCGTTGATTTAGTTGATGAAATCTTATTCTTACAATGACTACACGTTGAAAACATTTCCGTTTTCTTTTTTCATTTTATTTCATTTTAATGTTATTTTATATGCCGATATAATCTACAATCGTTTTATAAACAAATAAGGCTTTTATACGGAAATAGAACTACTACGGTATATGTTTGAATGATATAATATAAACTCAAAAATGAATTAACGTCTAAAAAGCGTTTGAAGATTCCATAAAAAGCATTTTAATATTGTTCACAGGTTATATTATAATATTATACTCTTTAGCGTTGGCGTCACTCACAATGTTTTATTTTACCCATATCGGATAAAAGGAAATTCGTAGGATTATTTTGCCAAACGAGCTCGTTATCTCATCGGGTTAATCGATCCCCGCCGTCCGAAACAATCCGCTTAAATGCCGCTGGTTAGGCTTTTCGATTCTTTGCCAAATGAGAAGGGTATTTTATCTATATATACGTATAACATAAATGAATATAGAAAATAGCAATTCTATTATGTCATAAGCTTCTTTGAGCATACCTACCACAATAATAAGTCGGTAACAAAAGCCAAAGATCAAATCATCAACACAGAAGGATTTCGAAATGCTGCTACAGCAATAAACTAAAACGTTCGAACATACTATATTGATGATTTTTATCCAAACTGGTAATTTTTCTACATCTCATGTAGTAACAATCTATAATATATTTATTTATGAAACTATTAACAACAGTTAAAATAATTTTAAGTGTAAAGTTAAACGCATTTCGTATAATACTCAATAAATACTGTTTACCGCCCAATGAGAAACTTTGACAACTATTAATTTAAAAAAAAAAGTTTATTCCAAACTAAAAACATTAACAATAATTATCAAATGTAAATTTTTAAGTGAAAATAGAAACAAAAATAATCATTAATGTTGCACAATACGTATTTTCAAAATCCGTTTCACACTGAGAAAACAAAGCAATCGTGTCTTGTTTTTATTTTTTGAATAGAATTTTATCGATTTAAAAATATTTGATTAACTCATATTGTATCGGTATTTTATATAATATATATACATCTATGTATTTATAATTTAAAATACTATTTTTGAATATCAAGTATATTCAATACAAGAAAGGTGAATTTGACTTTTTTCTTATATGACACAAAGGTTTAACAATAATATTTTGTCAAACACTTACAAAATGCTAAATACATGGAAATTCAAATCTTTTTACTATAATAAATATATATTTCATTCAAATTCAAATTTCAGACTTCCATCGACCTTTTATTGATTTTAAATGTTTCGTTCAATTATTTAAATATAATAAATTCCCAAGGGCTATAAAACAATGTTTTTAAAATAAACATCGATTTGTAACTAGTATACCCTACAAATACAATACGAATTCGATTGGGCCGGATTTTTTTGGGATTTTATCAGTCAAACAACTTTTACTGATTGGCATTATACAAATTTCAAAGTCACCCATTGTTTCAACATTATTTGATATTAATACATTCTGCCGGTAATTAAAAAGGCAACCCAACCAACCCAAAGTAATTATCAAAATTGAGGTATATAATATCGTAGTTATTTTTATATCATTGTTTATATGTGGTTATATTCTTTTTTTTACATCCAAAACAATGGCTCACAAAAGCTGCTCCTACTGAGCAATAGTCTTATTATATGTTTATTATAATAAAGTATAACAACCATTATGAAAAATGCTTATATCGTATAAATGTTATACGATTTCAATTAACAAATACTTAATTATTATACTTAAAAATAGAAATAATAACTTAAATCAAATGTTTATTATTTTAAAATAATATATCAATATTTTTATTATATAATCGTATATGTCTTAAGTGCTAAATAATAATACATGATAAACTTATACATTATAAATATATTAAATTATTATTTTAAAACAATTAATCAAATTCCATGTAAAAGTATTTCATATTTTAATAATACTTTCTGAATAATGTTGATAATATATGAGATTTTAAGAGTTATAAGTACTTATAGCTCAATGGATTAAATATTTTTTTTAAAAAACCCAAAATTATTCCATGATTATAAATTAGTTTATTACGTGAAAATGTGAAATTACACGTACTTGCTTTGGGATAGAAAATAATTTCATTTAAACAAAATATCCAAGAGATATTTTATTTTCATTTTGAATGTTTAGAATTAAATTGATCATCGTAGACTATTTTTGTATTCTCTTAGTTGTTGTTCACACAACAAGATCGATGAGAAACTGTGCAGATTATAGTGTGGTAGTGGATTTATATTTATAATTCAAATGCCCAAAACATGTACCTACGTACAATATATTATAATATAAATAACTACATGTTTACCGAGTCAAATCTAATTTCAAAATAAATGAATTTAACTGCAAAATTGTTGCTTTATCTATGCGTATTATTGTGCGCAATAAATTAATATAAAGAAAAAAATTATAATAACATTTAATTCGATTTTATATTGTAGTATAAAGCTTTGATAGAAATTTTTTACATTTTTGTTTAATACGATAAAAAAATATGATTAAATATTAATATTTAATATTATAAATTGGAATATTATATAATTTATAATAATTTAAACTCTAATAATATATAATTTTAAATCATATAACAATTATTGTATTTACGGATGTCATATTATACACGAGAGTTTGTTAAACTGTATATAAATACATGCACTATTTTATTATTTGTTTGTTTATCTACGTAGAATGACCCAACCTAATATGTTTGACGTTAAACGGTTGTTTGAATGATGGTGAACACCGCTTAAAGATTTTTTTTATTAGTTTTGATAATTATGTTTCGGCGGAAAATAAATTTATTACTTTTATAATTGACTTCCAGTCAAAACCTACTCAGTTGTAACCTTGTATTATACACAAGTATATCTATAATAACTTTTCTGAGCCCAGAAGATGCCTTAATACAGTTAGTGTTCAAAGATTACTATAAAAGCAAATGTACTTGCCGTCGTCAATTACTGAAATTTGGAGGCTAGCATTTAGTTATATGTTATATATTATAATATATAGCATAAAGTCATGTTGGGTCAAATATTGTTTTTGAATCGTATATGCTTTGTGTGTGAGTGAGGATGACCTATCTGACCTAGTGTGTGTCACTGCTACAACAAAAACAACAACAAACTGCTCAGGGAACTCTTATCTCTTATCAACAGAAGTGAAGAAGACTAATGACTGCGGTATCCCGTAAAGGTCATTTAGAGTTTTCGTGTTTGTGTGTGGTTATATTATATAAATGAATATGTTATATATAATATTGTACATAATGTATATAGACGGGCAAATGGGCGCCGTCTTCGGGCAAGCGGTGTGCGAGCTCAATCAATATGTACCCTTCGCCCCACAGCTACCGTGACCGCAGTAGGATGGTGGTAGTCTTCGTCAACCGTAGTTGTGGGTGGGTGTGGGGTTGAAAACGGGTTACCATGGTGATGATGTTGGCTAGCGGTATGGGTGAGCACGCGGGTCGTGTGACGTACCACAGGAGGAACGACTGTTGATGTCCGGGGGACCCTCTATACTCGCAGCACTGTCAGATGTTCTAGTGGGTTTTTTTCTCTCCCAAGACTTACCCTATCCCCGCAACCAAACCACCATCAAACCAATGGGTCTCGTGACGATACCAAACCTACCCTTCCGATGAGCTAACGATGACCACGTGGGCATCATAGCGTGCAAGTCTTTAACTTTACTGGACGTCCCTGCGTAATACATAATAATATGTAGTTCTAAAATACGTTAAATATATTAAACTTAATTGCATACATGGGCATGCAAACCATCAGAAAAATTTTTGTTTTCTCAAACAACATTCTTCTTTTATCAAAAAAAAAAAGTTCTTTTATTTTTACTTATCATATTTTCAAATGCTCGAAGTGCGATGTTGTGATGTGAAATTTCACGGGATAATAAATTCACTATATTAATAATACAGTTACTACTGCACTTGTTTTATCTGGTATGCCCAGCTAATGAATAATAAACTTTATTCTAAATTTCAATAATCGAGTTTTGTACCAAAAATTGAAAATTAACTACACACAGAGAATATGTTCACTTCATAAAAATATAAAGTATTCAATTTATGATAGTTTGTAAATATCGTTTTGCTATACAGTAATTATTTTTTTAATATTAAAATTAATTAAATTAACTTAAATATTTTTCAACCAGATAGTTATAATATCAAAAATTTAAATACACGTAATTATAAATAAAAAAAATATTTACACAACTTTTTTTTTATTTTGAAACTAATTCTGTAACTCAATGTATTATTGACATCTAAGTAGCTTATATAGTATATAGTTTGGCACTATGACGTAAAGTTCTTAGGGAAATAACTATTCTAGATCATTGTTGTTTTAATAATAATAATATCCAAAAACAAATGTTATTATAATCTCTTCTTCACACGCAGCCTGACAATTTATACATTTATAATAGATTAACCATTTATGATTATTTATTTACATCAATAAGCCGAGTGTTTTACAAGTACTTACTAAAGAGTGAGCACAAATAATACATTGAAGTGTAAACTAGTTTAAGCTAAATACATAGAACTTAAAAATTATAGTAAATATTATCAAATAAAAAATTATAATAAGTACATAATATTATTATCATGACTTCAATAATATTATAGTAGTATACTACTTTACTACTATAGTATATATTTTCGCTCAAGTATATTATTTTACTGTATTCACGTTGATTTAATACAAATAAGAATAGTTGAATAAACTATCGATAATTATTGTGTAATAAATTTAAATAATATGAAGGTTTTAAAATAATTTGATTATATTAATGTATAACAAGTCAATCAATATGACAAGTTAAAATATATAACAAAACATTGCTTATAAATTTATAAATTATAATAGAAACATTATGTTATTTTTGCTTTTTAAAATATAAAATAGTTTATGTATAGAGCATACACAATATAATTTTAAATAATATATTGTCTATAAAAATGATTTGTATATTTTTATAAGGAAGTTAATCCACTTAGTGTAAGATTGGAGTTTTGTAGTTTTATAGACATAATATAATATTATATTTGTTAGTTTAAACACGATGGTTATTATATAATAGGGTATATAATAGTTCTTAACTTAAAAAAAAGAACTGTTTTAAAATATGTGTTTATGTAAAATTAGTTTCTGTCACCACATTCGAGTGACGTGGAAGAATATAAATTTAGATCATAAATTGTAGTGGTCTTCACAAATTTATTTTTGTAAACCTTAACGTGTTATTCTAAATCATCTTCCTTACGCAGCATGCCATTTTTAAATTGACTGAAAACTCAATAACATTTTTACAAAAACCTGAAATTGTTATAAAAATTAAAATTACAGTGTGTGCATTATAAACATTATTTATTGAACATAAAATAGTTAACTGGTATCATTTTTCGTACATAGTTTACCATTATATATAAAAAGATCGTTTTTAATTTTTTTTTTTTTTTTAATAAACCTATTTAATTTATTAATTTCTTATTTAATTCTATTTTAAATATTTATAAATTAATTTTTTTTTTCACTTATTATTTATTTATTTATTATTAATTAACGCCCGTTAGGGCAATTATACAATGGTAAATTTACAAAAGAAACATAAATAATATTATTATTATTACAATACAATTAATATAAATAAATAAATATTAAATATTATGTAATTTTTTACAAAATAATACACAGAACATAATATAATTTGGATTTATAGTGTTGGTGCTTTGGGGTAAACAATACTATCTTACAAAAAAGGGATAGACTCTTATAATATAAGAATCATTATTTATAAGTTTAAAATAATGCAATGCAAATACAAATATAACAAGTGTGTCTAACTAAATCATATAGTAAAATTTTAACTACAGCCATCATGGTATTTATAAATAAACGAGCTGAAAACCAAATAATACATTTCAAGGTACTTGTTATATTCAAATTATCTATTATCATATTTTAAATATAAATATTTTTACTAATCATGCAATTAGTTTATATAATATGGTGAAAATATTAATAAGTTGATATACTTAAATCTAATGTGAATAACATGTAAATATTTCTCCAATATGAGACGATAAATGAAAATAAAATAACCAATCATATCGTCTTCACAAAATCCTGTGCCCACACACAAAAAATAGGTGTCACTATGCTTTACATAAGGTGTCGACTGGGTCACTATTATGGGTGTGTTAATTATGAATTTAATGATATAAAATTATGAACGAAAAATGATTTTTGGTGGAAACGGTCTGTGAGCCTATATTACTAAAAATATAGCGTGATATATATTTATAATATACATTTTTAATGATAAGTCATTAATTTTACTTTTAGTTTAACGGCAGGCAAGATATATTTTTTCCAAAAATTGTGCATTGTAATATAATTATAAAATAAATGTATTAATATATTTCTGTAATTACCATAAAACAATAAAAATAGATAATCACAAAATAAATCAAAAATTACTGAGTATAATATAATTTATAATAATAATATAATATAGTTTCAAGTTCCCGACGAATAATGTTTTTTATTCAAAACAAAATAATTAATATCGTTATTTATCGTTAAAAAAATTACCTAATTTCGTCAATATTTTTATATTTTATTCTAATTAAAAAAAAAAAAATAGTAAGAATTTTTAATTTTGACTTTTTACTTTAAAGTAAAACTAAACACAATTTTCTACCTCAAAACTGAAAATTGTTTTTACAAATGATTGTGTACTTATAAATACACACAAAAAACACATATCATTGTAAAATCAATACATTCATCACCACGCTCAAAATTTAAAGATAATAAACTGACACAATGAAAATTAATCATTTAAACTTATTTGACTTGTGTCGTTTGAAATCGTGTTCATTTAAAATAAAATGCATATTTTTTTTTAGTTATCTATTATTATTCATACAAGTATAACTTGCTAACTGGTATAAATATAGCTTGGCTAACTTTTTTATAGAAGCATACTATAATAACTGCATTTTATGCAACCTAAGAGCATATTCGTATTCATAATGTTGAGATAAATATTAGTATAAATGCAGCCGATGCATATTCGTATGCATGTATTTCTTCGTTTTCCAATTTTACCCAAGTAATTTATCTACCTATGATTGTATTGCAACTATGTATATAACGGATGTTCCTTTTGTATTACATTATAACACAGATATTCTTTTAAATATACGTTAGACTGATCAGAAATAATTATATGACAATTGACATTTATACGAGGTGTAGACGTTTTTCACTGTATTTGTAGCATGGCCAAATTTTCAAATATAACGCGACCGGAAGAATAACTATTTGTAAAAATTCTCCAAGGCCATTTTGGGATTAATAACAAGAAGATAATAATAATAATACACAGTATAGTCTCGTCCAGTGGTGCACTTAGCGCACAATCAATTTGAAAAGGTTATACTTGGTAGCGCCAAGTGTTAGGTGGTGCAGAGGTGAAGGGTTGAAAATATCTTTAGCGGTTCGTCCCAATTCTTCTGTATGTAGTATATCAATATATATATATATATATATATCCAAGCAATACAAAAGAAGGACAAGTACAAATATATATATATATATATATAAATACATATTAGATATTATATATATGTAGTTGTGGTGTGTTGTGTTATATAGTAGGTATTATATATTATGACGTATAAGCCCGTGGGAAAGCGGTGGTTGAATCGATCTCGTATGGTTGTTATCATTCTTTAAAGTGTGCAGTGACGTTTAAAAGCTAAATTGTGCGACAAGACTTCGAAGTCTAGTGCAAAGGCAGAATAAAGAAGCTAGCGAGTACTGAATAAATACAAGCATACACACACACAAGTCGCATAAGAGTGCTGCAACCTGTATTATTGTAAATAAATCTTCAATTAAGCAACAATTTAACACCTATTTATACAGTAAGTCCCAAAAGTCATAATTCATACCAATTAACGTTATGCAAATCGATATATCATAATATATTATATTATAATATATATAAATATATATATATATATATATATATATATATATAATTATTGTCTATAGAATATTTAAACGATTAGGTTGAAATTGTTTTAATTATTGTTGTTAAAAAATCAATATTTAATTATTATATTTATGTGACACGCTTTCACAGAAATTTCTGTGGTAAAACCGAATTTTCGGGACCAATCGTAAAAAATAAGTAAAGAATAATTCGCTAAACATTATTACAGGCATTTATTTTTCGATCAGAAATCTATCGTGATTTTAGAATGTTATTAAACGGTGTGCTATATTATACAAATTTTACGAGTATAATAATAGTTAATATTACTAGACTAATATGATTAACCTGACTTATAAAGCAAAAGTATGGTGGATATTAAATGCTTGATGAATTCCCGTATATAAATAAATACCACCACTTGATATACTTAATAGGCTTTTTAAAAATATTTTATAAATTTTCATTTCTAACGAGTGTCGTTATCTTTTTGCTTATCATCTAAAATTTTAACGGTTTGTTGTTATTATAAAATAACTGATAAATATTGGATTCTACCCGTATTAATTTTTTATTGAATGTCATATATTATAATATGTTTTTAGTATTTTTGGATGCTAACAAAACTATTAGAATATAATTAAATTTTCTGAGAAAAAATGTTTATGTGAACTTGATTGGCTATCAAAATAAAAGTTGAATAATATATATATATATATAAGTATGATTATTTACTTTCTTTTTAATATTTTTTCCACCAAATTTCAAATCAATAATTTTTTCTTTTTACATTTTTATTTTAAACACTTTTATTGGCTATAATTTCTAAATGTTATCAGTAATTATTAAAAATTTAAATAATTATATCATTAAAGTTTTAATTAGAAATTTTGAAAAAAAATACATTAGAATTTCACTCAACATAACAAATAGTCGAGATGAAATTGAAAAAAAAAATTGTCAAAATATTTCTATTACAATATATGGTTATAACAATTAATAATAGTCATAAGAAATTTATATATATTTATAATAATATACATTGTAATTTATTATAATGACTTCGTATAACAAGTAATAAAATATATACTATAGATAATATAGCTCTTGTAACGGCCAACATTTAAAGTTATTACACAATTTAAACAATACATATATTATGTACTACCGAACTATATCACTATTCAGGCTATCGAAAAGTTCAAAATAATAATAAAATAAACCAATGGAAATAAAAACGATAAAAAAATTTTTAGGATTCTATACAACAATTTGTTATCTATTAACAACAAATTAATCTCGTACGGATTACTAGAAATTGTGACGTAAACCACAGTAAATTAGCAGATAGTACATCTTAAGCAGCATACGGTACTATACACAATATACAGCAATTGTAAATAATATGACATCAACAAAAGTAATTAGTACTGAAATAAATTAAATTAAGTCAATTAGATAACACAATCTCAGAGACAACTTAATTAAACCAAATGTTTTAGTATGAATAAGAAACACGCATTTGAAAAAGAAAAGCATTAAGTGTATAGCTTACCATAATATGTGTTGCTGATCGATAAACAAAGTATGTCCAAGCAAAAAATATGCATTCTGCCAGATGGAATTCCAAATTCTACAAAAATATACGAAGTGTAAATCTACGAAAAATAAATAGATTGAAATAAATTTCATAAAAATATTATGAATGCATTTCTATTATTATGTACGGAAAAAATCAGTTATATTTGTACATACATTTGTTAGAAATAATGAATTTATATATGTCAGGTGTATTAAAAATAATTAATTTACACCTATGTACATTGAACAATAATTGCTCTAAACGTTTAGTAATTTGGTATCTGGAAGATCCTAGCGTCATATAATTTTATACGCCATTAACTAAAATGAAATCATTATCATAAATTTATTATTATTTATAATTTACGCAAATCATTATCGTTATTATGTTTTATTGTTATTTTTTCAACATAACTTTTTAATTTCTTTATTGGAAACATTTTGATTAGCTACACCATGGTTATAATTAACAGAACTATGGTATTGATCAATTGAAAAAAAAGGCTAATATCTCATTTTTGACAAACATATCAAAATCTATATCAGCATGTTCCCCAAAATTTAAAACTCGTAGAATGTGATATAATATTTACAAAGATTTAAATATTCTGTTCATGGTCTTCACTAGTTTTGAAATTGTTATTACCATATCTATGTACACATAACAAATCTAGTATATTTTGTAACCATCACTTTGCAAAAAAAAAACATTTTAAAATAGAATAGTTCCATACATATATATATATATATATATATATAAAAAGTACCATTAATACAATAGTTGGTAAAGAACTTTTGTAATAAATTTAAAATCCTCTATTGTTTTTGTATAAATATTATTATTTGATAATCAATTAAATATTTTAATACATTGATAAATATTTGAATAAAAAAAATGAAGTACCTAATAATTACAAAATTATTTTTCATTACAGTTACGATTTTAATAAGTTTAATAAATATATTAAGATTTAAGCTGAGTTCATTTGAAATGATCCGACTGAAACATATAATATTCATTATTCACTATATAAAGTATAAACAAAGTATTTATTTAATACAAATTTATAAATATTTATTTATTTATTTATTTATTATAATTATTATAACACTATACTTTTGAGAGTAATAGATCTTATGATAAGTTATTCAATAGATAACAGCTAGGGTATACACAATTAAAATTAATATAAGTAACGTAATACACAATAGTAAGCGTAAAGAGAAACGTTGCTATAGTTACTTGATCTTAAATAATTTGTATATATAATTTATTCGGAAGAATATTGAAGTGCAGATACAACACTCTTAGTTACGTGATATATCATAATATATTATAACAATCAGATATAATGTATCATAAAAATATAGTTAATAGTTTGGCTAGAAAGTTATTGTTTCATTTGCTTATTATAATACAAACATTTAAACGCAAAAACAAACAAGAGTCAGTTACCAAAAATTAATTTTCAAAAAATATGTAAACAGAGGCATTATCAACAACATAACATAATAATGTTGCATATTATATTATTATATAATGATTTTATAAAAAAAAAAAAAAAAATAAAAATAAAATAACACGAAATGTTATTTAAATAAAGTTGGTATTTTAAACGCACTCTTTTGGTAAAATATTTAACTATTCGTCGTTGTGTAAACTCAGAAATATCAGACAGTTACTTCAATGTTGCGCGATCTATGCTTCTGAAAGTTGTGAAAATTTATTTTCAAGTTAAATTGACTTAATGAATTATGAATTATTAATATATTATAAATTATGATAAAAATAATTAACAACAATTTGTCAAAAAATATTTTCGTCTAAAATATCAAAATTGTACATATAACGACTAGATTGTAAAGGTTATAATAGTTTTTATATTTTTATTGTATGTTTGATCAAAAATTATTGTCTAATATTTTAAGAATTTATTCAAATAAATTACATAATAAAATTGAGTGTATGTATGTTGGAGAATATGGATTTCATACTTTTTGAAAGAGTTGAAAATAACAATAATACAAAATATATTTCATAACATTATTTTTTGAATATAACAGATCTATCAATAGCAAAAAAGCTTTCTCGGCATTGGAATTCAACCACAAGATAGCGTTTCATAAAACAATATTACAAATTATATCGTATGTCACAAAATAATAATTATATTATTATTATTTGGTACTTACCTATTAATACTAACTACTCTTATTAATTTAATAATTTTTATTCAATTAAATTTTAGTGTAAAAAAAATTCCTCTGCAAGCGTTCTAAATTCATCATTTTTAAACGTATTATAAACAATAAACTACGAGTATAATTACATTTACAATTTTTAAATATTTGATAATCAAGTTTAATTATAAGTAGAAACCTAAACTTACAAATCAAATTAATAATCATAACTGTGTACAATAAACCATAGACAACTGGACAAACGGGGATATATCGGGGAATTTTTAACTATTTTTTTTTTTATATTTCGTTTGAATTACGCCAAAATAACCTCAAACACTTATAAAAAAAATAATAAATAATTTAAAAAAATCAATTGTCCGTGCACAAATAAATTTATGAATTATTATTAATTTATGAATTGTTATAAAAACAAAATTAATGTTGTCGAAAACTAGCTTAACGTAAAAAATCCTTAATATTTTAAGTTTTTTTTTTTTTGTTTTGATTATTTTAAAAAGAAATGGGAATTTTTAAATTTAACCCATTTTAAACAAAATAAAAAGTACCAACTAAATCGAATTTATTACTACCAGAAAACATTCTCAAAGTTGAAGATTAAAGTATTATTTTTACTGCAAGACATTTGCACAGAAATAAAAAAAAGTAAACGTACATTGTTTTTAAACCAATACATAATTCATCATTCGCTCAGACTATAAAATTAAAGGTGACTGAGAAAAAAAAGCCCACTAAGAAATCTCTGTTTAAATCGATATGATTTGAAGAGAAATTGTAGTCTCACCGTGATACATTTTTTTTATGTAGTAGTATTCACATTCGGGTAATAGATCACAATGAATTTAACCTCTATTCAGTTCTGAGATAAGTGAGACAAGTGATGATTAAATATTTTTAATAACTGAGATATAATAAATGGTCAGAAAAAAATCAGCCATTTAAACGTATCATCAATTCTTGTCTTGCCTTAATATATTCATATAACCTTTACAATACTAGATGCTATGCTTAAATCGAGTTATAATAAAACAAGTGTTTATTTTCGATGTCCTGCACCGGTAAACTTCACCAAAATTAATTCAAAACTTATAGTTTACACGAAATTAAAAATTTAAAACAACGTTGCATATAATTAATTCTGTTATAATTTATAATATTTTTTTTACACGTCATTTTATCGTAAAATGTAAATATTAATATTGTTCACATTATCAGGGACAATCTAATGCGCAATCTATCAGGTTTATGCTATATCACTACCCATTGAGTGGGATGAATAGAAATTCTAAATAAAATAATATATATATGTTTGTAAAAATCATACTATCCAACAATTTTCATTAAAAAATAATGATCTTGTATGTACTTACGAGTTACGAGTATTCTTAGTAGAATTATTTAATCTTTTGATAGTTAAATTCGTACATAATGACACACAAATATCTATACCTGATAAATTATATTAAGATAAGATTAACAGAGGAACAATTCAAAAATATCTCTATATCCATATCAAATGTTTCGATATAATATACACGATCCATCATAGGCAAATAACTTAACATTATGGCTAAGAAACAAAAAAAAATTCTTTGCTTAGTTTAATTTGAATAAACTTTCCTAAAATATCCTATAAGTATTAAAACCGTTTTACTATCAATATTATGTTTATATCACATCGAAAAATCATCATTATTTCAGTGAATTTACTTTTCTCTTATACAAATAATTATTTTTATTTAGTAATAATTTATTTTGTGTTTTAAAGTGTCCTGATGTAATATTATTTTTTTTTTACTCTCGAGCTCAAATTCAACCAGATAGATATTGAACCAAAAATTACTTCCGATGAGTTTAAGCATAATATAATATATCTTCAGTCACGCCAACCGGTGAGATCGCCAGAACACCATGTTATTATTCCGGAGTTATATTTTTCCCGATTTACCTACGTTAGGGAAGCACAGAGGTAAATAACTCTTTTTTTTTTATAGTTGCTAATATAAATTGCTTTTTTTACCGAGATGGGTATAAAAATAATAATGACAAAAATCGATGTTTACTTCTCATTTATAACTGAGTAACTAGCTTTACCTTGAATCGTCATCTTATCTACATTGATGTAATAGAACTTCGGTTTACTGAGTTTATAACGCGAATTGTCCTCTCTCGACTTTCAACTTAACGACTTAACGAATTAAAAAGTTATTTATTACACAAAAAACCACCTCGTTTAGATTCAAACGAAGGAGTGTTGTGGAAAAATTCATATTTCTAGATATCACAATCAAAGCAACAATTTAATTTATTTTCCGTAGACAATAATTATTGTTGGTATCTAAGCAACTGTAATGATAGAAAATCTTTTTCCTTTTTTTTTCCTCGAGAGTTGTATTTGCCTGATATAAATAATATGTTGTTAAATAAATATTAGCATATCATACAGAAATAAAGAATGATTCACAAAGCATGATCATCAATCACCCCACACACTTTTATCATAATATAATTATGGCCTAAAATAATTTTATTTAAATTTTGATTCTTGAGTATTGTAAATATATATTTAAAATTCAAAATACCATAAATATTATTTATATTCATTATGATATTTAAGAAATACTCTTTTTTAAATGAAACGTTTTTAATTAAATTGTTAAATGTATTAAGTTTTTTTTTATTTTAACAAGAAGTTTCTGTGTTATTAAACATTATGTCTTATGTAATAAGATACTTTATTAATAATTTATTATAATAGTAATCCTATTATACTCAAAATATTTAAACAAAAATAAAGTGCTAATATTTAAATATTTAAAATATATTAACTATCATAATTTGCATATAATCATAAAACTACATAACTGTAAGTATATTATAATTTATTATGGAATCGTATTATATTCTTATAATGTTTGAATTTATTTTGAAACTAATCGTTAATTTTTCAATTTAAATAAAATATAAAAAAAAAAAAAATATCTATACTAATTTCAACAATTATTTACAATAAAAATGCTGTTTTATTTGAAAAAAAAGAAGTTTGTATCAACAAAATATTGTTTGAAATATGTTTATTATATATCTATAATTAAAGGTTCACAAGTTAGAGAATAAATTCAGTGTTAAAATAAAAAATGGCAGTGAGCATGCTTAATAAATCGCATTATAATACATTCATATGCATAGAAATTGAATAAAATTTATTATCGTGTTCTTCGTGAATACGATTAAGTAATATTTTTAATTAATTTGTCGTGTAACGCAAAAGTTGGGTTATGAGTTTAATTAGAAGCTAAGATTCAAAATATAATAGATAATATTATATTATACGTGTCGTTTATATTACGTTATAAATAATCAAACAGACTTTTGTTTACAGTTTATCGTAATTAATATTATAATGTGAATCGATTTAAGCAAAATATTATATTATTATAATATCGATGTACACAACATTAACTTCAAACTTATTATTTCTTTAACTAATGATATAAATATTTTTATAATAATTATATTACGACTCATTGATGTTGTTAAATAATAAATTAATTAAACAAATCAATTACTTTATTAACATTGTTATTATTGGTAAAGGTCGATAAAAATAAAGTTATTTTTCGAAAGTGAATGACAAATGATAGGTCACACATATAGGTTGGTGAACTACATGTGAATAGCTGTTCATTCTCGTATGTTTCATCGAATTTCGTATTTTACTGTAGATTTATTTTACTTCATCGGGTTTCAAGTATCACACATATTGTAGTATAAGATACCGGAAAATAAACCGATGACAATGGTGTGCCTTTGATAGTCTATGTTCAACGCCGTGTAGTTGTAAATGTGCGATTGCTAAATGTATCAAAACAAAATATATACACTATCTTTATAATGGAGTATATCGTATACCTACTGGAAAAACGAACCTATGTTAGTTTCTTCTAGTCAAAAAGTTTTTGTAATTTATATTTTATGAAAGCAATTATAGTTCATTCAACGAACATATTATATATATTTTTTATAACACAATCGTATTATAATCTATAGCTGTAATCACGGTGTCGTAACGCAGTATATCAAAATCAAAAACGTATAGATAGCAATTAACTTAAAATCTAACCATATTATTCAACCATAAAAAGGTTATGTAAATCGTAGCAATAAAAGTATAAAAATGGAACAGAAATAGTAATGATATTGATTGTCGTTTATTGTTAGTCATTATTGTTCAAACTGCATAATTTCTATAATAGAGCTGTGTCTTGCAACTTGTAAGTATTAATAACATTATTTTTATTATTAATAGTTCAATATTTACCACTATCGCTATTATCATTGCACGATTCAGCAATTTTAATGTTATTATTCATTTTGGTCAAAAACGTGTGGTACAAGTAGTTACCTACCTTATTTATGTGTTTCTTCTCCGAATATAAATATAAAATGTACTTTAAATACAATTGTAACGAATTCTAGTTTTAGATAAGTTTAAGTATATTACGTTTATAACAGATAATACGAAGTATTATTAATTCATAAATCATTATGGATTTTGTCAATTGTATCATCATTATTTTAAAAATATTCCATTATAGAACAATATTAAAGGAGAGCTGCGCATTCAAATCGAGGACGAAGAAGTGTAGTGTAATAAAGACATTTGAATTTAAGAGGATCATTGTATATAAAATATTATAATATGCACTTGGACGTGAAAAAAATTACTTATATATAGTACTATTCGGACGAAATGTAGACACAAAAATCGTTTTTAAAACCGGCATTTTTTTTTTAATCTGGGTACGACGCGACGACGTGCCCGTCATCGTGCAATCCTTCTTTTTTCAAACTTGCGTACATCGCACACAACACGTACACCGACATCGTATCATCATGCACGTGCGTTATAAATACAAACACTCGTATAAACACATTATCATAATAATATTTCACATCGTATTTTTTCTATACTTTCTAAAAACAGAAAAAAAACATTGATCACGTCTGGTCGATTGATGCGCTCGCGTTTTTTCTCTGTCTCCGCATAACGGTTATAATGTTGGGTAGATTTTTCACGGGTGTTATCCGAGCACCGTAAACATTTCGCGATATATATTATACACCAACACACCCTATATTATACTAATAAAAATCTTTAAAAACCACACGTGGTATTATAATACACGCTTTAAATTATTAACTCTCTTGCGTATTATCGTATATACATTTTGTTTTTGTGAGATACCACAAACACTTCTTAAATAGTACTGAAAATTTCAAGAGTTTCAAAATAATCTTTTGAACTGTATTTAATACTTCCGTAAATCAAAAATTAAATACTTAAACTGTTAAAAATAAAATGTGGACGAACTTGCTTAGTCAATCGCCTATCTATTATTATATATATTTTTAATTAGTGTTATGTCAAGTACAATTAATTGTACTATTTTGGAATTATGTTTATCAAAAATCTTTATTTTTTTTATTATTATTTATGATGTAATAATTAGATTTTTGTTTTGGCTATCTAATGTAAAATGTATTTTTAAATTTTTGTTTGAATTGTTGGATTTTTTTTTTAAACTTGTTCTGCGTTTGATTGTTCTATATTTTGTGCAATCGATAAACGATAATATATAATGAGAAATTAAGTGTAATGTATCATGTTCGATATGGTAATTTGTATTTTGGTATTTAGCCCAGTTTTTATCAATATAAAATAGTTTTCGAAAGACTTTTAGTTAAAAAAAAATATACCATGATTCTAAAACACATAATCAACATAACTGTAAAGGCCATAGAATTGTAAAACTATAATATATATTTTCAAATTTTATGCGAGATGAATAGCACTTTATCTTTAGTTTGAAACCATTTATAATGTCTATGGCGATTTGAAAGCTATACGACTTGTCTGTTCTCTTTTCCTCGGCCGGCAACTATTTCATAATTTTGATATTATTATTTATTTGTTTTTATTACTATTTTTTTTACATTATCATTTTGGAGTGAGTGATGGGATTGTTTTTTCGTATTGTGGCTTTTGCGAAAAAAGCAATTAGTAAAGACGGAGGGAAAATAAAATATAATACAATACTAGTAAATGACTTTGTAAAACTGTAGTAGGTTTTTAAATAGGATCAATGACTAGACATTAATTCCAAAATTGTAAATGGTTCATAATTTCGTGCATTTATAAAATAACGTACATATATATATATATATATATTTCATAATTGTACACATATATGTACGTAGCAATATTTAGGAATCAAAAGGGAATATATTTTAAAGTTAAAACTCAATAAAAATTACTAATGACAACATTTAATTCATTTAAAATAAAAATTTAATATAATAATATAATATAAAGTATGTCCGATGCTCATTTTTTTACTTAAAATATGTATCAAACTAACTCTTTACTAATTTAATATAATTTATTTTAATCGTAAAAGATTTATAACACGAGATTGGTCGTGTAAATGATTTATAGTATTCATTTCTAAGTACTATATACTATGCATTAGTCATAATGACTACTAATAAACTTTAAGTGATGGGTACTTTTTATGTGGTTGAGTACCTCCTAGTGATTTAATGACGCAGAAACGAAACAGGAATCATAACAGAAATATATTTATTATTATTATTATTATTATTCAAGAATAATTTTATTGATTTTGAAATACGAGTTAATTCAAAACGGTGGTGTGCAAATGTCATGAGGTCATAGACAGTGTGACGTTCGCACATTATCTAGGTAAAACAAAATATTACGTTTTTGACTTTTAAAATAAGGAACGATAGGTCTAAATCGTACTACATAAACGTGTTTAGAACGAATATAATAGTTTAAATTCTTATTTTTGTTCAATCGAGCAACAACAAATTTAATTTATTACAATCGATTCAATACAGGACACAGATTTCCGGACCATGAAATAAATAAATGTTTATTGGAAATTTAAATACTATATCCCCGGCAATAATATTAAAGGACTGCAACATCAATATGTGATGATATGGAAAATATGTTACGCTTTTATAATCTTCTTCAGCGCAAGCTAAATAGAATTATTATATTATTATTTTCATTACTTAGGTACACGTCATATTCACCCTTTGGCTTGGAAATTTATTGGTGCAGAATAGAAAACTTTTCTATACTTGTTCAATAACACTACAAAATCATAATATGATATTATTATGAAAATTGAGCGACCAAGAAATTCTCATCCGAAAAAAAAAATATTTCTATCTTAAAAAATGCAAAATGGACAAAATGTAATAATAATTCATAAACCCAAATCGAATCCAAACATACCATTGGGCGTATATTATTATTTATGTATATTTATGCGTCTAGGTATTTGGTCGATTGCCAATACTCATCACTCAGATGTGACAGATTTTTTCAAAAACTTTTACAGACTTATCTGCGACGCGTGTAGTACATATAATAATATGTCGTCGGTAAACACAATTATTTTTCGATGAGAAAACAAATCGTTTTCGTGCAGTTGGCTGGGACAGAAAATAAACTCACTATATTATGATTGCGTCACCTAAATTATTATGCCGTTACGTCAAGGCCCTATATTATTGCGGGTAGACTAGAAATTTACCAATTACCGGTTTCAGCTCTTTTCAAGAATCTATCACGATAGTTTTTGGTAAGGCCATAGATATTAGCACCTTTTTGATTTTTTTTTAGAGTGATACAAATTGAAAAAAAAAATTGAATTACATATTACCGTCACCGTTAGTGGCTATGAAAAATTGTCAAGAAAATTTTTGATTCATTCGAATAACAATTAATTTATGTAACTGCTGAATACCATTGAAACCTAACAGTTATAAATATAACTGTTAGGTTTCAATGACGAATTGACGAATGAAACGGTCTGAACAAGAATATTGTGTCAAAATCAAAAACATGTGTATGCGTTAAGACAAAACTCTTCATTATTAATTGAACTTTCAGGATACTTATACACATAAAGATTATAATGAAATAACGTAGCATGCTACTTGATATTTTTTCTGCTGTACTAAAAAATATTGAACCATGGGTTACGTTACTTTATGATTACATTTTTGTTTTTATTTTTATTTATAAAAAATATTTATAATTTGTATACATAGTTAATACAATAAGTAAATTAGTTAAAATTTGAATATAATTGACAATAAGGTATGTCGTATATTTTACGGGACAATAATAATAAAATGACAGTTTCAAGTTAGTGTTTAGTTAATTAAACCACGCCAGCATTTTATATCAAAATTCATCGGACGTGAAAATCAAGATCATTGAATATAATCTGTTGTGTTATGAATTGATAATATTATTTATATTGATTAAATTACCTATACTATAATAATTGTTATACATTTACATAGATTATTATACTATAATATTATACGTTACTATTTATTCGTAGAGTGATCTATTTAATATAATTAGTAAGACACTTTTTAATTCAGAAAACACTAATATTTTGAAAACATTTCTTTTATAAAATTTTAAGTTATTACAAACAACATTTTGAGAAAAAAATAATTGATTTTAGCATTATTTTTTTTTTTTTTAATTTATACTTTTCTGAATAACAACATACAATTTTAATTTCATATTCCTAAGTAGAATATATCGGATTATTTCGGTTTCTCAAAATCAAGTTTTCGACAAGTAGTTTGTCCGTTATAAGTATTTAAAATATAGATATACCAGCGCGATAGTGGACCGAAATTTTATGAAATTCTCATGTACTACCTCACCCCACTAATCTAAATTTAATACTTACAATTCATAATCTACTAATCCAAATTTAAGTTTATATATATATATATATATATGTATTTAAGTATTTATTTAAGTATTTAAGTATAAAATATTCTGCTTCAGAATAAACATTTAAAATTCATATTGTCATTAAAAAATTTAAAAAAATATTAATTTTTAACGATTTGAAATTATATGAAAAAATTGTTTTTAAAAATGTTAATAGTTCTTTTTTAAATTTAATGGCCATTTTGCATTAAATGTATCACCCACCATATTATATTGCACGTATAAATAAAGCTTGGACTTAACTAAAACAGTTTTTTATGCTCGAATAATAATAATAACTTTAATACTGTGTGCAAGTATTGTGTGTAATATTTTTCATGTAATAATACGCTTGACCCCAGATATTTAAATATCATACTCATGTTATAGTGTACAAACTACGAGATTATGATAAATAACTTATGAAATATTATTATTATATTGTACAGTGATCATTCTAATTAGGCAATACAAAATAAATAATAACTGTTTTGAAATTAGTTTTTCAAAAATCTAAAAACATACAATGTTTTATGATTTTCTATGATTATCAGTACGTATTTTGTTCTTAAAAATTAAAAATATCGCCTTTCACTATAAAAGGATAATCACCATATTTACTCGAATAGAATGATATATATATGTTATATTCTTGTGTGTACTTCGAACGTTAAACGAGGATTGGTTTTGATAAAATGCTTACGTCTACGTTATTATACACATGCGCATGTACTGTGTACCCATATAGATATTTTTGTTTTTGTGTTACCCCGAGGGTGCTGTAAAAATAAGCAACCTATGTATTATATACAAAGATGGTTAGATGAGTTTACTGACTACATAAGCTCATATAATAAAATCGCCGGTAAACATATTATTACACACAGTTTATGTATAGTTTACAGTGTACGCTAAAACTACCTTTTTTTTACTCATCCAAGAAAAACATTTCACTGAATGCTAAGGACATAAATTAGCAAGTCGTGCTAAATATATTTTGACTAGAACAAAATCACAAATAGTTTCGTCCCCACCAAAAAAAAAACAACCCATTATGTGAATAAAGCGAGTAAAAAATAAACAAGTTTTATTTTCTAAACTTCTATCTAAAAAATATAAATTATACGTGTGACTTAAGTTAAATTATTTACTTATTATTAATAATATATTTGTGCTTCATAGAAAAATATATCTTATGTAATCCGCGAAACTCGATAAAATATTTAGTTAATAACTAAAACATTATAATACTTTAAATTAAATAAAATAATTAATAATAATTACATTTTTATATGATATAATCATTAGTTCAGACTTTTATTTTCTGTGACGTTTTTTTTTTTTACAATTCTTATGGAATTTAAAGATTAAGTGTGATTAATTAAATTATATACTCAATTCGGATATTATTTTAAATATTTAAGTTGTAATGCAGTATAAAATATGTCACAAATAATCCTTAAAAATTCCACATCCTAACATCATGTCCTATTAACATACTTAAATAGGCCGTTATTTCGTTTTTTACTTAAAGAATAAATTGACAATTTTTTTTTATAACGAGTGCACAATACACATAATATTTAACAAAATCTAAAAGTATGTCACTATTTTTCTCTTTCTCTGTGTACATATAATATATTCTATATTCTAAGTTTTCGAAAAAAAAAATACTATTTAAACATTTTTCTAGTGTTTTCTATTTTATTTTTTTTTTTTATATAATATATTGTGCACACTCGCGGAGAGTCTGTGAAAAGAAGCTTTAAGTATAAAAACCTTTACCTTTTTTGGCTTTTTTATGTGATAATATATTTTTACCCTACTCACACTATTCGCATTTATTCCTAGTTTTATGTTTAGTCTTTTTGTGAGTGACTTATGAGATAATGGTTCAAAAATTCTTCATTTATGTTTGCAACGATGTCAAATTCTAGTATCGTCCTTAACCTTGCACTATAAGAAAAAAATCGAGATTATTGAAAAACTAAAATTAGCATAATTGTTGAATTCTCTGTATAAAATATTATTTAAATATATTAGTCTGTATTAATATTATTTAATAACTTAAAGTTCAATCTTGACAGAAATTTTGATTCTTTGATTCAGACGAGGTGTCCTTGGTCAATTATTTTTTTAATTTTCGGAAGTTTATAGAGAAAATCTTACAGTAAAGAGTCTTGTATAACTAACGAATAATATTTTAGTATGTTTAAAAAATAATCTGAAAATTTTAGCTTCAACAATAATTTAACATTTTATTATACCTAAATGAAATAACAAGGTTTACATATTATACGTTATGGATATATTTTAAGTGGAAACGATGTGGTATGATTTATATCTATTTATTTGTATTCTAAAGTTGTTCATTTTTTGTAAATATCTACGTTAGGTTATTATTATTTGACATAAGTTCATGTAAAATTAAAATTGATTTTATAGTAGTAACTTTGTTTTGAGTTTTGTACGTGTCCATATGCGTGTGAAACGAGATAAAATTATTTTTTATTGTTGGTTACATATTGTGCTAGTATTTATTATTTTATTTTAATATACATTATAATATTATAATAATTTATTGTATGGCGATTTGTATTAATTACTTATTATTAAAAATTATAGAAACAGATAAACTGTGAAAAAAGTTCACAAATATATTTTTTTCAATAAAGCAATATTCTTTAACATAATAGAAATTATACATATTATTTATTTTAATCAAAGACTTTAAATATACACATTTTACTTCAAATATAAAAATATTCACTTACTCATATTATTGATTTTATATATATCAATAATAAATATTGTAAAATACAATATATAAGTAATAATTATAATTTAATACAGTTCTATGTAATGAGAAATACTTAACAAAGAATGTAGGTAAAATTTGTATAAACTATTTTTGGTTCAAATAGTTGTTTATGTATATATAATATCAACATTAAGTCATTGAGTGGGTTTAATATAATGAGCTAAATTTAACGAAAATAACTAATAAATCATAAAAGACCTACAAAATGTTCTCTGATGTCATTTTTACATAATATCTAAGTGAATCGGTAATTTGCACACTCTCATAAAACACGTAAACATAAATTATAACTAATGCTGTCACATTAAATTTTGAATTATTTTTAATCAAAATTTTAGAAAAATTTTGTTTAGATCTTATGAATACGTAAAAAGTCCTTGTTATTAAACTTGTTCTGAAACAGTAAAATATCATACTTTTAATAGTATACCTAAAAAATATAAATATATAGTATTATGTACAAAAATTTTTTAATGGGTTTTTATTTTAAAAAATTAAAATATTTGAGTATTTTAATAAAATAGTATGTCAATGTGATTTAATGTATTTTTATGTTTTGTATTTCGAATATTCAAACACATCATCAGACACTAATTTTAATTAAAATAAAACACAACTTAAAAGAAACATCAACATTTTTTTTTTTTTTTTTTTAATAATCCACGAATAAACAATAATAATAGTAGTAATATATTGAATAATAATTAATAAAAAAACATATTTATATTTTTTTTAAATTTATGAAACTAACCAATTCATATTATAATATTAATTAAATATAATTATATAGAGTATTTATTTTTGTATTACTTACCGATTTTATCTACTTATTTTAACGGTTTTTATCTTATATTTTATATATTAAACGATATTTCCATTGGTGATTTTAAATAAAGTTGAATTAATTATGTAGTTATCAATAATGCTCATATTTAATAACGAAGAAATCAATTCAAATCAATAGAAAATGTATAAGAATTTACAAACGTCCAATTTTAAAGTTAAAATAAACAACGCTTCTTAAATATTGAGGTATTATATTTTTCATCATGAATGTTAACAATTGCTATTAAAAAACACCCATTTACAAATCGATAAACGAATAAATAAAACTAAAGTTAACTGTATTCATAGACTATATACTTATTATTATAATATATACTATGGAAACTTAATTTACAATATTTTAAATACATTTTTTTTATTGATTGTTTCATAAAATATATGATGAAAATGTTATATTTTTATTTTTAATAAACTTATGTTATTTCTAAAAAAATATAAGTTATCAATATTTTAATTCCTTGTAGATACAAATTAATTATTTTTATCCACATCAATGGTCACCTATAAATACAAAAAAGTAATCTTAATTTTAAACTTGGACTACTGATACACATAATATACGCATGTTTATAACTATATGAAAATATAATATAACTAGATGATAATAATAATAATAATGGTTGGGTTTTTAATAAATAAATAGTTAAAGTACGAATGAATTTTAATTGTTTTATTATTTTTAATGATTGCTATTATTGAATTTTATCAGTCATAGTAAAATAGTAAACTTAACAGTATTTTGACAATATAATAGACAAGTCATAATTTATAACAAGTCAGCAGTTGATTCAATAAAACACGAAAAGAATTTTTGATATTTGTTAGACAAACGCCTTGTGTTAATGATTTCACAAATTAAATGCACGGCATTCCATTGACTAAATCGATAAAAATTAATAGACGATTATACTTACGTTGTTTATCGCACGATCAGATTTTTCACCACACATATTCTTTTTCAATGCCTATTCAATAATACATCAAACGTTATAGAATGTATTTATATTCCTACGTCGTATATACATATATATATATACATTATTATAAAATTATATATAAAGTGATAAAAAGTATTTCGATGTAAAAAAAACATTGAAAAATGAAAACAATGTTTATAGGTATTTGTCGAAAAGTTTATTATCAATATGTCTATTTACAATATAATATAATTTAAGTGTTTATATTGGTTAGTTATTGTTTTTGTTCTTACCTTTGCATATTTTATGTCAAGACGACCGCTATCATAAAAATTATTTGTTATAAGTTGGTTTTATGGCCAATTTATATGACACGCCATAATGTATATGACGGTATTGCATTAGTATATTAACATTTTTTTCGAGCAATAGAAATATTATAATTAAAAAATAGATAAATAACTTTTCTAAATCATAAGATTTGTAATTCTGGCCACACGAAGAGGCAACAATGCTTCTCGAGTGCATTTTCAAGTTAAATGCGTCAATGCTTGTAAACTATACTGTGACCACTATACACCTCACGTAACCCGATGGGTGTAAACGTGACTAACAGCAGCTGCAAGGGTCTTCGACTTTATGGCGATATTTTATTTTATTTTTAATAAAATCAATATAAAAAAATAATTTTGAAAAATACTTTTAGTTATAAAATTATAACATAAAACGATTTTTTAGCCAATTAAATCCAATTTGCAAATATACATGCATCTAAATGTACATTGGGTTTGGCATAATCGTAAACCAGAAAAAAATAAAAATTTTATTAAAAATATCTATATACCTATGATATTACTCATAAATGTTAGATATTGAATACAATATATAAAAATGTATACTGCGTTAGAACAAGTACGATATTTATATCCAATGCACACATATAAGTACTTTAACAATATAGTCAAACAACGTTATTGATAATGAATAAAAATATGTTGATCATTTGGATTGTATAATATTGTATTCTACAATTTGAATTTGGATTGGTTTTCGTATATAGAACTACTTATATTATAATATACAGTTGTATGACTTAATTTTGTTAGAAAATGGATTTAACTAAATTTAAAACAAGTAATAGCTGTATTTACAAACTTGATGACATATTCATAATATTTCACTACAGATTTATTTTGAATTATATTATAGTTTTATGGTTATGCGTACGAAAAATGTTGTTTAGAAAAAACTTATAAATTATTTTTACAGCATAATATTACACTTAAATAATATATTCACATTTTCAAAAACGATAAGAAACAAATATTTCCAATTCGGACTAATCGGTTAGAGTGATGTGTTTTATTTTTTATGTATTGTATTTCGTCGAAACGTTTCTTCGAGTTATTTGTAAAACCTACGTACAATAACACCCACAATATTTTTATAACGTACCTACACATTGAGCAACTTCCTTTAAATATACACAACTTAAAATAATCTTGATTTAAACATATTCGCTATACAGTAGAATCACGAGAGAAGTCCAAGAGCAATAATATTTTGTCAAATGTCTAAGGATTTTAATGTTATTTTTTATTTTTTTTTATTTCAATACATTTACTTACAATATATGGTTTTAATAACAATTTTATGTGTACGAAAATCATTAATAGTATAAATTAATAATAATCCTATAATTATCTGTATTAAGTGTATGTGAAATAGAATCATTATGCAATCTAATCACTATTTTTGATACAAAATATAATCTATTTAATAAAAAATTATATTTTAACAATGACATAGTATCCATTATTTACTAGAAAAATGCTTTGCACTTAACTCTTAACAAACAGTTTAACAATTAATAACAGTATGAACTATTTTAAAGTTTACTAATACTTTTATTTTGATAAATAATTTTACATCTATATATTTAATAATTATAGTTTAATACATAACGCATCATATTTTTAATTTCTTAACACCTATATTCAATTTTTTATACTTAGATTAATAATATATACAAACAGATAATAAATAAAATAGTTTTGTTATAAAAGAGATATTAATGAAAAAAAAAAAATTAATTGAATTAACTAATCATAATCTTCAAAGCTTAAACAAAATAGTAAATTAATATATATTTTTTAAACATGTTGTTCATGATACCTAACATATCCGTAAAAATGTATATTATCATTAAGTAAATTTAAAAATGAATTAACAACAACATATCAGTTTGAATTGTATATTTAATATTCTATTTAAGTAACATGATTTATCAATACAGCATGAAAACATAAATCCTAATTACCTTTTATATTTAATGATAATACTATAAATTAATTACAGTTTCATTAATGTATCATTGTTGAACGAGGTTTTTGGTCTTATTTCAAACGTTTAACACGTATTACTTAACATAAATAGTGACATGATAGTTTACTGATAGTGCGAGATGGTTATATTTACATTTGTTTTACGATAAGAATATAAAATATTATGACAATTTGTTTTTAGACGAACCGATTTTTGGCACGAATTTCAAATTGAAATCCAAGTCTTCGTGATCAGTTTAGAATACAAGGCTATTTCAGTTTTCATTGTTTGCAATGTTTATGTAAAAAGTTTGTAAACTTACAAAGGGTCAACCGATATGATTTATTTATATTCCGAGTACTTAAAGTATTATCTTTGTAGCCGAGGTTTTGGGCTCCATTCAGTTTAATAATTTATTTTATTGTAAGTAGTTTAACTATCGTATTCGTCCTTTAATTATGTTGAAATACATATTTTTCTTAGTGATTGCTTATGTTATAAGAAAAATATTAAATATAAAATGACCAACATTAATTTAAATTGCTTAATGTATAAATTTAAGATAATACAGACATTAGTCACAAGTCAAATAAATATTTAGTACAAATTTAACTGCCATTAAAAATATAAGCAAATATGATACACATCATAATAATAATATGGTTAATCTGGTTATATTATAATATGTATTTTTATAAGCAAAAACCAATTATTATTATTTATTAGTCATTCATATAGTAATCTTAATAATATAATTAATGTATCCATAATTATTTAACGTGATTTGAAGGACATAGTTGTTTTAAATTAAACGATCAGTAAAATATTGATTCAAATTAGATTGTCCTATTTGATGTTCAGAGAAGAGTGATGTATTACATTGTATAGAGTTAACTATATTTGAGTAAAACAAAATGTCCCACAATAATTAATTAAAGTTACTAAACATATTTGTACTATTTAACTATTTAAGCAATACTAGTTTTTGCATTGATTTTTCTTTTAATGTAAGTAATTAAAAAAAAATAATTGCAATTTTCAATATAATATCCTATACAATATACATGTATATATTTAACTTAATAAGTCTTAATGTTTTGGCTTATTTCTTTTTTAATTTATATTGATAAAAATGTCTAAGTTGAAAAAATTAAAAATTAAATAAAAACATTAAAAAAAAATAATATATAAGCTTAAAAATATAAACTGGCACAATATTAACTTCACTTAAAATAATTTTTCGTACCTATGTAATAATTTGAATTTAATTGAATTAAAATTTAACTCATCCTTCATAATATTCTACCTATTTAACGACGAATCACCATCATTTTAACCGTCTTTTGTGTAAAACCTAATTCCTCCTTTTTTTTTAATGTAAATAAGAAAAAAACATAATAGTCAAATTAAAATAAAATTTTAATAATATTATTTTATGAATAAATATTACCTTTTGTTATAATATTGTTTTTAATATTATATATATATAAATATATTTTATACGTATGGCGTAGTAAATACATACATTTTATATAGTAATGTTTATGTCTTCAGTACAAATTTAAATAAAATATGAATAATAAAATGTATTTAATCATAATTTTTGTATAAAATTCATGAAAAGTAAAGCAAAATCATATTAGTCGTTAAAAGGTTTTTATTTTTATGTATATAATATATTTCTATTCGTTTGTTTTAAATGGAGAATTTCTAAAAATCTCATAACTAGTGGTTATTTTAAACATCAGTAGTATATATAATTAAATATTTGATGACCTAATATAAGTTACTTAGAAAAATTAATTTTTAAAGTATCCAAAAGGTTTATGGAAGCTTATTTTGTAGTATACTTTTCATTAATTAAGAATGTTAGTTTTAATTTTAATTTTATGAAATAATTGAAAATGATATAGGTAGAAAATATATATTAAACTCGTAGTAAAATAGGTAAAGTAAAAATTGAAATATTTATTTTGCTTCTTCAAATTTAGTGGTATTGTTTCACAGTACAAGTTAAGATAATTCAATATTTTTAGTAGATTAGGTAATGCGTTTTGTTTAAAGAATATTAAACATTTTGTATTTTATGTCATGATAAAAATGTATTAAATTTCAAACTTGAATAAAAATTATTTTATTGGTGCAAATGTAACATGTTTTATTAAAAAAAATTGATAAACTCGAATTTAAAAAACAAATTATTATCGTTTAAATTTTTAAACGTCAACAAAAATAGTGATATTTATTTTTTTTGTTTAATATACTACCTTCAGTTCAGTGATACAACTATCCTATATTTCAATATTGGATACATTTCCATACCTAAACAACTACACATATTATATACAAAATTATCAATACACTTGACTACTCAAGGTAGTTTAAATAAAAACCAAAAAAAAAAGATTATTTGCCATAGCGTTCAAAGAATTTTAATGAAGTTCGTTTATAAGTTTTTAAGCGTTTTTATAATACCTTTGGGTTTTTTAACTGTATGTTTAATATAATCCATAAAAAATAACGGAACTCAAAATAATTTTTTAAAAAGTACACTATTCACACATTCAACCTTCACACACTTTATGGTGAAAAATTAATGTATAAATTAATTTTAAAAATATACTTGTCATTTATTTTCAATTGATATTTTAAATTCAGAACAGAGTGACGAATTAAATAAAATTCACAATAACGTGTGTTTATTTTTTATTTTTGTGTTTGTCAACACCTTTTAGATCAGGGAAAATGTACCCAGAGTATTTTCTATTAAAAAAAATGTATTTAATATTGAGACTTTGGGGATAAATATCTTAAGTAATTTGAAAATGTAATAGAAATAATAATAGAAATAATGGAAATCATTTATCCGAAATCGGTACTTGACATATTCAATTATATTTTTTCTACTGGGTATTGATGATGGTAGAGACTTCAATTTTTTACAACTACTCAATCCTCTATAATATTTTTATAATTTTTAAAATATACTAAAATATGCTATTTTTAAGCGTTTAAAATTGATTACATGGTTAAATTTTTGTATTTTAGATTTGGAGGTTTCACATAATATGTTGTTTATATCCATTTAAAATATACAAAAAATGCATAGTCAACATTTTTTAAAATTTTTATAGTTGAAATTTTAAATTTCATTAATACAACGAAAATTTACAAAACATTTTATAATTTAAATAGCTTAGACTTGAAAATTGAACTAAAGAATCCTAATAAGTTTTTCTTGTAAAACCCATAAATTAAAATTAAAAATGCAAACTTTTTTAATAGACATTAAGTTTTAATTTTGAAGAATAATGATTTTTGTTATTTTTTGAAACCAAAAATACGGTCGTTACGACATCAATCCTTTTTTTACTTCATAAGAAGTTTTATTGTTATATAGTATATAATATGTATTATAAGTACAAGATACAATTTTCAAAATAATTCAATTCATTTTAAGATTTTTTCACCACTAACCTATTACACCATTAGGTGCATGGTAATGCCTAACCTATGGTATTGACTTTCAGTTAGTAACGTTATATAAAATAATATTATAACAATTTGTTTACTACGCAATTTGTCTTTGACCAAAATCATATAACCATGGTACGACAGAAAACATCATTATGACGATGATAGCCATTATGATAAGTGATAACAATCAAAATAACATAATTATACTATCGGAGAAAAATAAGTAACCTAAGTGCAATTAATAACTTCCCATTAATTTCGTATTATATAATATGATAAACGATATTTATGTATAAAATATATAAATGCAGCATCTATCGTCTAGTCTGCTACGGGCCACTGTTCCGCTTCCGAGTAATACCTACAATTACATAGGTACCGTTCTCCAATAACGTAGGTAATAATACTTTTTTTATGCACCGCCATATAATATATTATAACAATATTATACATAATGTTATACCTACAATTATTGTGATTCGGTCGGTCGTTTTCCCCCGCTTTACCGTCGTCATCGCCCCTCCATAAATACGTTGTGGCAGCATAAGAGCAAAAAAAAACTGTTTGTTTTTTTTTGTAAATCGTCGGGTGCGATCGTGGCAAGGTCGAACGAGGCGGCGACGACGTCGGTCATCACTAGTCGGATGAAATGAAACGAAAGAATAATAAAAATATTAAGGGGAACAGAGACGGCCAGAATTATTCATAGAAAAAAAAAAAAAAACACTAAACCACGACTTCTGAGGTATTCCATATAAGACGGATTTTGACAAATTGTTTTTTGTCTGAAAGGTGATTTTGTCCGGCGTAACAACAAAAGCTCGATTTTTTTAAGCTTTTTATTACACAAAATAGGTTAAGATTTGGATTTTTTCAAATGTTTTTACTTGAAGCGATACAAAAAAAAAGGAACATTATATCTATTAAAATATTATACTTCTGGTGTACTGCAGACGCACATAACGTACATTATGTTATAGTAATATTGCCGCTAGATCGGTTTTTACATAAAAAAAAAAAAAAAACAAACAAAATCATAAAAAAAGGTAAAATCACGGCGTTTTGTTAAGTCTACACGCCGAGTTTTACTAACGTACTTAGGTTACACATATATGACGAAAAAAAATTTCCCTCACCTACCAGTTTGCCAGTTTGGTACATGTCGCATCAAAAATAAAAAACCTCAGGAAAATGTAATAATAATAAAAACACAGTTATGGGGTGGCGGGGGCCGGATGTGTACACTATACGGTTTCAAACGCGCGGCGGCGACGGCTCCGTCGTCATCGTCGTCGGCTGATGACCGTCATCGTCGTCGGCTACGGCAGCGGCGGCGGCGGCGGCGGAGTGGGACGCCGGCGGAGACTTTTCGCGCGCGCTCTCGACCCGGCGGCGGCGCGGCACCGCCACAGTCACGTTCCGCACGCCATACGGTCGTCATCGCGCGCGACCGGTCCCGCGTTCGACTCGACCGGCAAACGTCTTCGTAGTCTCTCCGTCGTCGTCGTCTACGGTCGCGCTACAACAACAACACAATCCGTCGTCGCCGTGTTGTTCCGCGAGCAAATCCATCTACGTCGCGGTGCATGGTGCTACAGGCCGCAGAGTCGGTAGCGGCCTCGGCGGCGGCTGTGGTGGTGTCGATCCGCGACCAAGATGAACGGAGGTGTCGGTGCCGGTGGTGCGCTGAAAGTGCCCGAGGTCCGCGTGAGTTTGGCCGTCAATGACCATCCTCTGCAGCCGCCGCCGACCGGCCCGGCGGCCGAAATGTCGCTGCAGCCGGTGGCGGCGACCAAGCAGCGCGCGACGTACAACAGCAGGGACGGGGTTGGTGGCCACGGCGGTGGCGGAGGTGGCTGCGGCGGGACGGTGGTGCTGCTGTCGCCCGGCGTGGTCGGCGCCGCGCCTCGGCGTAGACACTCATGGATATGCGGGTAAGCATCCCGCTTCCCCTATTTGTCTGACTCTACTGTCAGACCGGGAGAACTTCCCCTCTTTAAATTAGCGATCGTATGTCGGAATATCGTGATTTCCGTCAGGTTCGTTAGGCTCTGCGAGCGAAAAGCGTGTCACACCCGCACATATATACATAGTCAATAATTTATCGGTGATTGTGTAAACTCGGCCCCGATATTTTCTAGATAAAAATTACCGATGTGTATAATCTCGCCTGCGATAGTACCGAAACGTCTTCATGATCTTCTCACGTGGAATTAAATATTACTACTTATAAGATTTTTGAGAATCGTTTGTTTGTTAAGCGTTACCCGAAAGTCGGAGGACACCGCGAGTAGGTGATTTTGATTATCCTTCAAAACTCATTAAAGCGACGATAATAATTGTATTATTATTATTATTATTATTTTATTATATGCTTATGTAAAAATCGCGTCGTCTTGAAACTTTAATACGTTAATAAAATTATTTTTTCTATATTAAATCATATTTTAACTATTAATTGTCTACGATATTATATTATTGTAAAAACGCAATTTGTTTTTGATTCGTCTCGTAAATCTGTCTTTGTCAAATATACTCAAATATTCACGGTTTGGAATCAAAATCTAAGTTTTGTTTATTCATACAATTCAAAATTTTAATATTGTTACATTTCTTTTAAAAAATCATATTTAAATCTTACTAGTTTAATTTTGATTTCCACCTATACAAAAAACAACCATTTCGACGTTTAAAATGAACAATTTGTTATTTCTAATAAGTAATAATTAGTGATTACTTACCGATAAACTATATTATAGAGCTGGAGTTACCAGTTGGCTATTGTTGAATTTTAATTTTAAATAATAAATATTTTTTTTAAATTTTATACCGATTTAAAAAAAATAATATATAAAACAGTAATATTATAATATTTTTATAATTTATCGATTTTAATTTATTTTCAGTTTTAATGTAAATTTTGAATATTTTTTATTATTATTATTATTTTAAAATTAATATTTACAATCTGTATACATTTAGTTTATACAATAAGCAAATGTTGAAGGCTTAAAGTATGAAAACAACAGGACATGTGTACTTGAGAGAAGGCCCCGTCCAGTGCCACCACTTCAAAGAATTTTGAATATTTATAGAAAATAATTGCAATTTTATTTCTTCTAAAAATGTTAACGATTTTTTCGATTTTTTCGATATTTTAGAATCGATTTAAAGAAATTGTTATTATTACATTATTCTGGTGAACCGCTGTAGTTGCAGTTTTGGTGCATTGAAATGATCAAACAATAATATTTTAATGAAACGAATAATGCATAGTCAACCGCGTATGGCCATTGAACGTACTATAGTACTATTTAATCGTTTTAACTGTTAATGTCTCCTTGCGAGTCAAACGTTAAAATGAAAGAAATATATTTGCATTCATTACACTACGATTATAATTGTCGACTCTCTATCTATAACCTACCAAAACGTTCAAGCGTGGCATTCTAAATTGTGAAGGAAAACTAATTAGATTAAAACACACTATAATTTTCCTCCTCGAGTTGTTGTTTTTCATTTTTCTAAACAAGAAACTAATTTATCCACCATAATATTATTATTACGGAAGACACGAAACCGTGATTCATAAAGGCGCTATAAAATTATGTTGAAAAACATAAGAAATTAATGTGTAAATGTATAGCTTAAATGGTTTAAAAAAACACTTCAAAAAACATTGTAAACCAATACAAGTGTGAGATTCGGAAAATAGTTTTTTTTTTTTAAACATAAATTAAGACATAATTTTATGTTTATTATACTGCTCAAATAGATATTAATTTTTGTATACATTATTTAGATTTTAAATATAAAACCAATTGATTATTAAATATTACGATGCAAAAAAAATGTCGCAACTATTAAATACTGTTGCATACGGTTGGATGATTATGTGTTAGGTATAAATTTGTCTCAACGATTTATATCGTGTATCATTGTTTATTAATTTAAAATCATAAGAAAAATTTTGTTTATAACCTAAATAGCTTGATAATAGTTTTATTTTTAGCAATTATTAAATAGGTATACTAAGTCGATGAGTAAAATGATATTTATTTAAAAATTTAAGCTTAAATATTATTGGTGCACAATTTACAAATATTCAATAAATATATGATGATATAGGTAAAATACAAATTTTGAATAAAATTGTACTAACATCTTTTTTTAAAAAGATTTAATCATTGATGATTTTAGATGGATGACTAATTTAAATATCTTTAAAATCAATCATAAATATTTTATAAAATGTTGTAAAAAATTTTTAAAGTATTATCAGTAAAACGAATTGTGTAATGCGAAACAAAACTTCTGAAAAATAAAAATAAAACTGATTTCTTTGGAATATTATTGTTGACTATTTATTGGGTAATACACGCTGCAAATAAATAATATTAAGTATATATTTTGTCTGGAAATTGTTTTCAAATAATACTTTAAAAATAAATACATATTTGTTGAACGAAAATATTTTTCGCTTTTTCCAGAATTTAAAAATGCCAAAACATTATTATTGTACAAGGTATTCCTAGAACGTTTTGTGATTCGAAAAGTTTGTATTCTAAGTTCAATTTTATGATTTCCTGAATAATTTGTTTTAAATAATATTACAATTTGATTTTTTTTTTGATTTTTCCTCTAGTGTTACAACTTGCTTAAAAGTTTACAATAATCTATTTTCGAAACTTCCAATTATATACTTGTAATATATAATGTAAACTAAAAACCCACATAAAATGATATTTGTAGCAATTCCTATGCTTAATTTTATTTTGTTAGTACGTTTTGTCTTTTAGTAGCATTTGTGATTTTCACCCACATTCAAAACTCATTGATTTTGGTTACCTATTCCTTGTCAAAATTTAAATAGGATAAATACTAAAATAAAATGTGCTATGTTATAACATATAATATATGTTTAGTTTTGGCATAGCTCACTCAAGGTACACGTAGCAGTCGGCACATACGTAGAGTAGTATCATATTATATGTATATATTTGTAACTATTGTATTTTCCTCTAGTGTAAATATGATAAATATTTTCAAATAGAGTTCTCTAAATAATGTATTACACGTTATGGTAATTGTATATTGGCAATAAAAAATATTACTGACAGTTATTTTACTAGTTACAAACTGCGCAGTAAGTGTACTGAAAAAAATGTAGAAGTCAAATAAATTATTTTTCAGTTGTAATATGATATCGTTTAGAATTTTCTCGGAATAAAAATATTTTAATAATATTTTGTTAATTTTTCTAATCTTAATTAATAAAACCTTTACATTTAATACAGAAATTAGACTCTTTGTTCGTTTTCCGAACAATAAATATTTTAATTTATTTCCTTTTACTAAATTAGTCACTACACAATTTATATTTATATTTTATATAAATATGACATATTTTGTATTATATTATATAATATACGATTTTATTAATTTATGAATGTTGGTTTAACTAAGATGATAATATGCTTAAAAAATATTTTTATTTATAAGTGAAAATTAAAAAAAAAATAAACTTCTATATATTTTTATGTCATAGATTTTTATTAATTATATTGAAATATATAGACTTTAGGCCATGTTATATTTATACATATAAAGTAGATCTTATATTGTACATTGTAGTAGACAAGTTTTAGTTAGACGTTAAAGTCGATAGAAAAACCATATTTTACTCGATTTAGACATTTAAGACACAGCAGCAAAAAATAAAATACTGCTGAGTGTCGATCGATAATTGTATAATTAATGATATTTTTATGGGATGAGTAGAGGAGATATCATTGAAAAATGTAAATAACTGTTATTCCTCATAATTTAAAATATTATTATAATAATATATAACAGTTTAATTTATGGGCTATGGTTAATAATAATAAATATTTTTTTTTTTATTAATATAAACTTTATAATAATATTCAATAATTTATAACTGTAAGTATTTTACAGTTGTCGTTAAAATGATTACGTGTCTGTGTTACTTTTTAATTACTCAAAAATTAGTAGCTGATAATTAATATTTATAATTTTTACAAACATCCAATTCACATTTATCTAACAATGAATAAAAAATTAGTTTTTTTTTAATTTACAATATTATTATATGTTATTACTGTATACATAAATTTAATGTAAATATTAAGTCATTTTGAATTAAATAGACTTCATATATTATCATTAGAATTTATTAACTTAGAAATCTTATAACGATAAGAAAAATATGATATATTAGATTTATATATATACATATATGTATTTCATTTAAAAAATGTGTTTTATTGTTTTTATTTATTTAGTATTGATTTTGTTTCAGGTAAGTTTCGCTCATATAACAAGGTAATTAATAATGGTTGTTGATTGTTAATAATACGAGTATATATCATTAACACTGATTTGTGAGTATTTCAATTTTATACATTTTATATAATAAATATTATATTGTTTAAGTTGTTACTTAAATTACATTTTTGAAATTTGAGTATTTAAAATTTAAGTAAATACATTTTAATGAACATTAATTAATTTATTATAAAAATGCGATGATAGCATTGTATGAAAAATAGTTATTCCTATAATACCTTACTTCTTGGATGCATCATTATTTATTTATGATGTTATTGTTAATGATTATAGGTCTCCTACCTGTGTCTTTATATATAACAAGCTGAATTACTTGTTTTTTATTTTTATGTCAAGTTTTAAAAAATATTTTGTAGATATTTCCATCATGTAGGTTTAGGTAATCTGTTTTTATATTATAATACAATCAAAATGATAAACACAATTATTTTGTATAAAAACAATCAAAATGTGTACTGAATGATTTAAAAACCTAAATCTACCTAGCTGATTTATGTATATAAATATAAAAGGAATACGGTAGATTTTAATTTCAAACAAATATCGAAAGTGTTATAACATTTGTTGTATTTCAGAACTTATAGAATGTAGAGAATATAATTATTTCAAATAAATTGTCATACTACATTATTTACACCAAACAGAAAATTGTGAGTGCTTTACAATAATATATCTACAATTAATAAACTTAAATAAACAATTAAACAATAAATCTTTAATTAAATAATTATTATTAGAAATATGTAATTGGTAAACATATTATTATTTCAAACTTACACCTATTTTGTTGTTATTTTATTCCTTAATTTTGTACTATTTACAATTTAGCCAAATATTTTAGTTATATTTCTTTTTTCTATCTATCTATTTCACTATTATAACTATTATATATAATATCATCACTCATAATTTATCAAGTAATAATATAATATCATATTCAAACTTGCAAACGAGTATTATTTTGTTTAATTTTAATTTTTAAATAAAAGACTAACAATTGATATACAATTATGTTTAATATTATGCGATTAGAAAAGTACACTTATTGCTACTAAGTTTTCACTAAACATATTGACAAACATAATATTGTGTTTGTTTCTACAGGTGAATTCTTCATTTTTTTTTTAAAGTATATAATATGTATATGTTCATGCAAGAAAAGTGTAGGTATACAGACAGTATACTATTAATTGTATACCTATAAAACCATGGATAACGGTACAAATAAGTGTAACGCTGTCTGCATAACACTATTTTCTTTCCAATTGTTTTTTCATACACCTGTGAAGTAATTCCCTCACTAACCATTTTATATTTAACGCTATTACATTTGTATATGTATTTGTAACATTAAGTGAAGTAAAACAGTCTTATGAAAACTTGAAGAAAAACATCCTTCATTATATGATATTTATTAATTTGTTGAAACGAAACCAACTTTGCTAACTAAATATTAAGATTTTAATATATAAATAAAAATATTTTGACAATTTAAGTATTAACTTTCAATAATGAAAGATTTTTTTGTTTAAAACAATCAATTAAAATGAAGGTATTTATAATATCAGTAGAATAAAAAAAAAAAAAATCACATAATAATTAGGTTTAATTTAAATATTATATTCATAGACATTAGCTGTACCTAAACACTTATATTCAACGTATATGTTTTTGAATAAGAGCAAAATTAATAAACCGAATAATATAATATAGTATATGTATTATATTATGAAATGTATATTTATCAAAATTTAGTAATTAACAAATAGAAAAAGATAAAATATGTTACCATTATAAAAATCATATTTATAAGTTTAATTCATTACTCATTCATTTCTATTGACAAAAACACATGTTAGCAACAGTGTTTACTTTTAGACTTAGGATAGACAAGGTTTCAAATTTTTCAATTTTTTAATTTTAAATATATCATACGATTTACTTATCAAACAATTATAACATAAAACATTTATGCTGTCTTAACTTTTCGAATAAGTAAGTAATTAATTAAAGTAATTTAGATTCGATTTGTTTATGAATAATTACATTTGAAATACATTTGAAAGTTAGATACAGATAAATATAAAAAACAACATTTTCTATTAAAATAATATATTATTTTTAAGTGGATAATAAATGGAATTTGTATCCATTTTTATACTTATATAGTTATAAAATTGACTTTATTGAATTTTTAAAATAATACCAGAGTCAATAATTGTAAGCAATAAAATTATTTATATAATAAACAGATTTACTATTTAGTTATATAGTATTTAAAGCTCAAATTTATTATTCTATAGCATTTATCGGTCTTCAATACTAATATTAAAAATTCGCTGCAATATTTTGTATCATTGATAACGACGTTAAGTAAATACTTACCTTGATAATTATTATTGTGTAAAGGCTTACTATACATACAAATAATTTTAATATAATAGTCAAATCAATACAATCTATAGAAAAAATAGCATATAGTTAATATAATATATATGTACAATTTATAATTTGTCCATGTATATTCCTCTACTTACAAGTAATAGAAAAATTTATTAATATTAAGAAAAACAATATATTTCGAATAAAATCTTAAAACATAGTTCAATTTTTTTTTTAATTTATTGATTGTACAAATAATTATACAATTGAAAATATAATAGTGAACAAATATTTAATTTTTTTTAATAATTTATAAAAATCAAAATATTTTCTTTCGCTTATTTACACGTTTAACTATGTAGTTCCGCGTCAATATTTTTATTTATAATAATATTATATAGATATTAAAAATCTTAAAATTAAAATAATATTTTTTGTTATTATAAAATTTAAATTTAAAATATTATCATAGATATTATTAATTTTGACCTAATCAATATTCTTGATGGATAAAATGTTGTCATTTTAACATAATCTTTACAAAGGCTATATTGACTAGTTATATTAAAAAAAAAAAAAAATAAAATGTTTTTACTTTTCATTATATATAATTATATTTGTCTATATTACTTAATAGTAGTGTTGTCTACATATTATATTATATAAAAGTTTATATTTTAAATTGTCTATTACACTTGTTTATCTGTTACCATACAAAATATAAGAAAATGTTCGTATTACAAAAAGTAACAAACTTTAATCGGAAAACTTTTAATCGTTTAAAATATTATATACACAAAGATAAAGTTTTATAATCCTACTTTTCCATCATAACAAATTATAATTAAATATGTTATTTTTAGTTCTTATATTATTTTTTTGTTACTTTTTATAAATGTTTAATTTATTAAATATTTTAGAAACTACCTATATGTAATTCAAATGACTACGTTGTTATTGGGAATCTGAGAATAAATATTATTTATTCATGATTAGGTATCACAATATAAATAATAATTCAGCTTTTGGTTATTTGTGTTTAGAATATAATAAAAATAATAATTTAGAGGTAAAATGAGTTCTAAGAATCTTAATTAGCAAACATTGATAACAAAAATTTAGCTAATATAATTTTGTAAATAATATTGTATTTAGGTTACATTATTTCTATACTATTTTTTATATAAATAAAAACATGATATTTCGATCAGTTTCTGTAAAAAAAATTTAAAAAATATCAAATTGCAATATCAAGATCAGTAAGTTGTTGACCACCATTAATTTTAACCACCGTTATTAAATACGCCATGACGTAAATACCTTCAATATCATATTATTATAAAAACTCAAATGAAATTGTAATATACTCACATATTTAATACTTTACCTACATAATTTTTAAAAATTATTTTTTCAATACTATTTAACACTATTTTCTTTTGCTCAAACAGTTTTTTATTTTATTTTCAGTTATTATTTATTTTACAAATAAGAAAAAGAAAATATTGAATAGGTTTATACATACTATATACACATAATATGTCATGTAGACATATAGTTACCTATAATTCTTTATTTATACATACAATTTATAGCAACTAATTATATTATATATTTTGTGTTATTTGTAACTATAAATAAAATTCATAAGCCTATATTTATTTATTTATGACGTTATTAGGTACTTAATTGTTTATATAAAATGTTAGAAAAAAAAACATAAATAGATTTAAATTGTTTGTTTAATCCATTAGTTATGAGTTTGTCTTATTTCATAAAAATATATTTATTAAAACAGATTTCTTAGAAAATGATTCTAAACCTGTATTTATTTAATGATGTTCTGATTCATACAATATATGAATTATTTTGCTAAAAAAATAATCTAGAAATTTCTTGATTGTTGATTTATACATAGTAATACATTGATTTTATTTTAAACTTAAATCTAAAAAAAAATATATTATAGTTTAAAATGTTTGAATTGCATATTATCGTGTAAGAACATAACAATATATTTTATAAAATGACTTAATTAATGTAATAATTATTATTGAAAAAAAAAATGTAGATGTTATTTCATATAATATGATAATAAGATTATTATAATTTATTATAGTTTACATAATTGTATATTATTGCCAATAATAAATATGTTACAAAAACAATTTATTTTTCCCGAAACAACACAAATATATATTTTTATTTTTATTAATTAAACTTTCATTAGTATAAAGTTCATGAACAATATTATTGAAAATGATGTACCGGATTAGGTTGCATGTAATATTAATAAATAATATAATATATATTATATTTATTGTTTTGTTCGTAAGTAGTAATATAAATGGTCGAGGTCATATTATATTATACCGAAATAATGTACGTTAAGGATTATTTTAAAAATATTATTCGATTGTCTATCATAACACTAGAAACATTAAATTAGAGAAATATGTATGTACATTGTATAAAGACATTCTAAAAGTATTATAAATTGTTTTTTTTTTACACAGCATTTTATTAAATCTAATGATTAATTAACGTCTACAGATGATGTGCACACAATTCGTTTTGCAGTTATTCTTATTATGTTGTTTAACGTATATTATTGTATAGGTACTCAATTCGTCTTGTCTGCTGTTTTAGGATTATGTTTTAATGATCTTGTAAGTCAACCGTTTCAAATGTTTTCCAACAACATTAAGGATTTACCTAGAATCATAATATTATAATAAATTATTCTGTTTTGTCGAAAATATATTTTAGTTTGTATATTTTGCAATGACGTTTTAATATATATGTATATATATTATTATAATTTTATATTCCACAATATCACTGGTATAACTTAATAATCTAATGACCAAGCACACACACGTACGTGGTACACACATACATTTTGTACATTATAGGTTTCTGCATGTGTCAAATATATATAGTGTCCAACGAAATTGCACTACTTTAAATTGAGAAAGTATAATGAAATGCTTATACATTGCTTAACAATTCTAAATAAGTAAATTCTCACCGGTCATACTGTACAGGTTTTAGGTACTATAACGACTACTGACTACGTAGGTTCATAGTATGATTTAGTTATTTAAATTGTTTTAAGGTTTCCTTCTGGTGTTACGAACGTTTTGTAATTCGAATCCAATAATTTTAGACTTTTATTGCACATTTTATCAGTAATCACACTAGCTTTACATAATAATTGGATAGTTAAAATAAAACAATTGATTTAATCTATGCTATAAGAGATTTTGTTAAGATTCAACTGCTTCTTTATGTCAATACTATCTGATACATTATTTAAAAAATTGATATCCCGAGTATAATACATATTATGATATATTGTACATTATATATTTATATATGTTTTAATTACTATACCAACATTTTAATAGCAATTTTATTTATTGAACTTAGCCGATAAAAGAAATGTGCAAAAATTACAAATATTTTTCATCAACAAAATTTCATTTAAACATATATTTATACTATTGCTATAAATTAATTTATTATACAAAGCGATTTCAATGAATATAAGATTATATCTTTGATCTAAAATTATTTAAATTACTGATCCGTGTAGGTAAAAAAATAACTGTCGGAATCCTCGAACGGAGTCATATAAATGTGTAAACACTAAACATACTTTATTTAATTTCTTGACATTGAATGAATTATATTCATACGTAGTAGTACTACATAACTAAATTAATTATAAAATGCGTCTTACCTCATTATATTTGAAGTGATACAAAAATAAAATATAAAGAGAATTTGGTTTTATTTTTAATTTTAATGAATGTTTAAACCAAACGAGTGTTATAATCCAACTAAACTGATTTTAATAATATACGACGTATTTGAAGTTTTTACGTATCAAGTGAAAAGTTTGTTTTAATATGGTTTCTCGACTAGTTTTATATTTTTTATGAACTCTCAGTACGCATCATGTACGAATTTTATTCGTTCAAACATAATAATTTCGGTAAAGAATGAGTAGATAATAATAAGAATAATAATAACAATAACAATAACAATGGCAATGACATTAAATTGACGCAATAATAAATTCGTGTGCGGGTTGCGGGCGGAATTGACTGGCCGCCGCCGCCTGCAGAACGGAAAAGTCATTTGTCGGGAGTGGTGTGCGATGACGGTGAATCCGCGTAGTGTGACGTCACACTTTCACGGTCGACGGGCTTCGCACAGAAGCTATCGGCGGCGCACGTGCGTTTATGTATTATTTGTTTTCCGCGCACCGAACCGAATAACGCTCGTGTCCTATGCGAATATCGTTCAAGTTGCGGCCCACGAACATCATCGGTCTTTTCTCCTCTACACACACACACACACACACACACACATATATGTATAAATCACCCGCCCCTCCCCCACATTGGTAAACGTCACACGCCACCGGGAAACGAATCAGTTTCGACCTGTGCGTTCGATGTGCGCAGACAAAAACGTATCGGTACGGCGTAGCGTAGGTAATATGGCAAAGGAAATGAATCGAAACGATGAGGGACCGACCGGAGCGTATTGGATAACGCGCGCATAATACACGTGTATCGGTTCGAATATAAACACCGGTAACGGGGGAGACGGTGCAGAATTAGAATAATAATATTGTTTTTGTTTGCCCGTAATTGGATTTACGACACGCGCTATCTACATGTAAGTGAACGGACGGTTGTTGATTGAATAAAATGTAATATACGAGCTTATAATTTATAAGCTTATATTATTAGCTGGGTATAGGACACAGGACGGGCACGGGATATTATACGGATTGAAAATAAAATAAAATTTTTTGATTTTAGTTTCAAAAATTCGTTCAAAGATAATCACAATGTAGTTTAAGTTAGTTTAAAATAATAAAATATTTGATCTTATAACCGTATAATTTTTATATCGTTGCACAATATCGATTTAATAATTTTATGACTTGTTATTACAGATAATGAACATAGTTTTTCTTTGTTTCCGATTTAAAGTATCACTTTTACGATTTCGATTTCTACCCACAGTAATTCTGACATCGTTGATCACTCATTCCAAAAGTCGTTACACGTGGCTGTGAAAAGGCCCTGTGAAAATAATTGTTACTTTTAGTTATTAGTTATTACTTACCAATGAACAATATTAAAGCCTAAAATTATTAAATTGATATAAATTATCGATCTATATTTCTTTAATTTCAATAAACATATAAAATATAATTAAAAACTATTTCAATTTTAAAATTATTAAATTATTTGTGATTTAACAGAAAATAATTCTTAACGTTGTTCTATCGATATTTTAAATCGATTTCAAGTCCTGTTATATATTTCATGCAATTGTGATGTGTATTGCGGCAATATGTCTTATCAACATCGTTTATTATGAAAGTCTATGGTGCCGAATCACCAATGGTTCTTAACTGATGGTACACGTAGTAGATTTTACCATAATTTTTATTGATGCTTGCGCGTTATAGTTTCATAAGATATAACTAAACGATTGTATAAGTAATTTTATAATTTATACTCCTTAGATTAATGCATTTTAAAATTGAAATTAAAATATTAAATATCTATCAAAACAATTCTTTTTGCAGAAGTCCGATGTTATACTTTTTATTGTTCAAGTATAAATAATACGACAAAAACGTTAAGATTCTTGGGTCTATAAAATACGTTTTAATATTACCAACTACCGATTTCCATTTTTAATTTTTCCATTCGTATCCGTTTTTTTTTAAATATATTCGTTATTGTACATTTTTGAGTGATTCTTGAATATTTTTCTTAACAGTTTTTGGCACGTAAACAAAAATTCTTTGTTTTTAATATTGTTCAAAAACATTGTAAGAAGTCATCATGTCTAATCACTTCTGAAAATCTTAAAGTTGAGAAAATTCAAAAAGCCATTCTGACGACATCCTTCGTCACACTATATTTATGTGTATTACGTCAAGTTTTTATTAATTATAACACTATTTTTTTTTTTTAACTAGTGAAATTCTACAAATAACTTGTTAAAATTAGATCATAGGTACGTTGTATCTTCAAACACACGATAGATAACGTGTAATGTGTCGTAAAATGTCTTCGTTTATAATTATGAAGATTGTACATCATTTATTAGTGTGCCTATCTATAAGAGAGTATCTACACCTGTATATTATGTTTGGTTTATTGTATTGTATTAATTTATGTATCATTGAAGTTAAATACTTTAATTTTTCGACAGAAAAGTTTGTATTAAATATAATTTAAAGTATCTATTAATAAATAGGAATACTTTTAAGGATTTGGGATTTACTTCTTTTGTTTTAATAAAAAGGATAATATATACAGAATTGTATTTTCATTTTTATGCTAACCTATGTAAAACGGCAGATTATAAATAGTTTACCTGGTAAAAACTACCTAAAATGTAATCTTTGGAATATATACCATATTATGTGTTGGTACTTACAGGTATATGCTAATATGCTACACACATAACAAGTCTGAAAATGGCAATCTATTCACAAATGATATACAAAGTCTTTGTTATGATATTATAACCCTATCTGAATATCTAATTATATTTAAATAAGACCGGTTATTAATACACAAATTTAATCTTAATGCTTACAATTTATGTACTTATTACTTTTTTGACCAAACGTCTATTCGGAAATAATTACATACAATATACGAGTACAGAGTGATTTGTTTAAAATAACATCAATCTGTAAATACCTAATCGTTTGATTTTAAAACCAAATTAAAATATAATATAATTTGAAAAACTTATTACTATAGAACATTTAATCTTAATTTTAAACGAGAGCTTCACAACAGGTGATTTTTACTGAGATATAGTTCCTTCCATATAATTCAGTGTTAAGTTCTGAGGCTCACGAATATTTAAGTAAGCACATTGAACTACACGCCAACAGGCACGATCTCAAATACCTAGAATGTGATATAATAATATTAATTCAACGAAAAAGATTTTTGCAATCTGATAAAGCGTTTCTGAACGCGTAGGTGTAAAACTATATACTCATCGCAGGCCTTAAATACACATTATTATATCATTTATATATATGTAAACATAGTGTGTACGCGTTCAGGTCACGTGACATTATTTTAGACTCATGAAAAAAATTAATAATAAAAAAATGTGCATAAACACGACGGGAAATGCCTGAACACGTAAAAAAAAAACATAGAAAAAATCACACAATCACAAGCCGTTACCCACTTTGGGTACATGTATGCGTATGTCGCGTATTATACATAATTATATTGTATATATAATGGAATTATAATAGTACCGTGGCCGAATGTTCACGTCATTAGCTTAAAAACAACATAATTGTTTAACGTCAACAATACTACGGCTTGTTAGACGATGGCGAGGCACCGGGCTATTGTACGCGGTGTGCCCCACCTCACGACCCTAAACCCATTATTATATATAGTCAGCGGTGAAAGTGAAAAAATCGTAGGGGGGCCATAGATACTAAAAGAAAAAAAAAATAATAGGCGTATAGGTATACTCTATAAGTTATACCTACTATAAGGCATTAAGGCAGTAACAATAATTTTGCGTGAGAATTATTTCATTAAAAATATACACCTATGTGCCTATTATAGGTGGTACTCGTAACGTATTGTTATCAATTATCACATTCTTCAAGCTAAAGACTTTTTACATTTTTTTTTAACAATTTATGATTTGAAAAAAGCTTGACGAATTTCTATACAAAAGAACGTTGTTATTAAACACGAATACAAACACTGTGATTAATATTGTAAAAGATATTTTATTACTTTTTTAATATTTTATAATATCTTTTTCAATATAATTTATTATAATATGTTTGATAATAATTCAACAATGATATCCACTAATTATTCATGAAATATGTATTAAGTATGCATTATTTACTAAAAAAAAAAAAAACGTTAATATTATTAAAAAGATTTGATATTATTAAGAAATATTTAATTTTAATTTTTATGAAACAAATATTTTTATAACATTTTTTGAATATATTATCAAAATTAATTAATCAAAATAATTAAATTATTAATTAATAAAACATTAACGTAAATTATATCATAAATATTTAGATTTATACATATGTACATTTATTGTTCACTGATTTTTCTAAATATTATTTAATATTAACTTTTTATAACTAAATTAATCTGCATTGTATAACACTTTTATACTGGGTACTCGCTGTGATGAAGAAAGAAAATATTATTCGTTAAAAACAATAATTCCTTTTTTTTTTAATTTTTTTTTTTTAATTAATGCATTTTTTAGATTGACGGTGAATGGGTGAAAGAGAATAAAATATTAAAACACTACTATTTTAAAAACGAAAAATTTTCCTAATTTCAGGATTAATTAAGAAAAAAAAAATTGCCTACATCTACGAAACTTAAATATTTTTATTTATCGTATTTTGTCTACATGATCGTGTAATTACAGAAGAAATCCCAAATTGAAATCTCCCCTTTTTTATCGTTCACTGTTAAATAATTTATAAATCAGGTACAACTTATTACAGTATCATATTGTTATATAATTAATACATTATCTTAGCAGTTCTACCGAATTTCGTTAATTATCACACAATTTAATGAGACTAGGTGTCTATTTATATCAAAACAAAAACAAGAAGCGTTCCTTCTCCACTATTCGTCAATGACTGACCACTATTAGCTGACAATTCCACGTTAACCATGACCTATTTATCATACATATAGGTATGTTCTTTAGTGTTTTGTCGATAGCTGTTGCTGCTTGTATAATATTACATTATCATTATCATTATTTTAATTATAAATCTTCAACACAGTATGGCATGGTGAATGACGTTTTAATGTTTGTGCGTCAACAAAAATTGGTGGGTAGGTTCAGGATGACCAGATGTGTAGGACTGTGGATCAGCGAGTTTAAGATAATAAACTAATAACTAGGTAATAAAAATATATCAATTTATCTAACTTACCGCATAAATTATATTTTATAAATGTGTGGATAATAGTGTACTTCTAATCGTTGCCCACGAATCACGATATAACTTACAAACAGTGAGTTATAATTTATAATATTAACTATTAAGCTTATACGTCCATATTATCTATAGGTATCTGACTGCATTTAGTATTTACTATTACATTTACACATAGATAACCTATCCATTCCAAGTTTTATTCATTGTATTACTTTTGAAATTTTTGGAAACATGATAATATTGTCATTTGGTATTATTTTTTGGTTTTGTGTAGTTTATTAATGAGAATGATTGAGTGTAACGGGATCTTAAATAAGTTATGAAAAATTATTTTATTATACTGCTACTACTCTACTGGCTATGAATAATTGGGAAAATATTAAATATTCAAACTATTCAAACTATTCAAAAAAACTATTCCAAACTATTCGTGTATTAATTTTATAATATAATTGAATGATAATAATTGTAATTGGAATAAGTAAAAAAATATTTTTTTTCATTCAGGGGGTGATGACAGTAGAATTGTAGAAAGTATAACTTGATCTGGGTCTCATCTAAAAAAATATTTTTCACGCTACTGTGATCAATGTACATCAAAATACATTAGAATGATTATAATGATAATAATAATATGCATTATTACGACGCGTAGTGTCGCCCACACGCATAGCGCTCCTATCGATCGGATGACAATAAACGGCAGCTGATGGCTATTCTCGTTGCCGGAACGAAACTACCTACAATAAACACACAAGAGCCGAATATTTTTGTTGTTGTTATTATTATTTGTTATAACTGGTCTGGTTTTTTTTTTTCTGTTTTCCGTAGTGACGGTTTATTCCCCTCCACTCATGGCTGGCGAATGTAACGTCGCGTATCGCGTGGCGATATTTTTGCCATATAATATTATTATTATTATTACAGAGTCATTAATCCCGCCGAGGCCTTATAATATTATTATCATCGTGGTTCTGTCGCCGTTGTCGTTGACATTTATTACATCGATAAAAATATATGTTGTTATAATTTTTGTATTTGTTTAAAAAAAAAAAAGTTTAATATAATATAAAACACGTTCGAAATAATTATCGTTTTCACTTTTGTACGTGGGCACAGAATCTATTACGTGTCGCGCATATTATGTACACTCTTGTTCATATAACGTACAAGCGCGCATTTAATAACATAGGTGCCCACACCTATATAATTCGTGGGAACTGTAATATTATTATCGTGTCGATACGCACTCCGGAATAGGAGTGATAAAATAACACGAAACCTAATGTACGGTTTTGTTTTATTAATGTTTGTTATTTTCTTAACCCAAAAACAATTTACTTTATACAATTACTACCTATAACCAATTCGAATTAGAAATCGTTACACTAACGTTTTCTTACGTTAAGTGTGTTAAATGTTTTCATCTATAATAGTCGTGTAAGGTGTGATTATTTTTCAAGGTAGTTCTAGTCAGTCAAAAATACATCGTTTTTAGACCTTCCTTTGTGATGAAATTGTGTGACTATGGTTGATATTATTTTATTCTATAGAAGCCTCAAGATTCTTTGAAATAATATTTTTAAAACATAACTTATATTCAGGTTTCTTAAACAAAATGTACATACTTATTTTTCTTTGTATAATTACTTAAGACATTTTATTTGGACACTGGAAGTCTTTATTAAGTGTATACTTGTGTATAATATTCTAGACGAAAATTAATATTTTCAAAAATTCTATCGAAAAATATAAGAAGAGTTATCTACCAATCAAGGATTCTACAGTATTAGACCAGCTAAGTCCCACATTTTTTTATAAACAGAAGAATTAATCTATTCAAAAAAAAAAATGTTTTATTTTCAACCGTATTTTCAAAGTTTGTTTGTGCATGTTATAGATGAAAGTCTATCTTAATTTTAAAGGAGGCTGATATTTTAAAATACTTTATTGTATATCAAAGCTACTCTCTGCATTTTAAAATATCATATTAACTACCATAAAAAACTTAGGTGTTATTTACTTTAGATACCCTAAATAATATATATACATTTGTGCATATATACCCAAAAGAGGGGTAAGTAGTGTGTCGTGAAAGGAAACAGCAAGTTCACTCTTGATGATCGATGTAAATAAAAAAATATATATTACATTAGCATATTTGAACTATTGCATTAAATATAAATATATAATATAAGAAAACTGGGCAGACGAAAAACTTGATTTATTACCAAAACCAATTTTTTAAGTAACATTAATTAATTTAACAGAGATTTAAACTTAAAAATTGTATTGGATATTAACGCTAAGAAGAAGAATCCGGATTTTTATATTTTTACATACCGTTACTAAGAATATGCGGCTACCTTATGAGAGTACACATTTTAGACTATTTTAACACAAATTTCATAGTAAAGTTTTTTTTTTTTTTTGTATATTTGAAATTATTTCACGGGTTATGAAATATTTAGATTATTTAGCACAATGTTTTGGAATTTTTGTCAATTGTGACAAAAAAATACTGATTAATTTTAATATTAAAATTATTGAAAAAAAGTTTGATAATATGGTACTTAAAATAAATATTTTTAAAATTATTTACGGTCAATTTATATTTATTTACCAATTATTATCATTTTGATAAAAAAAAAAAAATTAATAATTATTTAGATATACTTAAACAAAAATATTAAGTATTGAGTTTTAGTAAAAATCTTATTGTTACATTAAGATATTATTATTTATATTCGTGTTCCAACAATATTTGAATTAAAAGTTATTATTCAGTATCTATGTATTATTTATTGCAGTGGCCACTTATTTATAAGGGCTGATTTCTCTGTTTATACGTTTTGAGGGACTTAGCCTTTACAAGCCCCACCCATTTTTGCCTATGATGCATGTGTTTGTGGGTATTGACGGATCGTGATAATTTACTGATACAAATGATGAGTGTAGTGTACAACTTATACACACAACACATGTGCTCAACAATATAATTATCACAAACAATTCAAAGTATTGTTTAAAGAGTTATCAAAAACTAAAATGTTCGAAATCAACACAATTTACAGAGAGAAAATTTAATTGTGGTGATGTCGATTTATTTCGTGTTATGCCTTACGAACCTTTTGTAATGGTGGCCTCATATATATTTTAAAATTGACTATTACATATTTATTCACCAATATTCATACTATAATATTGTAGTATGTTTTAGTATTTAAGCTGAAATAATGTATTTTATATTTTGGTTGTTTTTGATTATTAATATATATATATATATATATATATATATATATATATATATTATGATAAATGGCTTGGCGTATAAAAATATAAAAATTAGTAAATAAATAATATTAAAACCAATGGATTTTACAAACATGATAAAATTAAGTAATTATATCATTGTGTATTTACCTAAAAAAATAAATAATAAATAATCATATTATTTTGGTTTTAACATCCATCCTTGTTTTAATGACATCTTCTCCTTTGTTTAACGTAATATTATTTTCCAGAAAATATACATTTAATTCAAGAAAAAAAAAATTCTAACCAAGTGTGAAACATATATTAACAAACAAAAGTTTCTATCTGTATAATATCGTAGTTCTTAGCTAATATTTTTACATTATTATTTTTAACATATATATATTATAACTACATGCTTTTGGACTAGATACAATATATTTTTCTCGCTGATTTTTTTTTTTTACCAAAACGGTAAATAAACATTTTGTTAGCCAATTTTCCGTTACACCATATAATATTTTACTTTTGATAAATTAGAATTTGTTTTTTTTGTATGCTATAGTTTTTACATAAACAGAATACCAAAAACAAGTACTTATATATAATTCAATGTAATTTCATATAGTGAAGAACATATCAACAGCTTTTTTACATTTCATTATGCTTATAACACAAAACAAATTTAATACTTAATGCAGAATAACTATTTAATTTTAGATTGGACTATCATTAATAATCATTCATCACGAAAGAAGAAATTAGAGTTTATAATTTTAGTTAGCACCTTTCAGTTCTCATTAGTTTTAATTTATATCGCACACACTTTAACAATCATAACCATTAAAACTGTAGCCTAGAATGCATCATGTAGTAGTTCTCTCAGTACATTCTTTGGCATTGTACATAATATTTACAAGTTGTATCATATTAAGTATGTTGATTTGCCTATACAACCCTCCTTACAAAATAACCAAAATGGCAGACTATATTATAATATAAATCATCTTTTTATCAAAAAGCATTAATGTTTTTAGAAATATAATTTATAAATTATTTTTAATAATTAATGTTTTTTTGCATATAATATTTAGTTGTTAAAAAGAAATGTTTTATAGTTATTGATGTTGTTATCATTTTTTAGTTTTTTAATGACAACATACATTTTCAATGTAAAATTAAAAAGCAAAATATTGTTTTTTGAGAATATTCAAGCTAGAAAAATAAATTCGTACTTTTGGATATAATTAGTGTTTATTAATAACTAATTATAACTGATAATAATGAAATACGTAGGCCTTTTATTTTAACTACCAATTTATTTCTTAGAAATACGGGGTTCAAAATCGTTTGATTTTCAATGCATTTACATGTATTAATTTAATAGCAAAACTAAATTACACATTTTTTGTTTTTTTTTTTGTATTCAATATTCTTCTATTTTGTTATTATATTTTGTTCATACCGCGTTTCTTTTTGTTTAAAAGGAAAATCAATAGCACTCGATTTTTTGTAGAAAATTGAAATTGTAATGGACCCCTGTGCTCGGATAAACGCATCATCCCCAGGATTAAAAATATATATATATATATATTCATGTAGGTACCTATATAATTTTTTACCCTGCTGCATGCATATTATAAAAGGGAGAAAAAACATTAAGAGAAACCTTATATTTCGGTACTAAAAAAATCTCTGTACGTGTTATTCGTGTGCGTTATGCTTGTTCTTTCATGAACCGGAGTTTACCTAACCAGAGTTTAAAATGTTTTCTCTTATGATCTTAATTTTTTAACTGTGTTCCATGAAATTACGAATTAGATAAAAATACGCATATGCACATTTGAACTTTGTTAGAGTTATTGTCAAATTATTATATACATGAGCTCCATCAATTGAACATTAACTTTGATAGATTATAAACAAATTTGCGGACATTTTGCAAAAACAGCAAAATGTATGCATAACACAAGGTAATATATATATATATATTGAGTACAAAATATTTTGTTTCGTCTCCGACAATTATTCTATAGTACATAGGGAGTATACATCTTCAACAATTTTTACTTTTAAGACAATTAACATATTATTGACGCCATTGTTTAATACTGACGTCAATTAATAGATATACATGCCAGACGACACCTACATGCCTTAAACAATTCTAGTAATATATAATTTTACGGTGACCTAATTAAAATGCGCAATAATGACTATAAATAATTAATGTAATAAAAAAATAAAAAAAATAAATTATTATAGTAATTTTGCTTTGTTTGTGCACAAATAGAAGTAAATTATTATGCTCAAAGATTATTAATTGTTTTTAAAATGTTTTGTTGATTGGTTGTATTATTTCTTATGTAACTAATATGTAATTAGTTACGTTCTTACATTTTACACATTGTTGACCATTTCTAGAAATCTTTACAAAACAGTTCTTGAGTGAACTTAATCTAATTCTATAAATATATAATATATAATCTGATTTAACTTATCATGCAAATATTTTCTAAAGTCCTAAACAACAATGGTCATAATTCTACTATGATTTAAGCTTTTAAACTTAATTTTAAATATTTAGATCATATCTGTTTCAAATAAAGTATGTTGGTAACGACTTATTCAACATATTCTTTTCTGTTATTATAATGCATCTATTTATTTTTACTTGATGTTTTTGTATAATGTAATACAGTGTCCTTAATTAATTCAACCTAAAATTGTTTAAAGTTTATTTTTAGAAATAAAAATAATATAATTATGAAAAGCACACTTGATTTAACATATACTTTGGGACTTCAATCGTTTAAAAAAAAACTTTTATTAAGACTGTTGTCATAAGCAAGCTTTATTGTGTTTTCCTGATTATACTGAGTCAGCAATATATTTGTTTCGGGTCACATTGTGTAACGAGTGTTATTTTTTCAACTATCTCCTTCGTTTTCTCAAAAAACGATTGAAGAAAACAAAAAATGACCTTTTTAAACCAGCTGTGTTTAGTCTGGAGACTGCTGTATATCACTTTTAGAGTATCTCATTGATCGAAACTAAGGTAAATAAAAAAAAAAAATTAAAAGCGAAAACCAATATGGTATGATATTTAAAATGATTTTAAAGCTTTAAATGCGAATAACATAAAGACTAATTTGTATTTTATATACAAAAAAGTATTACTCATGAGAATCTGAATAATTCATTAGTCAATTATGTCATACACAATGGACCTATCAAATAAGCCTATACAAAGAATACAAAGACAATATATACATTTTTGTAGTCAGTATGAGTTTTTCATTGATCATGATAATAATATACTACGTATAGGTAGGTAATTTTATATTTAGGAATTTAAAAAACATATATAATATTTTATTCGTTTTTTTGAACATTTGTAAGAAATTTAAATAATATATTAATTTTTTTGAATGATTTATTCATCAATTGGGAAATACTTTAAGATAGGGTTTAAGTTAAAATACTATTTCAATTTAATTGTCATGTTGAAGCAATTTATAATTTAAAATGAATATAACCATTTTAAACTTATTGATGTTTGTCGTCAAATAAGATATGTCTAAAAATAAAAATCCTTTAAATAAGAAAAAAAAAATAATATTATAAAATCAATGTATTTTTGGTTTCATTTACAACCAATATTATTTTTATTAATTTTAAACTCTATACCTATTGTTGTGTTATTTTAATTTTAAACTAGGTAATAATATAAATATATACACATAATATTAATTAATTATTTACTATTGTAATATCTTGTAATGATATAACAATAAAATAAAATAATTCGTGGTAACTAAAAAAAAAAATAGACCTGCTATAATTTTCTATAAATAAACTATTTTCTTTCAAATTTTTATTCTGAAAATTGTATTGCTAAATTAAATAAGTTTTGTGTTATAACTTTGATTTGAAAACTTGCACTTCATGTAATTAGACTTAATTTATAAATATTGATAGTATTAGTAGGGGTTATATTTTTAATATAGTATAATTAATAAACCCTGCATTCGAGATAATTTGTTGCTATGGAAGCAAATTTTAATATTAAAAATATGTATTTAAACTCAAATTAATTTGTCTTTGATTTTTAACTATAAATTGTATTTGTGGACACGTCGTATGTCAATATTTAATGGAAAAATTAAAATATTTATGAAAATTATATATATATGTATATCAGTGTTATTTTAAATTAATTCTAGTATTAGGTATTTTTATTTTATGCTAATGAAATTTAATATTTTTTTTTGAGTATAGCAGAACATTTATTATTATGTATTACATGAATGTTAAAATATAAATAATAAAAGAGTAGTGAAATATTTCGACATGACAACTTTGTATGTAAATATATCATATTTCTATTTTAAAAACTAATTATTTTTAAAGCTGTACAATAGGAATATAGAATATGTACCTTTCTAAACAATTATGCTCGTGTAAACTTAAAATATTATTGCATACATTAGGAGTATACGATTGTAAATTGAAAAACCAGTATTTATTTTAAAACAAATATGCTGTAGTACTTGTTTTGGTGTGAACATAAAATATTTATAAATATATTATTAAAATCAAGAACATAATTTTGAATAGATAAATAATAATAGAAATGTCTTTAAATTATCTTTGAATATATTAAAAAGTATTACGTTGAATATTGTTTCGACATTTTCATTAATGTTTTCATGGAAATTTATTTTATGCATGCATATCAAAAGCTTTGAAAACTCCAATAAAAGTGAATAAAATATGTATAAATATTTTTACATAATTTGTTCAGAACTATAATATTTGACTTTAAAATTTTAAATGTTAATAAAATACCTAATTATATTTTAGGAGTATAAGATAATTTAATTTAAATTATATTAAAGTGTTAATGGATCTATTGCATTATGATATTATTCATATATTAGGTAAATACATATATATATATATATATATATATATATATACATTGTTTATTATAGTTTTTGTTGAGATAACTATATTTTATATTTATCATTAGTTTTATTACTATTCATAATTTCTATTAAAAAAATAAAAATAACAGTCTTTGTAAAATTATGATGTACTAAATATATTATACATCATTATACACAATATATTAATATCATGTTTAATACCAAATAATAATTATATTTTTACTATACACAAAATAAAAATGAGAGCCAACTACCAACAATGAATTGGCAATAGTTAAGTTGACTAAAAAAAAATCACAAACTTATATCTTTGATTTAGTGAAAATAGTATATAGTAATTAATAATGGTACAACCATTTCAATAATTATTATGATTGGACATACTAAGGTACAATGACTAGACATAGCTGAATAAAATATATTGCATAAAACATTTGTAATATAGGTTATCATTAAATTATTTTGAACTAAATAATTATAAATTGAATTTAAAATTGTCATTACAATGTGCCTAAAAATTATTTTACTTCAAGAAGGACAGTATATAAATTATTGCATCAAGTTCAATAGTATATAGTCAAAGTTATTCTAAATTTGTGTAGAAAAAATAAATTTATTGATTAAAATACTACCTATCTATATTTAATATATTATTCATTCCATAATATTTGTATTCGATCAACTTGATTCAATAAATTAATTTCATGTAGAAAATTTAAAACTATAAAATGACATTAAAATGTTGAAAACATCTTGAATTACTTAAACAAAACATCGTTATAAATATTATTATTATTTAAAATATTTAGTATATAATTTCCGATAAATATATTAATACTTACCTAAAATAGAGAAAAATAAATAAAAACTATTAGTCAATTGCAAGTATGATTTATTTCTTAATTATTATAATATCGGATTATTGGATGTTTTTTTTTTTTTAATGATCACAAACTAACAAAATTTTAATTTTTGAAATGTTTTTCGTCGTTTAAATCGATAATTTGTTTTCATACGAAGGGTAAAACAAATTCACATCGTGAATTGTTGAGTTTAGGTAAAATATTATTCATAGTGGGAGCCTAGTTAAATTTGTAACACTATCCCCACTAATTTAGCATATTATTATTACGCTATTTTTTTCGCCTACTTCGTCTAATGAAGTAAATTATATATTTATATATATGTATTAATAATATTAATATTAAGCTGTCCACGCAGTCTGTGTATGTTTCTTTCCCACCACATTTTGGATGTCATACTACAGTGCCTCACTCGTTTAAAAATATAACGCCCGTTTGGCTTCCTCACAAAATTTTACCGGGGACGTATATCCGAAAACAGCGCCGGTAGTCGTGCGGTCCGCGTGGAATCGCTGTTGACACATCCCTATGTTCATAATTTGGTTCAAAATAAATTTTATTCATATTGGAATCATAGAGAATTTTGCATTTGTATTCTAAAATAAATTTGTAACTGCGTGTATAACGTTAAAATGTGACTAGTGTCATGGCCAATCTCAAAGTTAGCACTGAAGATCTATTAGATGACGGACCGCAGTGTTATGCAAGGGCAAAGAAGAAAGATTCAGACGCACGCCGTCGTCGTGGATGGACCGTAGTCATCGGACGTGAACTACGGTAATCAAATTGTAATTTAGAACCTGTTGATGTAAATTGTTTATAATTGTCTTATTTGAGAACAACCAGGGTCAAATAGTACAATAAATATTATATTTTTTTAATTTCTGTAAAAATTAAACTGTTTTTAAAATGTAATACACCGCTTATAAATTACATACAATATATATATTAAATAATAAATATTGTAATTTAAATAAATTTAACCCAGATAATATATTTTTCTTTTCAAATCGTGTTTATAAAATGTAATATTATTAATATAATATTTGTAGGCATGAATTTAAATATAATTTAGTTTAATATTGATAAAATAAAATAAAAATTATAATTTTGATATAATTCATTACAATATTTTGGAAATATCAATATACATATACAATATATTAATTATAGCCTACAGGTATTTATTATATATTTTATTTTTTTTCACTGATCGGTTTATTTTAAAATGTACAAATGTAAGTACTAATATATTCACTTAACTTAAATAATAATAATTTAGTTTATTCCATGTCTGTATTACTAGTAATACAGTATGTTATATTGACTATACATTTTTAATTTGGGACAGAAATTCAATATAAATAGGTGAAATAATGTGAAATGTATGATAGCATTTGGTAGTTAAGAAATTTATTTACTGAGTGTTCTGTAATAATGCAAATATAAATTATTTATATATATATGTGTGTATAGCCATGATTAAAATAGGTACATTTAAAATTCAATGTTGGTAATATAAATTAATATTTTTGGATATAATTTGCATAACATAAAAAAATCGTAATAAAAAAACATTCGTTATCTTTCATAAAAAAAAAAAAAAAAAATAGTTTCCTTCATATTTTAGATTTAAAGGTGTTGATGATGGACTTTAAAAATATAAATGAAATATTATTACAATATATTTTGGTTCAGTATTTAATATGTACCTTGAGATTATAATGTTTGAAATATGATGTTAAAATAGAATAATTCTTTTTCTCCTAAATAATACAAAAACATCAAATTATTAAACGCAAGAAATTCTATTTTTTTGGTCATCCTTAGTTTTTTCCTCATCTCTATTGTCCATACCTCCAACATTAACCCAGGCACCAAAATAGTTGCTTTTACGGGACTTAGAGTAGGTCTAATCTCGTCCCATTTCCTCCCCATAAATTATCACTAAACTCCTTTTCTTATTGTATACTTCATCAAAAATGGACCATTTGTGACTTTAAGCATGTCCTATTTGATTGTTCTATAAAATGACTAAAAATCCGTTTTTCTTTTTTTAAATGTTAGCATTTATCTTATTTAAAAGTAACATCACTACTTAGATATCCATCTACTATCATTATATCATCCAATTTTTTCTTCTTATAGACTTCCGGTTTCATAATAAATTTAAGTTTTCTGTTTATATTGTAAAATTTAAAACAAAGATAAATATATATCACCAACTCAGTCTTATTATTTTTCAATCAAGTATAAAATTACATTTTTTAAATAATATTAGAATTTTTTAAAATCCAAAGTTCTATTTTAATTAATATAAAATATAATTTTGTATTTGTTGTTTATGTAATAACTATAAAAACCAAAATTATTTACCAGACTTACAAGTTCCAATACATTATATTTCCATGTATTTATCTATTCAATATATCAATAATCATTTATGCTATGGACTTACGGTTGTGAATAATGTCAAATGCCATGAATTTTAATGTAGACATTTTTAAAAAATACATTCCAATCTATATTTCTATCATAGATGCAAACCCGTTCATATATTTCCATAGTTCTAATATCATACAATATTTATTAATACTTTTATTAGGTTGGTAATTTCTTTATACCAATCAATTTAGGTAGGTTCTTACTTAATTATGTTTATTTATTTAAATGTTTCTTTATAATCTATTAATTTCTAAACTGTTTTAATTCAAGAGTGTTTATATTTTTTATATATTTATAAAAGTTCAAAAAACTTTGCAGAATACTCTAATATATTAAGTAGATGAAATAAATATAATGTAATATTATAGTTGATTATTTTATCTTAATATTAAATACTTTATATGTGCTTTTTCTAATTTGTATAATTGTTTGTGAATTATTAGGTAGTACTTACTGACAGTAATGTGCATAATTATTAATGTCTATTATTTTGTTAAGTATAAAATTCTATTACATTTTACATTTAATGGTAGAACAATGAATCCTTATTATATTTTATCAATGCTTATTTTAAATTTTAGTTTTCATAATATCTTTAGTTTTATGATTAACTCTAAAAAAAATATGATTTAAATATAATATAAAATATTTTTTAAAATCTGTAAAAGTGCTCTTTTACCTACGTTATTCTTATACCTATTAGTATATTTAAATATTTATGACTTACCTCATACAAATAGTTTTTGTTCTCTGGATATAACAACTATAAAAGATACCTATAGGTCATTTTTTTTTAATATTTGTTATAGTTTATGCATATTCCATACTATAAATAATCAGTAATCTTATTCTGCTAAATAATTAACTTTTATTTACGTAGTTATAATTAACTTGTAATTAATATGTATACGTATTTTGAATTTATGAATAATGTTTATAGATATCAAAAATATAGTATACTGCTCTTTTGATAAAACATTCAATAAGTAAACGTTTATAAACACTAACGATGCATTTAATGATATACACAGCACATTTTTGCGATTAACAACTTTCTAATGAGATGAATCATTAGCTTAGCTTCAAAAGATACGTACTCAATTTATTTATTTTAAGCATTTTAATATGATCGTGATATTTTTCAAGATTATAATACCTTAATTATTTTCTAATAATTTACATTTTAATCATTAAATAAATAACCAATAAATACAAGCAAAATAAATATTTTGTTTTTATTTTAAAATTATATTCAAACTAATTTTTTACAAAAACGTATGATGTATTATATATTAAATACAAATATTTTTTAATTTGTCTGTTTAAACATAATATATTTAAATAAAAATTATTAGAAACTTATTGCATTATCCGAATATTTTATTATTTCACGTATCTTAATATTAAATTTAGCATGTGAATTATATTTTATAATAAATATTATTAAAATCATGTATTTTAAATTGAAAAAGTTTTGTAAATCGTTCAAAACTGTTTTTGTATTAATTTAATAATAAATAACATAATGTTATAGTAATGTTTTAGTTACTGGTGTTATTGCAGCTTGTGTGCTTCATTGTGTTTTTCATAACAGTAAATACGTATTCATAATATACGAAATATCCTTTTTCGTTCTAGGGAGACAATAAAACTGTTAATTTTTTGTTTGAAAAACAATCACTAGTCACTACAGTCAATCAGCAATACTAAATAATATATACTAACGTGTATTTCACTATATTGTTGTCAATTAATAACCATAATAGTTTAATACCTATAGTATATTATTATTTATTAATATCATAATAATCGTACAATAAGTGTTTCTGAAATCGTCTCGAACGTTGAAAACATGATTAACAAACATTGCGTATTAGGCGTTGTAATAATAATAATTTGAAAAATTAAATGGATGTGATCCTATATAGGTATTATAATTTATAAGGTTAATATAAACGATGACTTTATTATAGATAATATCGCTATGTTATACATATTATAGTCCTTCGCATATTGTGTTTGTATTATTTCATTGAACATCGTTCTAGTTAAAATATTATATATAATATATTTAATAATATTATGAGGATAATTTTCTTGTCACAAGTATTTTTATTGGACAGTATATTATATATATTGTGTGTCTGTCCAAGTTCGTTTTCGTCAATAATATAATAATTTCCAAATGAAATGTTTAAAATATAACTTTAGGAAATAATAACCGTGTTAGAGAGCCACATCCGTTAAACCTAGGTCGTTAAATGTTAGCCGTTTGGCTTTTAGATGAAAAAAAATGATTTCCTTAGTTTGTAAGAATAGCCAAGTATATTATTATTAAATATAAGTTTTTAAAAATTTAAAACATACATTTTCAATAATACTTCCGTAGTGGCGTCTCAGTATTTAGGAAGTGTACGAGATAATTTTATATATCTGGTTAAATTAAATCCGAATGTAAATAAATATCTTTAAATAACTCCCATTGCTACCGAGAGTTTCTTTAAATATAAAACAGTTTAGATCAGTAGAAAATAATAATTAGGTAACTGTTTAAATGACTATTTTAATAATAATTGATTTCTCTTGTTAGGAAGATCCTTCTATTTGTGAAGCTTGTATTTTTATTTTTCATTGGTACATAACTTATTATTCATAGCACTATTTGATAGAATTATAGGTACTTCACTATATAATCGGACAGGAGTATCGTGATAGGTATACGATATTGTATCAGATCAATAATTTACACTAGAAATAATTAAATACGGATACGTATAATATTCTATAATAATACGCTAACGACCACGACACTGCACACTGTAAAGCAATATAATGACAGTTGGCTGCGATAATACTATAATTTACCAGCACCATATATTATTATATTATACGTTTTCCGTGATATCGTGGAATAAAAATAGTGGGTATAATTATTGCTCAAACCTATAGATTTTATTTTAAAACTGATTTGTCAATAAATTTTAACGTAATAAAATAAATTCTTATAATACGCATCGTTCGGGTGTATATTTTTATATTTTTAGATGTATAGATGATATTATTATGCTACGCATTAAGTCAAATCTTACTGGTTCACTATATATTTACGGGCCAATGTCGGTCACAATAGGTTATCTTAACGTTTCACCGCACATGGCACTCTTTAGTTACCTAGCAGTAGTTATCAAAAATTTTTAAAAAATGTATTTAGACATTTCAAAAATCTGATTTTGAATAATATTGCATTACTGTAAAAAAGAAGGAGTGAACATGTTTCGGTGAATCATCTTGGATAAATATTATACTACCAATGACAGTCTATAATAGTATACAACTGTTATACGTTGAATAAGGAACAAACCAATGCCATGTTTGAATACGATCTACTTTTATTATACTCTAATATAATATAATATTTATACTATAACGCATGTCTCGTGCAGTATCATAATGCAGTGTAATTGTATTATGAGTATAAGTCGTATATATAAGGTGTCCCGTGAGGATTTACACATTGCAATATCTCCTAAAATAATAGGGATATCATAATTCTGTTTTTTTTTTTTTTTAAAGACGTTTGAACATTTTATAATTTCATTAATCTACTGATTTTTATATTTTTTCTAGTTTCAAAAAAAAAAAAAATGCCAATTATTTAATACATGGTATCATTGTATCAAACATGTGGCCTGCGTGCTCGTACGGCTGGTGAACGCTTTCAGTATTAATTCCCAGTTTTCGTCAAAACTGGAAAAAATATTAAAAATCAGGAGATTAATAAAATTAAAATGTTGAAACGTCAATATTTTTAGAAAAATGAACTCTAAATAAATCATTATCTTCAATTTTTTGAAAATAATATAAAAATATATTTTTTAACTTTTTTACCAAAACATTAAATATTTGTGGTTTTTGTTCCTGTGAATCTGATTAAAAAAAACAAAATCATGATATCTCCATTATTTCAGGGGATATCGCAATGGATAAATCTTCTCGGGATACTCTGTATATATAGTTACACAAAGTCTGATGCCTTTGAGGCTAATTGCATTGGTGATTTTAGTTCGTATTTTCATAAAATACTCGTAATTCGAATGCCGTATTCCTGTTATAATATACAAACAATAAACTATTATTTGCGGTAATTACCTATGTACGCTTTATACTACTGCATCAGTAGGTAGTATTTAGAAGGATAGCCTTTATCATACGAAAGTAGAAATTAGGACCGTATATGCGTGAATATCGATTTGAAATTTGTACTACACACTGATTGATTTCGGACCTCGTGTCATAATAAATCTTATTTATACTTATTGAATATTAAGCATTATTGTTCAAGTAATTATTTTTTATATGTTATTAAAATCTTCGTCATAATAACTTTTAATCGAAGCCAATGGGACGTAAAAATCATGCATTTTTCTATATTTTTCTAATTTCCCATGCACTATTGAATCTATGCTAAACGCATAAAATATACACTTGGTGATAGCAGTAACGCCAGTATTAGTTTTAATAATCAATAATCACACATACAAATAATGTAATTTGTGTTGCTAACACATTCTTTATTGATAAATCAATACAATCAAATATACTACAAAGAATTAAGTTACAACAATATAATATATTATATTCAATATTTATTTTAACATTTTAGAGTAACATAACAAGTTCTATTATGCATTCATATATTTAAATATTTAATTATTAGCAACTTAATTAAAAAATTAAATAATTCTATTAACTTCTATTAAGAATTATAGATTTTGATCTTGGTTTAATTTTGAACCAATTTTTAAAATTAAGTTAAATTTAAATTAGAATTATAATTTTATGGGTTAAATCAATGTTTATTAATAGTCTGAATTTCCTAGTAAAAAATTACATATATAATTAATTATTCTATTAGTTTATTTTATACATATGTCATTATTTATTTACATATTACAATTAAATAAATGTGTCATTTGTGTAACTTTTTAGTGTTAATTATATACGCCACAATAAGAGTCTATAGTAAATGAAAAAATTATATAATATATAATATTATATATAATGGTGTATAAATTGTATAAATAAAATATTCTCTTTTTCAATAGACCGACGTATTATTTTTTTGTTTAACTAAATTGTAAAATATAAAATTAAAATAAACCATATTTCAATTTTTATATATTGTATTAAAATAATTCTCTGAGTAGTTTTAAGTAAAAAATATACCTATCCGTTACGAACTGAAACATATCACGTGTGCATGTTGTACCTACTCATATATTATTATATAATTAAACTATAGGTGATTATGCAATTTAATACGTTAATTAAAATATTTTTCAATTTGAAAGTATAATTATTTCTACTATCGCGTGTGACTGATTCCTGTTTGTATGTCGAACAATAATAATCGAATGCCAAAATTGTATTTACGTAAAACTGTGAGACGGTTGGGTTTAGCATAAACGGTTATTATCATAAGTGCGTGTAACTATAACAAGTTTACTGGACGTAGGAATGCTATAGTGATACAAAAAAAAAACTTGTTTTGTTTGAAATGCTTTATTATTTTAACAAAACAATTTTTAAAAGCTATAACTGAATACTAACCTAAGTGTATATTATAATAAGTTAATATTGTAAAATCAAAATTTGTTGGTGTTAGATTATTCACTATAATATATGCATATTTCTGTTTAGGGGAATTTATTGAATTTTAAATTGGTTTTGTGAATTCATAAATTGAATTTGGTACCTAGGTTTCTTTCTTGAAGTTCTTTCTTATTAAAACATTTGCATTTTAATAAATATGGTATATTTCTTAATATTTATGGTAAATTTATATTTTTATACGATTTTCCATCAGACAATATTATTTCCAAATTTTGATTTTAATTAAACCCACTATAATAAACATATACCATTTAAAAAAGAGTATACATAGATAAAATAAATGAGCTAATTATCATCTTTTTTATGAGTAATGATCAGTTACATTTATTTTCAACTAGAATTTGTTTTTAAAAAAATCAACAAATCGATTTACATATGTACATATAATTATTTTTAATATGTTATTTGAAAATTATTTTCACAAAATGAATACATAATTGTTTTATGGATTTAAAACTTGTGCTTAAAATTATTCAAACCTTTTTTTTACATTTCAACTGAATAAGATTATTAATTAAACCATTTATAATGTTTTTGTTAATTGATATTATAATATTAAATATATATTCATTATATACTTGTCTTTAAATTTTATGGTTATTAAATTATTGTTATGAATATATTTTTAAATAAAATATTTTTTTGTTTTAGGTAAGTTTCAAAATATGAATAATTATTAAGTACAATCGTGAAAAATCAAACTTTTTTGGTAAGTAAAATGTAAAAATACAAAAATTGCTTGTGTACAAATGATTAATATAATATATTATGTACTTCTCGTGTTAATTATGTTTCATTGATGTGTATAGTATGTAACTATCTCGTGGAACATTTTTTTTTCTTTTTGGCCCAATATAATGCTTACCTTGCCAAAAAATCGTTTGGTTAGTTTGCTCCTTGCATATATATAATATATTCACTAGAAAGCTCCAAATGATTATGTATACATTTACACAATTATCTTTTATTATTAGGTATGTGTTTAAATAATATTACGGAATTTTACAAATTAAAATATATAAGGTATAGCCTATTTTTTTTTTTAAGTTGTAGTTGTATTTGTCACAACAGTTTTAAGTCGTTTAGGATTATATAATTGTATTATAATTATGTGTAAAAAAAACTATTTAATTTTTTCTTGAACTTTAAAAAAGTAGAAGATTGTATTGTTTAATGAATTGGTGTTTATTATTAATTATTTTTCATCTGGTTTTAATGTGCTTAATTGTGCTCTATTATGTATATGATATAATAATTATTTCTTAAAATTAAATTAAAATCTCTATTGCTGTCTGATATAAGAATTATAGTAACAAAATAATGTACAGTAATTTAGCAATATATATTTAATACTGCTATTTTATCTTTACTCGTTTTATTTTTATCTATAATAATGATTTTAAATTCCATTTAGATTATTTAGATTAAGATAGCTTTTAATATTTGTTATTTTTAACATTCTAATATGTATAATTAATATTGCATATCTAAATAATTTATTGCAACAGCTTATTCAATTAAAAAATATAGTAATGCTACATAATATATCAAATTATATGTATACAACGATGAAACGCATTGAATTGTTATGATATAGCTTTAACGCCGATAATTCTATAAACTAAATTCATTTTTATTTACTCTGGGGACCAATTGCATGCTGTGCCAAAAGAAAGAATATGCGCATGCATTATGGTATTATAATGACAACCCTTAAGTCTTAATACAGTGGATAAACATTATACAACACTGTGTTAGGTATATTTTGTTTATATTACGTATTTACAAAATACATGTGAATCGACCTTGCATAATAGTGACTTGGCGTCGTCGATTTTGTGTTTGGAATTTGTAATCGGTTTGTGTATAATATAGATGTGTATAATAACTGAACGTGTGTTATGTGACGAAGGATTACCGAAAACTGATTTAGAATACAAATTACAAATTATGTGTGCCCAGTGTATATTATCGGAGGAGTAGGAAAATATAAATGAAGAAATCCCTGTATACGATTTTCGAATACGAAATATCATTAATAAATGTGTTTCAGTTATACTGTAACTTTACTGTTGTTTGTTTCAATATAAAGCAGTGTATCAGTAATTCTTAAAATAATAAATTGATAGGTAAATGTATAAATTAAACATTAGGTAAAGTGTCTATAATATATTCTAAACTCTAGTTTTTAATTGATTATTTATTTTAAAAAATGTTTATAAATATATCATACAATATATATATATATTAGATGATGTTGTAATCGTCTGATATTGTGAAAAAACAACAATCTGTTTAATTTGAATGCTTATAAACGAAAAAAACTTCATAATGTACTTTTTGAATTTGGTTAAATCTATGAACTTACAACTGAAATGTTACAAATCTTAATATTCGTATTTTAAACTGTTTTAGATAAACAATTTAGTAAGAATTCAGTAATAAATTATGTTTCAAACCTGATCAATCATTTTCAATATATTTAATTATTATGTTGTGTGTTAAATACAATAAATAGTTCAGTTTGATAAATTTCTCACGGATTTTTTTACAGTTTAAATACTTGTACGTAATCGTTCATAATAATGTGCACTGAATAGTTATAAAAAGTCAAACTAGCAACAAATGTCCTGAATTAGCCCTTTGATATTTGACTTTAAAAGCATACCGTCTAAACTATTATTCTGATGCGTAACATCTGTGTTTTGATGGGAGAAACTTTATATCAACTTTGGGATTTGCTAAACCCTTCATACAAAACAAATTTGAAGCTTTCATATAGTATACGTGTGCGTTTAAAAATACGTATCTTCTTTGTATAAAATCAATTAGTATAAAGAACACTTCAACGATGAAAAATATTATGTTAAACATAAACGTAAAAATACACTGAGAAATAACATAGGTAAAATTGGCAAAAATACTTCGTTTTACAGTTATAAAATACATTATTTTGTAATGGAATTTGTCATTTATAGATTTTTCGTATTATAAAAAATTCCATTTTTAACCATATACAATATGTACTAGGACTAGAAAAACTTATCGATTTCATTTTTAGAAGATAATATTTATATTTGTGATCCAAATTACGATTACGTATGGACTGCGAATCGATGAGATTAATACGTAATATAAAATAAAACTAAAATTGTATATACCTAACTATACTTTTTTATTTATAATACATATAGAGTATGGACAAATAATAAATTCCACATGAAAAAAGTGAAATTCATTATAGTATATTGGGTACAGTTTTAGGTGGGTGTGTGTATTCTCTGTATAAAATTGTAAATGGAAATTCAAAAGCTGGTATATTATAATGGTTATTAGTCTACTTGTGGAGTATTCTTTGTTGATTGATGAGAACTTGGGTATTTTTTTTTATAAATAATTGACTCAGATAATGTAATATTAAATAGCTGTCAAGGTCACGTGGTCAAGGGAGTGGTCAAACTCAAAATGTCAAAATAAGTGAAATGTTTGAATTAAGTCATAATTTTATAAATAACGTTAGTTTTCTAAAATTGCTTTCAGTATTCGTTACAGACATAATAAAATACGTCATATCCTATGATTAAAAAACTTGTATAGCCTTTATTTTACTACTTATGAAGTCGTTCTATAAAGAATTTGATTAGAATAATGTTATTATTAGACTTGCAAGATTACGAAAAAAATTATCTTGCGTCAGTGGTGTAGCTAAATAGCCTATCTAAAACGCCGTGTTATCATAATATTATCATTCTTATAATATTTAAATATATTAATAAATATAATACTCTAAAGATATCAGAAAAATAACCGGTAAGTAGGTTTTATATGATCTAAATAGGTACATCATTAGTACACACTGAATATACATATTCAAAAATATTTTTATAACATTTATAGGAAACTTTAATCTTTAGTTAGCATAACATTTAAGTGTATGTAAACATAAAAAATTAGTAATAATGATCCATCTACATATATTGTGTTTTCCATTTATAAATAACTTATACACCTAATAAAGTTTTTATGGTCTTTTTATTTTAATCGAATTTTTTATGATTCAAAACAGTAAAAAGTAATACATATTATTATGTTAACTAATAAATAATAAAAGTAATAAAATGGATGACGTCAAAATTCGGTTAACAACTTGTAATTTTTGTTCAAATTTATACCGGCAGATAGCGACGCTTAAACTGTTTTAGTTTTAAAAATCTTATAGTGTACATTTATTTTTTCAACTGTTGTTATTAATAATATAATATTGTATGGATAGTTATTACTTATTAATATTTTCAATTTACACAACTAAGTATATATCAATTAAATACTATTAAAAAATATTTCACAAAATATATTATACATATTACAGTATAGAAAATATGGCCATTAATAATATAATAAATGCCATTTATTCAACAACAATTAAATCAACTTAAAGTAATACGACTAATATTAAAATAAATCGCTTCAATAGTAAAATCATGAAATATACTTAGTGATATAAGCTGATGAGCGGTTTCCACTCAGAATCATTTTTCTTAAGTATTACATGTATCATAATGCATCATTGAACACAAATTGTATTTTATTTTATTTTTTTTTTTTAATTGAAATATACAATCTATACAACTATTAAGCACAATACGTTTATGTGAGATGAGAATAAAAAAACATAATTAGAGTTGACCCACTAGTAGCACCTAACTTGGAATTTAGGTTATGGGATTATTAAGTTAAGAGGTCTCTACACCATTTTCTTTTGAGCCTTTGACGGGGATTTTTAGGAAGTGAAGGGGTATGTTGTATGTATGTAAGCCTTTTAGTTATTTAGTTATTTTAGTTTAAATACACGATGTATAGTTTGTAATTAAAAAATAACATGCAATAAGTTAATTTCATTGATATAAATTATTAAACACAATTTTAGTATTAATGGTTGTATTTTATTGTTTAACACTTTAATTACTCGCAATTCAAATTTTTCTAGAACTCAACAATCGATATAATTATTATTATTTTTTTTTTTTGCTAATAGTAATTATTTATTAACATAAATAGTTAATAAATAATATCATTTTTTTATAATACATATTAAAATATTATTAAGTGACTTAACTACATGATAGTTTATAACTTAGGATTACACACACGGGAAACGTAGCTTTATAATTGGTATTATTACTCATTATTATTGGGGATAATACAAACAGTGTTAGTTAGTGTAAATTATGATATAATATTATAATGTTCTTGTTTATATATATTATTTTAAATGTTATGTTATACCTAGTTGAATTCACACATAACAAAATGATTATATAATAGGTATAAAGATTTGATAGAACAATAGTTGGATTAAAGATTTATTAACTGAAATTTACTACGTTATATTATGCAGTACAGTACATATTATATTATGGTTAATATTTCTCATATTATTTTAGAACTACATACAGTCATTAAATAATATAATATATTATTTAATATTCTTTTCATTTATGGTTCAATAGATAAAATTGTAAAGGTATATTTTATTAAATAATTAATTTTTCCAATTAATACTTTAAATAAAGATAAAGATCAATTTTTGATTTAAATTTATAGTATCAAATTTTAAATTGAAACATTATTTTAACCAAAAATTAATTGATCTCGTAACTGAGAGTAAATTATTAAAGTAATTTATAGCAATAGCATATTAGACTACATTTGTACAATTTAATATTGTTTTACATTTAAAAATGTATTATTTCTTGTTTTAAATTTTATTTTTTTTATCCCATCGATCGTTAGACACCCGCATCAGTGCTAGATACCGTGATATTAAACTCAAAATATGTGTACCTACTCGAATAACCTTTCTAAGTGCATGCGCTTTTTGAAATCTTAAAAACATTTTTTTTCGGTTGTCGAAGTTTAGTTTTACTCTTGCAAGAACTTTTGAAAAATAGCCTCTATAATAGTGCCATCTAGACATTTTTTAACACTAAAAGTGTTACATAAAACTTTCCAAGCACTCTTTGTAATAACCTAAACGAAAAAATTTTTATAGAAAATATTTAGGTAACATAAATAAGTTTCATGCTTCTCTGTGAATCTACATTTTATTTTAATTCGTTTATGATAATGAATTGACAACATATTTGCGTATTAGATAATCAGATATCATAATTATTTTAATACCTAAATCCAAGTTTTAATAACTTAAACAACTCCAATAATCCTTATATTTATCTTTTAATTATGTTATTTTGAAGACTTTTATATTTTGTTTTTTTTTTTTATATAAATTTTTATACACAGTAGCTATAAAGCATATTTTAAACTAATTAGTACGTAAGCATATTCAACAAAATGTCATAATTTTAGATCATCATATTGGGCCCATTATAGCAATTTAAATATATTGACTGTAATTGTGTAGTATTATGCTCTGTATCTTAATCGATATTGTGTTTAGATAAGATAATACAATACTAATTGAGTCTTATTTAAATTAATTCAATAATAAAAACATGTTCCATATAGAACATTTTTTTAATAGTTTTTATATACATGAATAATGCTAAAATTATAATATTTAAAAATGTGTCTTATTAAAAACATCGAAGTACTTTTTTTACATATACATTTAAAATTAAACATTTAGACTATAATAATAATTATTGAAACTTTGTTATAAATCAAATAATATGCTTAAAATAAGCAATTTGTTTAAAATCAGTATTGGTATTGATATACTCTTTTTTGTGGTATTGGTGTTGTGCAGAAAACCAGTAAACCCTGAATTTATAAGATAAAAATATTATTTTATTACGTATCACGACTATAATAAATAATATATAGGACCTGTACTATATTATTATGTTTCGTAGTCGCCTTATCACGAATCGTCCCGTAACTATAGTACGCACGCAACAATAACCCATTATAATGTTAAATGCATGTTTGATAAGTAATAATAGCTATTATAGAAACTCCGTATAAAACTGTTTTACTAAAAATCTATCTTTAATTAGGTACAAAAAAAATATTAATAATAAAAAATGTTTTTTTATAAATAATTATAATTGTTATTTGTTCGTTATTGAACGTAGTTAAGACGTATACTATGATAATATAATTGTACACAAATTATTATTATTATTAAAACACAATAGGTATTCGATACTAAAATTGTATAAACTATGTTGGTACACTTTTCCTATTCACAAAAAAAACATTTCAACCATAAAAACGTCCTTTTTGAATTTTGAATTAAGAGGTAAGACGTTCACAAAGCCATTGATCACAAATGTCGCCCAGACGCAGCATAATAACATGTAAAGTGTGTAAACTTTGATTGTTCCTTAAACGTTACAAACAACTAGTTTTTTTTTAAGAAATGTTTCAGAAAACGTACGTTTACTATTTTACTATGTATGACGCAAATGAGTTACATTTTTTTTTATAATGAACTGTGACGTATGACGTCATTGCAAATCCCACAATAGTACAAAATGTTGCTAATAATTAGTAGTGACCAAATAGTTATTTTAGTGACATATGAAGCCTTCACTTATACTAGTACAATGGGCGTATACTATAGCATGCTCTTTGACAAGTAGAATAATTAAAAACACGCAATGATGATTCAATCAATTTTAATTTATAAGTACTGATGATTTGAAGATAATGACTTCTGGTCAATACAATATGATAATTTTTTTTTTTGAAGATTTTATAAAATATACTCTATAAATTCCCTAAAATAGTAAAAAAACATTCAAAATTTGTAGAAAACTTAATACATTTAACACACAAATAATCCATATTTCTATAAATTTATCTAAAATAGAACAATGTATTATCTTCTATTTGGTATTTTTTTTTTTTGATATGAGCTCATGAGTAAACATTTAACATTATTGCTACCGCATTACACTAGCAACTTCAGTTGTTCGTATTTGTTAAAAACACATATTCTAAAGCTATAACCTCCAACTATACCTAAAACTCGTTTTATAAATAATTAAACCATCAAAGTATCCTCTACCCTTCTCAAACCCTTCCAAAACGAAATATATGTTTTTATTAAATCATTTTGTCTGTTTGTTGTTTAGCGCTGAGAGCTTTATATTCTTTCATTTTATCTCATTCAAAGATTTTATAAAAGTTATATAAGTACAACATGTTAAGCCAGTAATTGAAAGCTGATTTACACAAAATATATACTAGGAACGCCACTTTGCTTCAGGCTCTAAGTTCATCAGATTATAACGTATTACATTCTGTAGTACGAATATAACTTAACAAATAGAGAGAAATATTTTCAAAGTAAAATATAGGATAATACTCTTTTTTTTACATAGAAGGTCAAAATAAGAAAATTTTAAAAAATTATTGTAAATACTTACGAGTTTAAGAAAGAATTTATAACAAATAACTTTTTTCTGATCGCTGATACAAGCTTTAAATGTACGTATATTGGTGCTGTATTATTACTAAAAATGTAGATTTTTTCAAATAATTTAAAATTATGTTTTTAACAAGTTTTTTTTTAAAATATTATTTTGGTTATTTATATAATATATATATAAATATGATGAATTTTCAATAATTTTAAGTTTTTATTTATTGTTTTTATTTGTTTATCTATGAATATAATATATATAATACACATTACTTTAAACAACCTTTTTTAAAACTATTCAAAATAAATTCAAAAGATTAAGTAATAAGTAACAGAAAAATATATGATAAATAATTATGAAAAACGGTTAGGCTTCCATTTTGGATAATCACATCATGGTAAAATTTCAATTTCAACAACAGTTTATCATCACTGTTAGACTGACAACTTTAATCGTTCAGTAAAAAATACAGAATAATTTTTAATACTATTAATTTCACGCTTGTTAGAGATTTTTTTCTATTCTTTTTTTTTTTTTTAATTAGCCTTGTGTTTCAAGAAGACAGTTAAAAAACGAGTTTTCAAAGTTACATATAGTTTAAATATAAAATAACAAATTTTTTTGTTTGACAGATGACCAAGTTTGGTAGTTGTAGTCGCTAAGTATTGTGAACACTTTTTTTTTAGCCATAAATAAAATCGTCGTTTACGTTATATTTAAAAGTATTTTTTGATTACTCATGTTGAAATTCTCGCACTAGCATTAAAAATATGATTTATATACTTAAAACCCTTAAAAAAGTTCGGTTACACTTGGGCAGCAAATAAAAAATATATTATTTTTTAAAGATTTATACATGTAGTAATATTATCTGTTAAATACACACGCACAATTAAACTAATCAAGATGCATATAATATTATTAAGGTGTGAGACTTTTAAATTGATTATCATTTTTTTATTTCAATGGTCCATACGAATTATTTATCTCCCTTGATACATCTAAATACGTCTAATTATTTTGCAGTTCTTTGTAAAATTATTTAAATATTCTAGTCTTACACTGGCTTTTATAATTAATTATACTGATTAAATTACTACCGTACACGGCACTTGTAGTTGATTAGTTTCTAATTGTTATTTTTAATTTCCCAAAATAAGATCAAATATACTAATATACTATTATTTATAAATAGATATCAATAACTTCCCACATTAGTATTTATAGTATATACTAATGAATACATTTAATAATAAATAATTGGGTACTATTTCATGTTAAACCAATCACTGGTTCACTTGTTTTTGAAACCAGCTGGTTAATTATTGATTTGAATATTATAATTTAAAAATTACCCACCTCAACTTATTATGTATAGGTATAACAATAATATATACACATAGTGTACTAAGAAATGCAATGATTATACACTCTTGAATTTTATGCCAGATTATCAGTAATTCTTTTATGAATATGTATTTCAAAATAAATTTGTATTGCTTTAATACTATTTACAATACATTTTTTTAAATAATTATTTTTTGTGTTTTTATTGAATCTCTTAAATATTAAAAATGTATTTAATGTCATATTGTTTTTTCTGTAATAGATGAAAATGTATAAATCTCAATCACCTATTCATGTGGTATTATCGTATTGGGCTATATATTTCACTTAGTCTGCAGTCATAGGCGTATAATATATAATATATTTACTGTGTTTAACAATAATTCATGCAATTCAATTATTAAATCTGTATTGGTAATAACTCAATTTAAGATAATAATAAGTACTCTATTAATATTATGTAAGTATACAGAAATTATTACATAATATTAGTTCACCAAGCTGTCATGATATACTGTATCCATTTAATCGATGTTAAGTGATTTATTGGTCTGTATTTAATTTACTGTCTAACTACTTCAAATATGCATAACTACAATATACACATAATATATTATATTAAAATAGACTAGGTAGTTGAAATTCTGTCTGTTAGTTATATGAAAGATATTTTGTGTTTACTTATTGATTTTTCAATATAATAATTATTATATGCGTTCTCAATTGCTTATTTTCATGTATCGTGTACAACGTAAATTGTATATTAAATTTATGGGCTAAGTCTGATTTACCATAAAATACCATAAAAACATAATTTTTTTCATTTTTATTTATGAATAAACATTACAATTATTATGAGTATAATTGCTATTATTATTATATTATTATATTATTATTATCATTATTCTATGTTTTATTTTAAATGATAATATTAAACTGAGAGCAGTCACAAAAACTCATCTAAGTGTACATTTAGACAATACTTAATTATTTAATAATAACAACGACATTTAAAAAATAATTAATTACACTTTATTACTTGCATAAAAAATGTAATGCTATGAATAATATTAAATAATAATAATTTTTATGAAATGTTAGTAAGAAAAAATTTAATGTTTTGATTAAATTGCAAATAAAAAATATAGATATGTATAATATAGATAACTAGAATCCATATTATGCTTAATAACATGTGTTAACTTTTAAAGTAGGTACATATACTTATAATACATAAAGAAGTATTTTTCAATCATGAAGTAATTTATATTGTTATATTTAGTATTTAAAATTAAAAAAAAATATGAAATAAGAATAGTGTTATAATTTACATACAACAATTTATTGATTAACTATTTTTTTCTTAAGTATTAAAAAATTATCTCGAAAATAAAAACTATTTAAATAATATTGTATCATGGTCAAGGAACGACCAATAAAATATAATATATCCAAGGATAGTTATTGGACCCCGTGGATATACATAATTACTGTAACCGTGGTAGATAGAGATAAAATATCTAAAATATATTTAAATAACCAGGGCCCAATGGCAGTTATTATTATTAATATTCTATTGCCTAATAAGTACCTATTTATAACAATAAATACTTACAAATATGTAACTTAAAAATTGTATTGTAATCTTACGGAATTCGGTAGTCGGTAATGTATTGATGTCTAATATGTTCAATGAGCTGTCTTTATTACATGGCGTGTATTGTCAAAAGGCCTTACAATTATTTGTGTATGAATATGTTGTCTGTCAGTAGTTAGTTATGTAATTTTATGTTACTTAATCGTAACTATAATATTATATTCTTAAATAAAATTGATTTATGTTTAATGCATAATATTTACGGCTTAATAAATACAAATCATTGAAGTCGTGTCAATATTATAATCCAATTATCATCATATTATTACTCAGAATATTTTTTTTAGTATACGTATGACCGTGTTAATAAATAATTATTATCAATCGAAACAAATTAACTAACATACCACTAAAGAACCCTTAAAAGCTTATTTCCAAAAACAATATACCTACCTATTATTTATGAATAGAATTTTTGTTAATTGAATGTATCAATACAATTAACATGTCTTACTTTGTGTAACAATTAATTATGTTTAGCTAACAGCATTTGAACTTAATTTAATTATTATATCTAAAGGTTACGAATCAAACATTTATTTAGCAGTGGCATAAATAGATACATACAATTTCCTTGAAATTTGTTAGACGAAATTAGTAGTGGTTGCAGTATAACCTAATTAATTCCTACCGCGTTTATTTCATGGAGTTATAAATATTTTTTATTAAGCGTTGAATAAAACCTATATTATTATTTATATTAAAATGTAATCGGTTTTTTTCGCATAGACAATGTCATAATATAAATTATTGTTTTAATCATATCGAATTGGCAAATCATTTATACTAATCACGAGAAACATCATCTGATTTTAAAACTTATTATATACATTTTATTTTTCAATAATAAATTTTTTTAATCTCGAAAAAGCTCGATTGAATTTTAATTTATAATTATATTGTAAGCATTCATTATATTATCTGATAAGATTGGTTTTTATTTAAACTAGTTGTATAATATTAAAACCATACTTAAGAAATATAATTTTTACAAATAACTTAAATATTTATCGTTTCTAAAATGTTACTCAATAATTTGAATTTGTATTTTATTTATATATAGATCACAAAATATTTCAATTAATACATGCTTCATTAAATATATATGGTGTATTTTCTGAAGATCATTTATGGTTTATTAAAGTTTTATGTAAGCATTTTAAAATATTTATTAAAATCATTAAATTAAAAGAATAGCTTAAATATTATAATTAATGTAACGAGAAAAAAAATATATAACGTGATGAACCAGTTAAAAATGATTTTATTCCAACATTAAATGATTGCATATGACTCATTAAATGTTTTTTTTAATCTTTTTATATACTATACAATATATACATATTTATTAAATAATCCTATATCTTCATGATATTAAAACTTGGATTTAGATATACCTTATCGATTCTTAAAAAACATGACATAAACAATTAAAAATAAATATGTATATTTATAGTTTTTAAGCGTTTTTAATTATGTATGCAGTGTGGCATATTTTTGGTATTCATAATCTTACTTTATGTAAATCAGTATATTGTTTCATATTATAAGATTATCATATGCATACAGTAATGGAAATCGATAATATTGATTTTTTTTGTAAATTAATGAATAATATTTTTATAGAATATCCAATACTGTGATTTAAATATCATCACATATTTCAAAATGCAATTATTTTAAGATCTAATAATTAGTAAAAAAAAAATAATAATTAATAATAACTATAGTTTTAAAATTATTGTAGCACGCCATCAATACTTTATTTGAGTTAAATATTGAATCAAATTTAAAAAAAATACACAAAAATAGTTTAATGTAGGTATATGTTTAGAGTAAAATATATTATCAAATATTAGATATTGTAATTCATTTTTAAAAAAAGTTTGATTTAACAGGGGACATAAGCAAAATAAATTTATCAACTATAGTATTGATCTAAATAATTAAGTTGTATAAGTGGTATTTTATCTAAAATATTATACAACAGCAATTAATATAATAAATGTTGTAATTTATAATTTTAATACTTATAGTTTTAATCAATACACAGTAGTCATGATATATTTTTATAATATATAAACAGTATTTAAAATCCAACATAATATCAACAGTGAGTATTATTATATTATTAATATTTCTTTTTTTTATATAATTTTAGACGTGTGCAATGATGTGTATGATAAATTAAATTTACGTTTATTAGTTACAATACATTTTACATAATATGCATAAAATTTTTTAAATGAATATGTACAATTCATGTTTTAAATTCTCGAAAAATAAATGTATCGGAGTCGATACTATTTGTAAACGTGCATAATTTATATTTTTAACACGATGAATTTCAACGCTTTGAAAATATTATGATATAATGATATATAACAATATGACACATGACCTTCTTCTTCTTGTTCTTCTTATTATTATAACGGTACACTGCTCACCGTAAAGCATAAATTAATACATTAATTGTAAACATATAGAGTATAGGTAGGTCTCACAATGATTAGGTATCGACTCGGCCGTTTCGAATTCATGCATTAGTGTCAAGTTTTTTTTTTTTTTTAAAAGTCGTCCAAGATCGTTATCCAAAGTTTGGAAACGATTTATTTGACCGCTTTTTGTCGAGATATTGTTCAGTCGGAACGGCTAAAATATCGCAAGTTGCGGAAAACCTAGTGGCAGGTACCGTACACATTATTATTATTATACATCTACCTGGTATGTAGTAACTACTATAATAAACGTCGTCTGTCGGCGACGATCGGAAACCGTCGGGTCGTCGGGTTTGCGAGGCATCATGGCCACCGCCGCCGCTCGAACACTATTGTTGGCAAACACAACAGTCGATCCGACGTCTCAAACGGGCCCAGCGTGGTGTACTCGGGACATTATACGTTATACGTCGTCGTATAGTTCGTGTGGTTGTCGCGATTATTCGTTTTGAATTGTCAGTGTTGTGCGCCCGCTGAGTTTGAGTGATTTTCACCGATCTGCGTGGTGTGTGTTGGTGTATTATTATTATTATATTTTTTTTTGCTTATGCAGGTGAGTGGGAGGGTTTGGTTGGAAACCATCCAAAAGTCCGAGCTCAGCTTTAATTTTAGATCCGGGGATGAGCAGGAAGAGGGCATAATATTTTGTCGCTCGTTGTAATATTATTTTTTTCTTATTAATTTCAAGAATTTTCGGGGTTTGTGTGATAGGTTGTTGTGACTCATTACTATATACGATGAATGGCTTTCTTTGCCATTATTTCATTATTTACGAATTCGTTTTGCGTTTTTAAGTTAAATTCCAAAATTTTGGTATGGTAGTTGGGCGTCTTTGTGTCCTGAAAAAAAAAATCAAAACACGTTTAACATTAATTCATCATGATAAATAGACATTTTAATCAACAGTTGTTGAAAAACTAATTGCAATACACTTATTTTATTTTTCATTTTATGTCCATTAATCCTTTGTAAAATATAATGTCAAGGTGGTCTTTAAAAATTCTATAGTATTTACAGTTTAAAATTGCTTGTAATATTATTGTTTTGTTTAAGTTTTTATTATTTAGAATATAAAACTTAAAAAAAAATAAAATTAGAAAAAAAAATTGGGAAAATTCATAATATTGAAGAAAAATTTAAAAATTATGGATTTATAATAATACAATTCTTAGATAAATATTTTTTATCATCTTGGAGTATAATGTTATTTTATTGCAGTGTAAGAAAAAAAAGTTTGTTAGATGACTCGCTTTTCTTAAATATTATTAATTTAAACAACATAATTACATTAAAAATCTTGAATATTTTTAACATGTATTCTTATACAAAAAAAAAAAAACGTTTTTGTTTTTACGTGAATAAACTTTACATTTGTTTGAAAATCTCCAAATTTAAATTCTTGTATACATTTTGAATACGCTATGGTTAATATATTATTGTTAGTTAATTTATTGAATATTTTTATTATTTTTTCGATAAACAACTCAACAATTTTTCAAATCCATTATGACTGTACAAAAAAGACTTTTCATTAGTTACCGTAACCTGCAGTGGCATGGTGACTGGAATTAAGTGAATTATTCTGCCGAGACAATTTTTCAAGTTAAATTATACCTACTTTCTGAAAGCTATATGACTTGAATTTTACGTGAATATATATTAATTAGTTTAATAATATGATTTAATGATTGAAATAACGCATAACAAATGTGATACATAAACCAATATAATAAAATAATTGTAATCGGTGTGTATGTAGTTTGATTTTATGCTGGAAATTTGGGATATACTCACCATGCCACTTATAAGAAATAATGTAATTAAGTTTTTTCGTTCAAAATAATACAATATGATAAATTGTATATATATATAAATTAAAGCGTATTTAAACAAAAAAAAAAACTCATATATTTTTCACACTATGAAAACAATTTTATTAGTTGTATCAAATATTGCTTATTTTATATTTACAATAAAATATGAAACAATAAACATATATTATTATACCTACTTGTATATTTTTCGATATTATTTGATTATTTAAAAAAAATATATAGGTATCTTCCTAAAGCTTTCTGTATTATATATGAATTTATTTGATTGAAAACATTGCAAATGTTAAAATTGAATAATCATTGAATTACGTGAATTTAAAATTTTATTTTTTTTAAATCTAATTTCAAATGTTTTGCATTTTATAGCAAACTAATATTATTATTTATAAATGTATAACCTTCATATGTTATGTTTCGATATACTCGTATTATTAATAAAAATATTGAGTTAAAATTTCTAAATTGTATAATAACACGAATACAATATAATTATTTAGTTATTTAGGAAGTTTGTGTATAATTTGTTCTGTTGTTTTGTTATTATATTAACGAATATTGATATATCTATACTTAAATATTATAAGAAAAAAAATCATAATATTCAACTGTATCAATAATTAAACTAAAAAAATCATACAAATTTTTTAATTAATTCAAATTAAAATTCAAGTTGTATTTTTTGTTAATTTACTATAGTGTTTTAATTACCAATTCTAATCATAATAATCTTATTACCATCAACTTCGGTTTAATATTCTGAAACACTTTTTGAAAGTCTCTCATTAAAAACCTTTAAATAATATTGAAAGGAAAATCTTTGTTGTAACAAAAGATTTTCAATTGCCCATAGGAAGAATTTTTCTATTTCCGTTTTTATTCTCGATGATCGATGTGAAATTACAGTTATCTACTCAAGTGTACATTTATTTAATCGAAAGTCAGAATGGTTAAATTTGTTTTTGGTGTTTTAACAATGATGTGTATACTATTTTAGATTCTAAAAAGTAATTTTTGTCATATGCAATATGCATATAATATATTCATTTTTAAATTATTTCCTATGGAAATATATAATGCAATAAATACCTAATATTTCATGTAAATTATTACTTCTTCCTTTAAATAAATTAAATAAAATGTATTTAATGATAAATTATTTCTATAGTTATTTACCTTACATAATAATTAGAAACGTGTTATATTATTGCAAATTTAGAAGCTTATATTTTATATTTTTTTTGGTGCAGATAATTTTTTTCTACTGTGAAATTGTTGTTTTTTTAAGATTTTATGTATATATTTTTTTGGTGAAATTAACTCCTAAAATAGTATGTGTATATTTCTATGGGAATATTAAAAAAAAGTTATTTTTGCCAAACCATTATAAACTAAGTTTAATTTTTACTTAGAAAATATTAGGTTCCAATAAACTATTGTGATTTGTGGGTTAAATACAAAACTATAAATAAAATAGCTTTTGTACTAAAAGGATGATGTAGGACACATTGCATTGTATAAACAATATTTAATAGTTCGATTCATATATTATTTATAAATGTTTGACAAATGTATAATACTATTCCATTCTGACTCAAACCGTGATCAGCGAAGCGAAATAAAATCTTTTTTCTTCATCTATAGTTTGTTCTTTTTTTGCAAGTTAAATAATTTTAATGTTTTCAACTATCTTAAGGGTCTTTTAAAAAATGATAATCAAATAAAATTAAGACCATTTTATGTTTGAATAAATTAATTTAAAATAAAAATGCAATATTCTAGATCTAAAATCGATTATTTGTTATTTCGATAAAATTATGAGTATGTTTAACGAAGGAAATAATATAAATAAATATATAAATTATTAAATATATCATTAAAAGTTTCTTTACAAAGTTCAAACTCTGGTTCAAAGTAGTTATTTTAAACTAACGATTATTTAGTTCGTCGAATTATTTAGATACAAAGTTAAATCTTAGAGATAAAAATATATAGATAGTCTAAATATTCACTGTCTGGTGTCCTAAATATTTAATATCTTATTTTAATGTCCATACATTTATATGTACAGTAAAATACTATTTATGCCAAATATTCTTATAAACACAATAAGTACACTCTTTTGTGTAGTGTTTTTATTTTATTCTGGGGTGTATTCTGTAAAGAAATAGCCATGGCCGTGCAGCAATAAGCATTTAACATAAAATACTATTTATATAGGTACCTATGTTTCTATTATTATTATTATTTATTTTATTTGTTTGAACAAAACTGTAACGTGTTTTATCTATTGCTTTAAAACTTAGTTTCTGTGTGTAGCGTGACCGTCGTGGTATAAATTAAAAACGCCCACAGAGTTATTTACGCTTTTGTTCAGTGATATCTCCGCTTCAAATTGATTTCCCGATAATAATCTATCCGGCACCCGACACGTAAACTTCTGTTCAAAAGTGTATACGGGTAATTGGATCGTTGCTTTGTAGTAACAGTAACCTCCGTGAGACGAAAAATACCCACCGGGCCCTTTGAATTTGCAATTCAAATGAAACCTGCCCACGCCACACCATCACCATATTCGCTACCGTTTTACTTTGCAGATTTGTCGAGCCACACATCGTACGGTTTTGGGATTTGCTCTTCAACATTTTGCCCTTTACGGCCATCGTGCTCGGTTCGTCATATGGGGCTAAGGATTACTGTGGAATTCTTAACATTGCCGCTAGCAAATCCTTGATTTCAATATCATGTATTATATCTACAGCACTGTGTAAATATGACAAAAGGATAGTATATAGGGACCGTTGAGTATCGTACAAAGTTAAAGTACCTATATATGATTTTAAATTCCAGTAAAATTTAAGAATTGTTACGACCATTCACATACACATTTTGCAGTTGAAATGTAGAACTTTGTAGTGTAGCTATGCGGTCGAGGGAGTTATTGCATCTGTTACTTTACTTACCAAAAATAATTCAGAAACATCAAACAAATTAGGTAGCGTGTAATTAAAAAAATGTACATAGTCTACCGAATTCGGATCTCATATTTATTACTAGAAGTATCTAATAAATGTTTAGAGCTTAAATACTGATGTTAAAAGTTTAATTATAGCGAAACGAAAAACAGACTCTTTCACATTCGTTTGTGAAGTTATATAACTTAATGATTAGGCAACGCTAATTACATTCTATGTACATAAAAACATGTCTCGAAATAAAAATATAAAAGCTGAACAAAGTGTAATAAAAATTAGGGTTCAAAAATATATTTATAAAAATAACTATTTATTAAACTGTATACATTTTAGAACATAACACACGGGTGTATATCAAGTGATACTCTATACAATACAGTATAAGGTATTTTCTTATGAATACATTTTGGTCTATTGACACAAGATACTCGTATCGAAATCAAGTTTTAAATTATTAAAAATAAAATTCAAATATTTTTTGTTTATCATCAACCATTGAAAGTTGACCCCGATCATTTTTCATTTGTAACCATTTAAGTTATATACTTACATGGTATAGTTGAGTACTAATGCATATTACGGTATCCAGTTTCACTATTCCTTTTGTATATATTTAAATGTTTATAAATGAGAAACGAATGGTTCGATATTTGAAATATATATGGGATACTTCAACGTTTTCAGTAAAATACTAAATTCGTTTGGTTGTTCCTTTTCAAAATTCAAAATTATTATTATAATGCAAACATCAATGAAAACTAACATTGTAATCATTTAGTAGTATAAAAATATCTATTAAATTTTTTAATCAATGCATTTAAGGATTAGAAGGTACATTGTAAATATTTTCTAGGTATATGAAAAGTATTTATCAAAAAATAATCATTAATTAATTAAGTAAAATTATTAAATGCGTGTGATTTCATTTAACGGTTGGTATTTTAGAAATGTTATATCATTCGATTCCGCGTATTTGGGTATAACGCAATCACTTATATGTCAAGTCAAGTAAACGGTATAAAACGAAATTAAAAACTTTGTAAATAAATTCTTAAATTTGTAAGTGACAAAGGTAGAATGATGTGTGTAGAAGGATATTGGGCGGGTATGTTTTTTCATTAAAATCCGACTTTGGAAAATGTATACTACGCCATTAAAATATATTTAATCGCAATTGTAATGAGTTTTTTGTTTGTTCAGTGACCACACTGACCCCCTGAAAAATACCACGCAATATAAATTTATAAAATATTTATAGCTTTTCTCTCTGATGTTTTGCCATAGATTTATATATACAGTATCATCGTTTATTCTGATTGTAGAAACCTACTGTCAAGTATATATTTTCATCATAAGATTAGGGTCGTCAGAATATTAATAAGGGCTACAGCGGTATATTGAATGACGTTTTATTATCTTAATTTGTTTGTGTTTTTCCATTTTTATGAATACCTTAATGTTTTGTATTCGCGTTTTGACGTGTAATTTGTTGATAGCTGCTTCAATACATTTACCGAATAGATATCGTCTGTGGTGACACTCTCCGGATCTAATTTTTTTTTTAAAGCTGAATAATGTATGTCGGTATGGGACAAGGGTGGCTATGAGAGGTGGATGGGTCAGGGAATCTAAATGGGTGTAACAAAATAATTGTATTTCATCTTCGCCGTTTCCGGTGGCGTTTTTTGTGTATTTTAGGTTCGTCGAATAACGTTCACCACGTGCGTAGAGTATTAAATAAGCGAATTAGTAAAAAAAAAAAAAGCTAATCGCTTAAACGAAAATGACTTCAAACAATGACCAAAGTCTATCGACGAGCGGCAGTCTCCGAATAACGTCGTTACACACGAACGGTTCCAAAAGCGTGGACGACAACGAGAATCGTCAGGACGGCGGCAATAAGGCTTCGCTATCAGCCGTCAAGTGGCACTCGGCGCCGTCCGCGGGACTCGAAGACGGCCGACAGTCATCGGCGTCGTCCGTAAACAAGTCACCGGGCACAGCAGCGACCGAATTGTCGGTGACCGGTGGCGGTAGTTGGAGATCACTTCAAAGACAAAAAGTAGTGACCACAGCGCCAACGCTTGAAGACGACGAGGACGGACGTCCGGCGACGGTGGCGGCGGCCGAAGCTGACCGGTCACCACGAAAACGATCAGCGGCGGTGCGCCGCGGTTACAGTTGCCAGGAACCATGCGCCGCCCGTCGGCCGATGACGATGAACACGTGTGGTTGCGTGGCCGTTGGTGGGGTGGGTGGTGCCATCACGGCGGCTGGCGAGAATAGGAGGCGCTGGTTGTCCGCGGAGACAGGTGGCAGTGGCCACGGTACCAGCCGGTCGATGGAGTGTCTGCCGTCACCCCAACCTCCAACCACGCCACACCTGCACCGCACCAGCTTTATAATGGCCGCGGATGAACGCAAATCACTGGACAGCGGCCTGGATGACGTAGGGGCCACGGCCGCAGCCGCCGAGATGGCGGACCGCCGACGCGGCATGTTCGCGTCCACCCGGACATCCGTGCCGTCGCATCTGTCGCTCGCTTTGCCGTCGTGCGAGCGCCGCTTGACCATACTTTCGCCTCACACACACGCGCCGTCAACGCCCGCCGCTTTTTACTCATCGTCGTCGTCCACCGAGACCGCTTGGCACTTTTGCACGTCATCTACGGCTGCCGCCATGTCATCTTCCATATCGTTCGGACCGCACTCGTCCGCAGCCGCAGCCACGTCCACAGCCACCACCGCTTGCAGGTCCCGCAAGAAGTCCCGGCCCGGCATGGTGTTGCCCCGTCTCGTGCTTCCTGGAAGCTCTGACTTAGATATATTTTCACAGTAAGAATGCTCTTTTTTTTATTTGGTGATTATTACTGAACCTACCCACCTCGACCCTCACAGTCATGAAAACGGGGCACGTAAATGGATTTTATATCTGCCTCGTAATCGAAAAATTTAAGTTATCATATTATAACTATTTTCAACAGTGAATACTTAACTATGTTTTTTTGGCTAATTTTGATTTGATTTTTTTTTCGATTTCAATTTTATTATTTTTTTTTTATCTTGTGATCGTTTATCTCCATTAAATTCCAAAAACCCCGAAAAATGATCATCCTAATTTCTAAAGTGGATTTTAAAGGATTTCACATTTTGCGAAACTTTCACACGGTATGGAAATCTTTTCCGGCGTAAATGTTCCATAACTTGCTTTGTACGATATGGGTATCCATGTTAATGTAATCGTTTTCAAGACTTTTATAAAATATGTATACTCATTTTATCAAAGTATATTGTTTTTAAACAATAATAATATTTTGTTTAAAATGATTTATATGTGCAGTGTGAATAATAAATTGTAATTTATTACATTGTGTTATATTGTAAAATATTAACGAAAAATGATTTTAAGACTGCTAAGCGTTTTCGAGAATGCAAATCTATATTATTATTGCAACGCCTACAATGTGTTTGCGTTTGTTTTGTTGTGTTCACCCTGCCGACATCGCCACTTACTCAATTTTTCCCCTTTTGATGTATTTTTACCGAGCGAATTATTTTTGAACTTCAAAACTGACAAATGTATAAGTATTTATCATAGTAATCTAATTACCATTCGTTGCTAGTATTCATATAGGTTACTTATGTGTTTATTAAACACGGTCCATTGAACCATTTTTTTTTTTTAATCCATATGGTGAATTAACAATTGTATAAAATAAAGTAGTACCTAACAGATAACAATTGATATGAAGTTCACATATTGAAATATTAATTTATTGAGTACTTATACACAAATACCTATTAATGTTTTTTTATGTTTTGTTAAATTAATTAATTCACATACAATTGTGTTAAAAATAAATAAATATTTTTTTTTAGAGAGAGATATGTTATCTTCGTTTTTTTTTTTTATTTCATTTATTATGTACTGATCAGGTCTGAAACAACACAATCCGTATACTTATTCAATGTCAACTGACAAACATTTAAGTTCAAATTCATAATTATTATTTTTATTATTATAAGTCACGAAACAATGACGAATTTTACCCTAACCTGCTTCTAAGTCCCCCGAGTGCATTATCATCCGAGCATATTCTTGTCTGTGGCATAGTATGTTTAATTAAACTTTTAAACAAAATACCGTTAAACCATATATGTTTTTTTTTTCAAAAGTTAGTGATCGTACAAGCAAAGTTCTCACTTGTACAATATATAAAAACAATTCTACATAAAAATATAATTTAAACAAATGTTTTCTTTTTATAATGTTATTCGTTATTAAATCAATGATCAAAATTTAAGCCAAATCTATTAGCTCACCTCAATTAGTTTTTTTAATCACACATTCAAAACTTTTAATAAATATGTTTTCACCTAAAAATTAAGAATCAAGAAATATTTTTTGTTTTGATATTTTGTAGTATTCCACGTGGTATTATACACTATTGTTAGAATGTAACTTGGTACCTATTTTATTTTCGAAAAGAGAATGAACGGTGTCTCTGTTTAAAACTCTCCAGGGGGCTTTTAAATCGTTCTACTACTCTGAGATCTGTTAAAATGGTTAAAATGTATACGGACTGTAACTGTTATGAAGTCGCACTATCATAAAAACTCGTATAAAATTGAATTACTACTTTGGAGACTGTTACCTGTTTGGACTTAAAGTCAATGAACAATTGGTTTTGAATAAGAAAGTTAATCGGTTCATAAAAGTTTAAAATGAATTAATTTAAATAGGGTCATAAAAATACTTTGTTATAGTCTGTAAGAACATATAAATAATTTTGTGAATTTAATGGTTTTTATAATTAATGTAATAAATACATTTCACTAGTTTTTTATTTAAAATTATATTTAATTATTTTGTATGCAATAAATCGTAAAACTGCTTTAGAATGTATTTTATAATACATTTGTTCATAGTTGGATTTTATTTATTATGTTATTATGGAATAACAATTCAAAATCAATTATTAAGTATAGACAAATAATATAAATGTTACGACAAATATAATATCTGATTCTGTTTTTGTTTCATTCTCTATTGTAAAAACAAAAAACGGAAAAGAAAAAACATAATATTCTTCAAAAAAAATATTCCGACAGAAGTTTTTAAATACTTATTTTCAGTTTAAAAATTATTCAAACTGGATTACAAAATGATACACATATTTTTAGTGATGGGTAATATTTATTAAGTAATATAATTTGATTTTTCTTATTCATGTTGCCAAAAATATTAAAAAGAAATATTTCGAAACTTATTTTTTTAAATATATTAATATAACTTAATTTAAAATGTTTATCAGGTAAATTATATGTAATAAATTACGATAAATTTCTACTTTGATAATATATTTTCACAAAGTACATTTTCTTATTCGTTCACATTCTTTTTCTACACACTCAAAAACTATTGAAATAATCTTAGTGCAAGTTATCCAATTGATAATTATATTTTAAAATCATAGGTAAGTTTATTTATAACTTTTAAGCCACTCCACTGTCTACGAGAAAAAAAAATGTTAGGTAACAAAAAAAATTGGTATAAGAAAAAAATAATAATAATGTATCATATAATCATAATATAATTAAACAGAACTCCAAAGACATTATTATTTTTAAACTTAAGGAAAAGGTATACTAGATCTTAGATAATTATATATTATTATTATTTATTACAACCCATTATCCATATCCTTACACTTTAAGAACTACGTTTATTTCCATGATATCGTTAATTAATTTTTTTTTTTAATCAGAGCTTGCTTCACTGCGTAGCAATTACAGTTCAACAATTAAAAAAATAAAATTATTTACCTATTACAGTCAATATAATTAAAACCGTACGGAATAATTCAAATAGTGTAGTTGGGTTTTGATCGAAAAGGGACAGAAATATTGTTCGGTGATAATTTGATTTCGTTATATTTATTAAGACGGAAGTTGATATGGAAAAAGAATGCAGACAAATTATTGATTTCATGTAGGCCAAAAAGCATACACAGCATACATCGGCGCTATTTATTGATTAATACGAGTTATATCGTGTTTCGATACAGATAGATTCAAAAATAGTTTTTCTACAAGATTTAATTTTCTCAATAAAAAAAAAATAATAAAAATAATACAATTTATTAACCATACTGTATAATAATATAATAGGTAACGAAAAATATTTATTTATTAAGCGTGTGTCCGATAAACATTTTTGATCTAGATTACCAATTTTTATTTTATTTTCACTATCGGTTTGTTTGGATAAAAATACTCTTTTTTATTGGAGTTCACAAGTATTCGAAAGTATTGCTCTTGAGATAAAATTAATGATTGAACACATATTAATTGAAAAAAACATTAAACCTTTCATGCATAATATTAATTATAATAAAGGAACCTATTTTAATTAAATAGCTAAAGGTATTAATATGTGATAATAATAAAAAAAAATAACCGAGGCGGTTATCAGAAAAAATAAAAATCAACAAATAATTATAATGTTTGATAATAAAGTATAACATCATAATATAAATATATTATACGTTGGTACAATAAAATGTATATTTTATATATTATATTATTAAAACCCAAAATCGAATAACACGTTAGTATTATACTAAGTAACGAATGTTTGTTGTATGATATTTGTTGTTGGTATGATATTATTAGAAGTTTTATGAAATCCTATGGTATCGAACTAATGCCACCGGGTTATCACAAACAAATATTTGTCTACTAACATTAGACCATAGTAAGTAATAAATACTATACCATAAATAAATCAAGGTAAATTTATAATTGTAATGCTTATTAAAGAACAACATGTTATATGCAATAGCATGCTTGAATTGTACGTATTGTAGGCTCCAAAATCAAATTCTTAAGCTTATATAGGAAATCAAATTTTGTATAACTTTTCCTTTGTGAGTTAATTCGCACTGAGTACTTTTCTATAAGATATCCAAAACCATCAGAGCACTAATATTAACCCTGAAAGTTCATATATTTTAAATTTTAAAAGATTTGAAGCAACATTTTCTGTGTAAAAAATTTAAAAAATGGGTATGATGGAAGGATTTCACATTGCTGTATAACATTTGTATTAGTAAATAATAATAATTATTGTATTTTAATTTTAGATTTTTGAACTACGTAAAGGACACCGGTAATATGACGCGTGAATTATGTACATTTGTCTTTTACCATATTTTTTTCATGAATACTATTATAATTATTATTATTATTATTTCAAATTAGATTATATTTATCATTGATATTACCGTTTATTTTATGTGTCAAAAATTTTATTTAGGTCAGATTGCACATTTAATTTTATTTTATCAGGATGTTGACTATTGAGTATAACAAATGAACTATTGTCAGGAAATAATTTAGTGGTCGTAAATTGCTAAACTAATGTATTTTACTCGGTTTATTCTGTCCAAAGTTATAATAAATAATTACATTTTTAATTTGTATTAATTTTATTATTTTCGCGTCGTGACTTTATATTATTATTATGTATATTATAATTCAATATTTAAATATAAACAATATGATTTACATAATAATAAACTAAAATTGCACAACTCAATAGAGTTGTTGAATGTGTAGATATTTTGCATATTTATTTATTATTTTTGTTTGTCATATTATATTAGTATGCAGATTATGTCGAAAAATTATTTTAAGCACGATAAATAAATATTTAAATCGTAGACAGATTAAAATTAATGTACAGATAAAATAGGTGTATAAAACCATTATTTTTTTCCCTATATAATATTTGTTTTTTAATACTAATATTATTGAATTAAGCTTTATGATTTTTTTAATGTTGATAGATAATTGTAACATGTTTATTAACACGAACTATTTTATCTAAACATATAGTAAATAAATAAACCCTTTTAGCTAAACATATTATATTTAATCATAAGTATAGCATTTCTTCGATATAAAACTTGTATCATTTTACTTTTCGCTTTTAGAGCGTATACCTATTTTTTTTCAAATGTTGAGACACGGAATTCATTCATTTTACTAACAAGGGACCATACATAATTTTTGTCATTCAACAAAATCATCATCACAGTTTATTTTTACATTGTAGTTTTTAAGTTAGATGTGTATTTATTTTTAAATTTTGTTAGTGCGCACAATAGTGTTTTTTTCGAGATAAAAAAAAACTTTTAGTAGTGTTTTTTCGTTATAAAATAGATCTTGTAATGAAAATACATTAAATCTACAGAACCATTCAGAATTAATGCTATTATAATAGTCTTTTTAAAAACTAGATACTACTATTTTAAGATGTATGACTTTATGTCAGTAAAACCATATCAAAACTGAGCAAACTAAAATCACCTACATTAGTTTACTCGTATATGACCGTTGGTGGTCAAAAAGAAAACAACAATTTATCTAACTCGGATACTATGTACTATATACTATGTACATATTCGAAAAGTCAACTCAATTTCTCGATATTATAGTAAATTTATGTCACGTATATGTTGTGCAGTTATGATATTATGTATACACGTATCAGAGATTGAAACAATAATAATTTAAGTAAAGAAAATTGTATAAGTAAAAAATTAAAAATACAATATAATATAATATATAAACGTATTGAAAAAAAATTAATCCTTTTTTTCATAATATTACAATTGTTTTTGTTTTTATGTACGATGGGATATTCTTATAAATGATTAATATAATACATTTCAACATTATAGATCAGTACTACTTATATAGCTCTAGCTTCATACTAAACTGTTAACCACTTGAATAAATATTTGTCGAGTTAATGTACAACTGAGTAATTCAATTATTACCACATAAAAACGGTTGTGAACTTGTGGATATATATTATATCATACTAACTAATGTGATTGCATAATATTTAATCATTAATTTTTGCTTAATATTTTATAACTATAAAGAAATAAAAAAAAAAAATTGACACAAAGTATATTTATAATTAAATATCGAAAAATAGAGATCTGCTCAACTTAGAAAAAGATTTGAACGGTATTTTATAATGAAATCAAAACTACTAACCTAGCTAGACTTTATTTCCAACCTTCAATTTTTATATACAATTTGTTGAGTACTTATTCTATCAGTTACATTATTCGTGTATTATTTTCTCAACTAATAATTGTTCTATTAATGTTATACACATTTTTCCAGAAACAAATCACTATTTTCAAAACAGGAAATATTTAATTAACATAAATGTGTTTTGTATTTCAAGATATATTTTATTACTGGAAATGATAAATAAATAAATATTAAGTTGTTGAATCGTGTTTTAATATGAAATACACAAAACACATAAAACAATCATCATAAATGATAATAATAATAATTGTTATAATGACTGAAATAATTATACTGTTCTTTATTTTCGTAATCTCTATGCCAGTCCTGTTTCACAGAATCCAGCTGTAATTTGCACTGAGTTTGCAAACGGTCCCTTTTGAGTACTCGAACCGACGCGACGGGTCGAATCTGATAGGTACGTTGTTAGTTAAGGTTTTTTTCCAGAGAAAAAAAAATAAATTGAAAAACGTCGCGTTTTGACGATGATTTATTTGTGTCTGTAGATGGTCAGTCTTTATAAAACCGATCTGTCACGAAAAAAAAATGTATAGAAATGTTTAGCTGTACAGGCGGTGATTTAAACATTCTCTCACATTTCTTAAAACACTGAAATAAGTTAATGCTGTTTGTGTCTTTAGGGACAGTAAGGGAACCTGAGTGAAATTCGTGGTTTGTGTGCGTCTTAACTATTAGTTACAGACTCTTGGGAGACGTGCAATACGTAATATCGTATAGAAGGAAAGATAAAATCTAAATTTAGTTAGCGTTTCTGATTCGAAAAATGAAATGGTTTTCCATTAAAGTAATATTTCAAACAAAAAAATGTTTTTTTTTTTCAAGTGGATGATTTTTACTATTCTTTTAGAATCTTTTTTAAGATATTATTAATAAATAAATTATATTCATACTCTAGTAACTACGATTAGGGATGGTGAATATTATATTTCATAAGATTACTTTAATTCAATTTATAAAAACTATTTTAAATAGTAATTATTGCAACGTATACAATAACAATGGCATCAATTAATATTTTTTATTTTTTAAACAAATTTATTTTTGTCTTAAACTATGTTTCCAATTGACGGGTATAAAGTCTATGAATTATTTTTTTTTGTAACAATAGTTGACAATGTTTATGTGTTTAAGTCGCAGATACCGAAAATAAATTTGTATTATGATGAATTGGAATATAAATTACGCTTAAAATTACTATAATTAAATATTCTAAAATTCAATAAATATAATTATTGCTATAGTGTTATAATATTAAAATGGTTTTCTTAAACTTCAATAAATTTTTATATCACTGATAGGTATCTCAGTAAAACTTTCATTGGTATATTGATTTTCCGAAATACGATTCTACAATATGTACAATATGAAATATTATGATGCTTTTTATTTACTTGATACACATTGCTTGTATGCGTGAGAAGAGAAATTATTTTATAATTCATTAAATATATTTACTCTGTGCAGAAAAAATAAATTTTTATTTTTAATTATTGTTATTATTTATTATTTGTATAAGTTATTTTTAAAAGTTGTACTCTTTTTTCTATTAAAATTGCATATTCGTTCAATTTATGAACAATAACACTTTCTTGTATAGAAAATTTAATTTATTCCAACAATAGTAATTTATCAATTTAAATTTTAACAATACTCTTGATTTTATACAATATCAAACTTTAGTATTATAACAAACTGAAGGATGGTTAATAAGATTAGAGTAAAAACAAAATTGATTATCGATAGTGAGCCCCATTCCCCATCATACTTAAACATCATCGTTTTGAATTTATTGAATTAATTAATTTCATTTATAGTATTGTTATTATTCATATATAAGTTATTGAGAAATATTCATAAGATGGTATAAACCATTAACAAGTTACACAAAAATACATTTTTTATAATTTTCAATCCTATCAGTTATAATATTTGTTTTTTAAACGTAACCAACATTTTTTTATAATTATTGTTAAAATGTTAACAAAATTACATGGTAAGATTTTTTTTTCTAATTTTTAATACTATATAATGTCAATTGAAATACAATTTAATCCATGCATTCACAATGTTGTTTGTATATATTATTCAATTGGTGGAACGATAATGCAAAAAGCAATATTGGTATTTTTGTCAATATTGAGTTACACATTGAATTATGTATTTAAATAGCGGTAAATCGATTGAGTAAAAGATACTATTTCTCATTAAAAACTGATATTATTAAAATAATCAATTTGTGCCAAAACGGAAAAGTGTATTATTGGTGTAGTATACATTTTTTCAAATGGTTTAAACTTTTTAAAGAAAAAAATACTAGTTTTAATGTGAAAGTATGTAATAAAAACGTATTAATTATATCGATTTATTATCACAGCCTTTAATTTAATAAATTAACAATGATTAATGAACATGATTGTATAATATAAATGGTTATTCTATAGAATATATTTTATGTTTTTATGTTTAGTTATTCCGTGTTTATTTAATATATACCAACTAATATTTATTATACATTGTTATTTGTTATACTTTGGTTAACATTATTTAATATAAACAATATAAACTTAGGGTGTGTTCTTTAGTCATTTGTGCCATTTAAATGTCTTATTATTATAGTTAAACGATTAATTCGTTCTAGTAGATACCCTATGCAATTCAAATGTCTTACTATAAATTACATTTTAACAGATTATATGCTATTATTTAAAATATTTTGACACGTAAACAGTTTCTTAAGGCTCCTTCACTTAGGTATGAATAAATTAATTAATTTTTAAATATGAATGATCAAAACGTTTCATAACTTGTAAAACCATTCTAAAATTATGTTATTTTCAAAATTAATAGTTTTAACCAGCATAGTTAGTAGAATTTAAATTTAAAACAGTTAATGAGTAAATGCAATCAAAAAAGTTTCCATCCAATTTAATAATTAATTTTTTGTTCTTAAAACTAGTTTAAAAGTTTTCTAAAAAAATTTACTAATTTAGTTTTTTTTTTTTTAAGAGAAAGAAATAACTCGTTTTTTAATTTAACAGTTTTAGTTGTATATAATTTAGTTGTAATACTTATTATGTATAAAAATAATATTGATTTTTGAACACTATTTTACTATAATTTAAATCATTGTTGTAATTTTTTTTAATCACCAAAATATTAAAGTGCAATTTTATCAAATATAATGTAAAGCAGAGTAAAAATGTATGATTAGCAAACTATACCTTATTTTTATTGTTTATTATCATTTTTTGTACAGCTGTATTCATAATTTTTAATCTATTCAATGAAAAAAATTTAAAAATGAAAAATATTACAATATTGGAAAATTATATCGTTTTATACTTCGAATGTAAAGCATAAGTTTCTAACAAATCGTAGTAAGATTATATTAATTACTTAGCGATAAAATTAAATAAATTATTTTTTATGAGCAAAACATAATATGTTAATGAATGTGACGGTGGAAGGTGTTGGGAGGCTAAAAAAGGTAGTAAAAAAAGGGTAGTAAAAAGTAATATATATGTATTATTATTATTAATAACAGCCAATAAGAAACCACGAATGGACGAGTTTGATGACTGGTGTATTTATAAGGTGGAATTCGGATAAACACTCGAAATCGTCATGATCGTACTTAATCTTTCAGATGTCCATCTCATTTACTAACACCAACCGCAAAGATATTTCCGAAATTCATTATCAATTTTATCCAGCTACTATCGACGTTTGATCAAACATCCTAAAATATTTTTCTCCACTGAGGAATTAACCTTCTGCCCTCCTATACCATATTGTCAATAATATCAGTCAACGCCAACAATTAAGTGGTAGCACGACCATCGGACCGTCGCTCTACAAACCATAATTTGAAGAAACATAAAGATTCCCTACGTCTTGCCAAAATGCGCCTTCTACACATTCATTCACCGCAACATTGTGTGCAACATCTGTCATAAGATATTGGCTCTGTCGCATATTTGTGAGTGCATTCCACGAATGACTTTGGACAATTCACATAGTTATGTGATAGTACGCAAAGGAACGTAGAGAATATCTATGGCAAATGGCAAAACTATATTATTTATTTCGATTATACATCGGTTCCATGATCATGTTTAGTTATTTATAAATAATAGAATCTTTTTACTAAAAAGAAATATATGGTATTATGTATGCGCTTATTTTTGTAATTTCATTATAATAAAATAATATAACGAAAGAAGCAATGTAATAATATAACCAATACTTACGATTTGATTTTTTTCACGAAGTTGCGTATAAAATATAAATACGCTATACGCGTGACTGCATTATTATTAAATATTACTATGATTTTAAGCAATATTATAATAGTATACCATAAGACATATTTAATATTATAGAAATCAATGAACATTATTATGTTTATTGAGTTCAAAATACAAAATTATAATCTGGATATTTTAAATTTTAATTGTATTTTGAGTATAACTACATATTATGACAAATCCTAAAACAATTTTAGATCGTATGTGGGTTATGGTAATTTTAATGTATACATTAGGTATAATACCAAATATAGTAGGTTTTTATCTTATAGTATTTTATATGATACATTTATAATTATAAATGATTATTATATTGTTTAAATAGTTAATTTTTTATACAAATATAATATTCACATAAAATAATTATTTTAAATCATGATCATTGTTTTTATGAAGTGTAATTTAATTCATATTTATAATTTATAATTTTGTTTGTTTTAGGTGAGTACCTACTCAATTAATTATCAAATGTAACGGTACATTTAAACAGGTAATATGTATGGAAAAAATTCTATTGTTATCTATAAAATAATAGTAGTAATAATAATAATAATTTAGCAATTATATTAATGGTAAAACGGAGTTAGTTGCCGTTTTTTTTTTTAAATAAAGTGCACTTAGCAGTTGCAGTTAGAACATTTTTAATTTATTCAAATACATTTTCTATTCAAAACACTTGATTGATAATAACGTTTTTCATAAAAAAAAAAAAATAGACAAGATAGGTATTTAAAAACATTCATTTAATTCTTACATCCATTAATTTGGTTCAATACATTTGCCAGAAATAATGTTACATTACAATTACATTTGTATTCTATCAAAAATTGAAAGGTTTTTACTTTTATAACTTCTAAAATAATTTGTCAATGAAGTTGAATTAACACGTATAATATATTATTATATTATAAAAATTAACTCAATTTTAAAAGGTTTTTCAGATACTTATTCAAATATAATATTATTTCTGACAAATTTTTGATACGTTATAATAATTTTTAATATTTATAAATACATTTGAGTAATTGTAGAAGTGATACAGATATCAATAGATGTAAGTTTCGTTTTTTTTAGATAAAATTTTAAAATCAGTAAGATCTCTGAATATCGATGTATATAATGTAGCTATATGGATATAGTGATGAGATATTTATCCAGACAGTGTAAGAAATACGGTTAGGATAGAACAGGGACTTATTAATAGGATTAAACTAACAAGTTATGTCACCGTAATTCTAAAATCGCTCCTATAAAAGCGTCACGTTTTCCACATTGTGACCCTCTAACAGCACGTATCTTGCTTACTACGCATGTCAAATTACCCGTGGTGCATACAAAGTCTGTCAACTAAAATATGTCTAATATGACCTGGTCTCGCATTTTTGGATTAAAGTGTTTAAAATGATAATGTTTCGTACGAATTTGTACATCTGATATAATATATTTACTTGTATTATAAATGAATAATAGAATAAGTACTAGCAAAATTACACCTACCTATGTTTGAGATTGACATTTTTTTTTAAATCCACTGAGTATAATTATAATGGCATTCATTAATTAAAAATACGTCAAATTAAATGTAATTAAAATAATACCATGTGATCAAAGTATATCGGATAGTACCTACTCAATTTTATACACCAACACGAGCACACAATAAGAATAACTCAAACATTCATATGCTATCATATTGTTATAAGCGCAGTTGAAGTTGTAATTGTTGTAGTAATACGTAAATCATATTCACGTACATTTTTAACCACATGATTTTGTTTTTCAGTATTTTACATGCATCTAAATCAAAATTCAAATGAATAATCTCTAAATTATTAAACTGTGCGTATATACTATACGTATAATAGTGATTTACTTATTTATAAAATGTTTATATACAATTTGTAACATTTAGTTACATACCATTTATGATATTAAAACAGTTCTAATTAATTATAAAATGTTGATAAATTAATCAATTTATATGATTTTCCATCAATTATCAATTATCATAGACAGTAAATATCTTCTTAATATATACACTATTACCATTAACTACTCGTATTAAAAGGGTATTTGTTAAATCAGAATCAACTTGTTTTAATTTTTATTTACATAGATCAACATAAAAAAAAAAACTTTTTAATAACCAACAAAGGTTTTATACTTAACCTAATTAATAATTTACAATGAAATATATCTATATGGTTCCTAATGAAAAAATAAGTTTGAGTCCTCGATCTAAATTCGTAAAAAAGTATAAAACCTCTATCTATTGGAATATATATAACCTTAAAATAAACTTAAAAATTCTAAAAACCAGAATTTAAATAAATGTATTATTTATAGAAAAAATAGGTGTAATGCACTCATGCTTAGTAAATGTATAATATGGTAACTTTTTTTTCTATTTTAATTTTTTCGATGATCATCTTTTTAACATTAAAATGTTGAACCGAAAACAATTATTTATAAACGTCGTAATACATGTACTAGAAAGTTACTGGAAATTTTACTATTGAATTCTATTTAATTAATAAATGGTAAATGACTAAAAAGTTATCTTGTCACCTTATTAATAAATAGTTTTCGTGGTAATAATATAACTGTTGAGATGTGTGTGTGTGTGTGTGTGTGTTAATAAAATTCAATTTATTTTTATATTGAATAAATGACTGATTAATGGTTCAATAACTTAACAGAAAAAAAGGTTTATGACATTAAATTATGTTAAGATACTTGAATACGACTTTTTAAGGTGTAAAGGTATAAAAGTTAACCCACTATTTATTTTTTAAGTGCCTTTTTGACTTTTTTTGTAATTAAATAAATATAATTAATAGTATAAAAAATAAATTATAAAAAAAAAACACTCTCAAATGAAACAAGGAAATTACTTATAAATAACATTTTTAGTTTTAACTTACAGTGTATTCATGCTCTTTAAACGTTTTAAACTTTTTTTACGATCATGCTGTGCTTATTGGAATTCCATAATAGATATCAATATTAAAACTAAGAATCATTAAACCTATGGTTAACTTTTACCTCCGCATAATTTTTATAAATGTGCTAATCGATCAAAAATAACTATATCATAATACTAAATGCTAACCACATTGTAATAAATAATATTATAAGACGTACTACAATATTTTTATAGAATGTAATTAACTAAAGGCTTAAAATTTAGATTTTAATATATTAAATTGAAATTAAAAATTAAAATATAATCCATAAATATATGGCATGTAATTGATCAATAGCTTAAATAGATGACCAACAAATTATAATTGTAAATAAATTAAAGTGATGACGGAATTATAATAATTCATTTGAAGACGTTTTCCTATATTATAATTTGATTTTTAAATAAAATGTTTAATGCACAATCGATATTTTTTTGTTTTCTGTTTAGCGTGAATATCATTTAAATTCTTGTTGAATGTTGATTATTATTGTTGTTTTTTTTTTTTTTTGGAATTGTTTATTTTATTAATTTATGTTAATTTTAAGAATTGGAAATTCTTAATTTAAGTGATAAATTCAATTTGTGATATCTGAATATTTTAATGGTATCCTAATGATAACATTTTCTCAAAGACATCTATTTACTAATAAATGCAATGTATTTAACTTGAGTATTTAAAATAAATACTTATCACCACTTCTTATCTCACAAAAAATAAATCAAGAAACAATTATTTAAACATTAGATCCTGAGTTTATATCGTTGAATTAGTGTCACTAGACACTGCCATCATCGTTCCCCAACATCATCTTATTATGTTTTTTTTTTTTTTAACAAAACACAATATGTTCATTGAAAATAAAATATAGATTGTACATTTTTCAATTTTAAATTTCAAAAAATGTTGAACAGTTTTATAACTTTCTATCTAGTTGAACATTTCATTAATTTACTAAAATAGTCCAAAACGACCAATAACAATTCAGAAAGTTATCAAAAAGTTAGTCAGAGTTTTGGAATAACAGGCAGTAGTACATATATATAACGCCAGTACAAGTTTAAAAGAATATTCGATTAAGTATATAATTATATTGACTAAACTAATATTTGTATTAACACTTTTATTTGATTTTCGATATCAGAATGTGTATGTTCAGATAATTGAATAACAGTTTGAATGGCGCATCTAATTCGTTGATGAGTTAATAATTAAAGATTAATTTACACTAAAACGATGTTCACTTTTATAAGAAATAAAGCATTGTTAATCAACAATATACTTGTATTACTGTGTAGCTAGATAGATTGCTAGATACTATACAATATAAATAAATAAAAATAATATTCCGTTTAATATTATTAATATTATAATATAATTAATCTTGATCATCGAACAGAACGTCAATAATTTTACATTCGAAAATAAACGACAGGTAAAAATGAAAATCCATAAAGACCTACACGTCGACCCTTCAAGGGGGAATAAATCCAACAGCGCAACACACTCAGAGTTTCCTCACCGTCTGGGGGTGAAAAAAATTCACATTATACTCAACTGTCATCCCGAAATTAATATAGCTCAATTTACAACCACTATTTGTAATTACTACCTTTATTGCGTCGATGTTTACAAGTCTCAGGTGCTCACTTGTTACACAGTGACCGATTATTCAGGACAAAGGAACTAATCATCTGTTCGCGAGCATGCGATTCAGATTAGTGCGTGTGGACAGTTACTCGAATGGATCACATTTTAGTCCTTTGTTCGTGATATAAATTTACGTTATTGTTATGTATTACCCATTTCATTGTGTTCAACTTTTCAAAGCCATTAGGTATGTATAGTAGCATGCTGTATGGATTTGAAAATCATTTCAATAATATAATTATAATATATATATATATATGATTTTTTAATACCAACCATAAAAACAGCACTTAAATTAACTATAAATAATTTCTCAAATAAAATATTATAATAATGTTTGTTTAAAAATTTAAAAATTAATATTTTTAAATTTATTTTTCATAAAATCAATAATGAGTAATAAACCATGTCCAAAATTTAAATTAAAACATTATATTATGGCTTAATATATAAACATTTTAACATGATATTTCATGTTAAAAACTTTCAAAAAGCATATATTAATATACAATATACATGTATATATATATATATGTGTGTGTATAAAAAATGGTTAAAACATTTTGGAATAGTTATTTGCTGTTTGATTATTTAAAATTCACAGAGAAACAATTCCAGATGTTACTTAAATACAGCTCTCAACCAAGATATAATTTAACAAAAATAGAGTATTATTATGAATTATGCAGATATTTAGCTACCATAAATCTAATTTAAATTTGTACGTATCCTAAAGTAAGTATTAGATCAAATTTATATGATAATATATAAATAAAGATTTGTTTGTATAAAATACAAACACAAATTTAATTATTCAGAAATTATACACTTTATGAAAAAAAATGTTTAACTGCCATCTTATAATCAATTTTAAATTTTAAAATTATTATATTATTGTATACTATTTTATGCTGTTATAATAATTATGTATTTCGTTACTGAACATAATGTTAAACATTTTAAGCTCAAATTAACCGATTTATAGAATAAATACAATACAATTATAATGATATTAATATGTTATTACTCTTTAAATTATATTTAACATAATAATAAATAATATGCTTATGTATTATATTTAATGTATAAAAATTCAAAACAGACATATAAAAGATTTAGTTAAAAAAGAAAAATAATAATGTGTAATTTGTTATTGAATTTATAAAATATAACTTTTTTATAACATTATGGTTGATGGTTATGTATAAAACTTTATGATCAGTATTATAATACCTAATGAAAATGTAATTTAAATTATTTAACTTATTTTTAACGTAATTTCATAGAAAATAAATCTAGTGTTAAGAATCTAAAAAGGATATTATTAAAAATTAATAAAACTCAATCAAATATTTGTTAAATCTCAAAGAAACGAAATATAGTGAACAATAAAAATTTTATATCTGATAAATGGAAAAATATTTTTCTGATACAACAAAATGATTTATTTAACTTTTTGCCAAATTAATTTTTAAGTTTGAAGATTTCTATTGAGCTTTTAACTTGTTTTCCAATATGAAGTAGTAATAAAGGAGAAATATATCAATTAATCGAGCTTAGATTAAAAGTTACATATTATGTAATATCGAATTTAGTGGAGTATAGCGGTTTGTAAAATTATGATAAGACACTAAAATAATAACACTTGCTGCAATAGAATGTATATGTAGTCAAAACAATATCTTTACACCAATAATTATTGAAAATTACGTCATGTCATTTTCTATTTTACTTCAAAACTGGAATAACAATTTTACTATATAATTTTAAGTATGTATTTATAAATATTCAATCTAATTTTTCTATTGAATGTATTATAATATATATATATATATATATATATCATTATAATATATCTAACGTTAGTCTGGCGCATTCTGTATGCACAAATCATATAAAGAATAGTACGTTCTGCGCATGAAAATTACGATGCAACACAAATGTTTAAGTAAAATAAATAATAATTTATATTTGCATTTGCGTATATACATAAATATATTTACAACAATAACTGCAGATTTATTGTTAATGTACGTGTTTACTATTGTGATCGAAATCATCATTGTTGAATCTAAAGTAAATTTGTTACTGACCAATTATCTACACATATGTTCCTGATTTGAATAATATACTATTAATTGTGGTGAAACATCGTTCTTGTAGTTTACCGTACCAACGTGTAATATTACAAAAGTATACTGACGATTAATCCTAATTTTGAGAATACTCTAGTGTTTTAAGTTTTATGTATGATGAAATCTACCAATGATATAATTAATATAATATACCTAAACTTTTATATTGAATCCACCACTTGAACAAGAATCGTTCGCATGATATCGACATCTTAGATTATATGACACATCACATATTTTGTTTCAATTATTATTTTTACTCGGAAAGGCAAAAGCAATATCGTTTACCAATATTCGTGTACGCACACTTGAACTATATATATTTGTTTTTTTTTATATTATTTTATATCACATCGAAAATCGTATAAAAGATTCAAAATATCTGTCAATATGTTGAAAATAAAAATGAATATTTATTCTATTTTCTTCGGAAATGATTCAATTTTTTGCGGATAAAAAAAAACTAATTAAAAAATAAATAAATAAATTGTAATAATATATTCTTAAACATTGTTTAAATATGTCTGTTCATATTGTATAGCTTATAAATTTATTATATTTATACAATTTAAAAAATATTTATTTTAATGTTAGTGATATAGTAGCTAACACACGACAAATATATGACCTTAAGTATGTGATTTATGATCAACACGAGGTCAACTTAAGTGGATGTAAGTGCAATATTTGATTTTCTTTTCTCAGATTTGCATGTAAGATGTAACATAAACAAAACGCATTCATGAAAAAATGTTTTTTTTTATGTTTTTAAATAATCTCATGTCTTAGAGTAACAACATATTTTTATAAAGCAACTATAGAGCATACAATTTTGTGCGTTTGAAAATATTATAGGTTTATATTTTTTTATTATTTAACATTATAATAAATGACTTTAAATTGATTTGAGACAGTTTCTGAAAAAAAATGGTATGTTATACTGTCTAAAATAATATTCTCTATAATTTTTGTGATGGGTGAATATAGTATATACTAAAAAAAGTTTTTTGTGAATTAAATTTTTCATCCGTGAGCTAAAGAGAAAAAATTCAACTTTTTACAAACATCCTATAAAAACATTTATCAAACATCACCTTGATATTATATCTAAGCTAATATTTTTAATTTGGTGTAGATTTATGCATATTGATATTAAATAGTATAATATATAAGTAAAGTAAATCTCTGTATTATACCTACATTGAGAATAAAAAAATAGAATGATACATGGAATTTTTATTTTAATACTCGCACAAAGCGTGGATTTAAGATTGAATCTTGGATTATACAAAAAATACCTCAATGAAGATTAGTTTATTGCATTATGTTAACCACATATTAAGTTCTACGAAATAGTATATTAGGTATAATAGGTACTTAATAAAATAAATGTACTGAACAAAAAATGTCTGCTATAAATATGATATTACATAAAAAATGAATTTATATTTTTATTGATTATACAAAAATACTTGTTATTAGTGCAGATTTTAAATTGATATTTAAGTTTTTTTCATTTTTGGTCGGGAATGTAGGTAATTATTGTGTTTCTATACTTTGTGGTTACCAATGGGGTTTAAATACTGTAGTGGCTGCATAATACAGTTGTTTATTTACACCGCATTTAGCTAATACACTGGCGTACTGCTATACAATTATATAATATAATTTTCCTATTTAATTCAGAACAAAACAATAATTACGTATTATAAATAGTAGTGTTTGATATTAATTAATTAAATACACTATTGACATACTATATGAAATGGGCTCATACAAAATAAAATCTTAGAAATTAAATTAAACAGATACAATTCAATTTTGAGTAAAAATGTTGTAATAGAAACAAATTATATATTATTATATTATAATAATTATTTACCTATCATATTCGAAATACCTGAATATTATATTCAATATAAAAATTAAAAGAAAATTAAATATTAATTTTCACTATGGTAAATATATGAATGAGATTATAATATGAGGAATATATGTCGAGGAAACCCTTTTTATATACAACGAAATATTTCGTTTCAATAGTCAAAAAATGTATTAGCTATATTCATAGATTGCGTTTAACTACAATTTAGTATATACTTTACTAAGTGAAATATTAGATTTTTAAACGACATCGTATTCATAGAAAATTCTTATAATTCACTTAGTAAAGTATATACTAAGCAAGTATTATATTTAAGTATTTTTTAACTGCTATTATCAGGGAGATTGAATATATTTTTCTTGTTATCATTGTGTAATCACTGTGATTTGTCTTTTTCCGCTTAAATTATTTATCAAGAAATAATATTATTTTGTTATTTCATTTTTATTTAAAAGTAAAAAGTTTGAGAAATATCTGAAAAACCAAATAAAAGAAACCCAAGTTTTCTAGCTGACGAATTAAATTTTATTGATAGCCCCCAACAATTTAAAATTTTAATTTATTAAAATATATATAATATATTAATATTATAACAAAATCATAATATGAATATGATCTTATAACGTATACGATCATATTACGAATTTATACTATACATTGTACATTTTGTTGTTATACGGCTGAGTAAGAGGGCTGATTGAAGGAAATTGTTTGAAATTTTTTTTGCATTGAGAAGTGAAGTTTTTGAATTTCTTAAATTTAAAAATATTGGACAACAGTTTTATGAAGATTTACAAAGTATTTCATTCATGAAGTCTCTTACTTTTCTCACTGATTTGACATCTTATTTAAATATTTTAAGTTTAAAACTGCAAGGCAGAAGACAAAATATATGTCAGCTTTTTAGTAATATTGAAGGTTTTCGGAAAAAATTAGAAATATTTAGAAACGCATTATAAACAAATATACTACATATTTTCCATAATGTCAAAAAATTAAAATATTGAAAATCAATCGGTATACTTTTTTGAATTTAAAAATATAATTACAGAACTAATAACAGAATTTAATTGTATTTCATAAAATTACTTGGTAGCATCCTGTCCCATAAAAATATAAAATCTTAATGTCGTAATAAGTTTACATGGATTAGTTATGGGTAATCCTCTCATATCTGTGTTAACATTTTGGCTATCTTCAGGAAATATCACGGACATTAAAATGTTTGAAAAACTTTCGTTAGTGAACCGAAATCTTCTAAAAAAAATTCGTAGTTTGAATAAAAACGTCCAAAGGGTCTGACTTATTTCTTTTATATACTTTCCTAGCTCTAATTTGAACTGGTTCGTTTATAAACCCATAATTGTCATAAAAATCCACAAAATCATCTTTTTTGCTTACAGAGTTAATTTCAAGTAAATTTAAATAAATGTAATTAATGTAATTAATCTTCAACATAAAAATAGACTTTTTTTATATCAATCAAATTTTTGCAAAATTCAAATGATAAGGGGGCTTAAATGAACACCAGTCACCAAAGCTTGCTAACATTTTACTAATTATTCCCTTAGAATTTTCTAACTTAACAGTTAATTCCTATTTATGAATACTAATTTAATATCTATTTACTAATTTTCGGATTTTACTAACAGTTTACTTAAGATTTACTTAGGTATGTTTATGAATATCAAAATTATGATTTTAACTAAGTTCACACTGAATTTCCACTTAGTGTAATCTATGAATATACCTATATATATTATAAGCTAGGTGAGAAATAAAGGTCGTTTAACCTAACCTAGCCTTCTATCTAGTGGTTAAGCTATGTGTATAAAAATAATGCCAAAACTTTCGGTAGATGGCGTGTAGTCACACTTTTGCTGTAGTAAAATAAACGGTAGATGGTGTGGACAACGCTAAAGAACTTGATTTTAATACTATTAAAATATATTTTAAGGCTTGCAAACGTTATAATAACGTTATGGTTCTAACATTAAATTTGACAAAAAACGATCGAAATTTGTAAACATAATTATAACGGAAAACGATAAACACAGTTAATTAAATAACACAAAACAAAACATAGTTAACAATTAACAAAATATATGATATCTATAGTATTATATAAAATTGTAAGGGTTTTTCTACGACCGCGCTTACCGAGAAAACTACTGAACCGATTTGGCTGAAATTTTTTATTTTTATACCCGACACTCTGCTGAAGGTTTTAGTACCACTTTTTTCAATAAAAAAAAAAAGTATTAAGTTCATAAAAAATTAAAAACAATTGTACCTATATGTGCGGCACGGCGGCCCGCGAGTTTACAGCTACCTGTAACCTGACCTTTTTGTTCGTCAAATTGCATTGTGTTTGATAGCGGCGTGTAGATATGAATAATATTGTTCCGAGAAGTTTATCGCACGTACACCGACAACATGTATACCCAATATTTGTATTAATTTATACTGTTATGTATATATTATTACGAATATTATTATTATGTATTTTGGAGTAGATCTTCGTACAGAGTGCTTTTCACATGGACAATAATTATACGTGGGATTTTCTCGAAATCGAAAATATAAAAACGAGTAGAAAAACGTCATATACTCAGAAGTCTTATAAAATTCTTTATCAGCCATAAATTACTCAGCATTTCTTTTTTACCTGTATTTATTTTTAATAAAAATATAGTTATCATTTATTAAATAGTTTTAAATTAAAATGCTGGTTTAGTGGAATATTTATTCTACTCGATTTATTTTTACTCAATCCAAGAATTAATTTTAGTCCGTAACCGGCCCATTCCCGCATTAGATATTATTTCAAATTTAACAGGTATGTTATTTCCAATAACTAATTGTAATAATTCAACTATAGTGTTAAGTTTACTTAGGTTATTGTTCAGATGTCGGATGTTTGTCAAATTGCGGCCTGTGTATTTTTAAAACAGGTACCTGGTAACCGTTTTAAATTTTAATTCTAAATAACCATAAACGCAAAGCTGTAAAACCTTTTAATTCTGAATAATTCTGACGTCGGTCTTATTTTACAACTGCCAAAATTTTGGAACTTTACAAAATATTTTTTTTCCCGAAATGTAATCAACATATTAATTATTACAACATATACCTACTATAGTCGCGATGGATTGAACAATTTAATAATTTCAATGTTATACATTGACAAAGATATCAATATCAGTAATGAGAACATTATTAATATATTTGCTAATCAAAATAGATTTATTATACCTTAATAATAAAATATTTATTGTATTGTAAATTAATGGTTACATATTAATAAAAAATTATAAAAGATGTATGATGTATTTATTATTTATGAATACAAATTGTAATTTTGGTTTGTTTTGAATATTAATATTTCGAAAATATATTTTTTGTACCCATATTACAATAACAATAATTGCAAAAAATGTGAAACGCAATACAATTTGTTGTTAATACACACATTAAAAATCATGAATTAAAACCAGAAATAACCCCAAAAATATGTAATTTTTAAAAACCAATTTATTTTTAACTTTTAACTAAAAATATTTATTTTTTACGAAATTTGAGTCTTATAAACGAAGTGATGAGTCTTATAACCAAATTTTTTTAAACGGCGTCTCCTGTATATATATTAATATTAGTGAGTGGGTGAGGGACAAAGCCCCCACGGCTTATTTTACAAAGAAGCCCCTCCCCCTAAAATTCAATCAAATCTCCGCCTATGAAAATGTGTCTGTAAATTTATTTCATTAGTTGGTTGTATATTCTGCAGGTTGGTGTTTCTAATAAAACCATTAGATGTAAGGTGTTAGTAAAACTTTTAGATAGAAATATTACTCTTGAACTATAATATCACAATTCTTTACACATAATATCGCAACTAGATGGTATGTGCTTTATTTTAATGATGTTACATTTAATTTAATTTCTTATTTATATGTTTTGTAAAAAGTTGGAACAATTGTTAAAAATTTAACTAATTCAAAGCTAAATAATAATAATTACCAATATGCAATCTTGCGTCCAAACCACAAATAAAAATTAATTATACATTATAATAATATATTTATCAAATATCTAAGCACATAAACATGAACAATTAGTTGAATAATTTGGTCATATTTTTGTACCACAAGTAGAAATATTAAAGAGTTATTACATTTTTTTAGTTGTTCCTATAAAGAATATATTTTTAAAAAAAAAAAACTAAGAACACTTATACGAGCTTAATAATAAAGTTTTGACTTTTTCCATCAACAAAATCATTGTTTATGGTAATTTTCAATTTCTTAATTAATACATGTGGTTGTAGAGATATTCCATGTAGCTGGAGTTGATATTATAAAACTCCATAGTATCTATTTTGGCATACTGTATATATAATATGCAACTTATTGTTATTTTTTGTTATATAATACTATGGACATTTTTATTATAGTAATAATATGATAAAATAATACAAAATAAAATTAATTTACAATTATTGTACTACTTGTAGTTTTATTCTTTACACTAATTGTAGGATAATATTTTTAAAATATTTATATCACTAGATGTCGCTAATGTAATACTTAATTGTATACATTTTAGAATTAATTCGTGTTATGACGAATTTCAAAGGACTGTGACAAATGTTTATTTTATTGAGAGATCCAAACACCAATATGTGTGTTATAATGTATAATATTAAGATATTTTCAAGGGTACGATAGTTTTGTTTATTATATCGTAAGTTGAAAGTATATCAATGTTTTATGATTCATTTGATAGAATTTCATAATGATTACAGCAAGTTATTACTATGTACTAATAAAATAGCCTAAAAATAATATAACAAATTAAAATACATATGACACAAAAAAAAAAAATATTTATTTATTTTATAATATATACCTAATGAATTCCAAAAGAACAAATTAAAACGATTGAGTTTGTTTATATAGTGCTGTTTGAAAATTGCATATAGTTTTTGCTATTGTAATATAAAAATAAAGGTAAGAAATAGATGCGTTTTTATTTTGAGGCTTAACTAAATTTACTGAATTAATTAAAAATGTTGACGAAAATGGTTTAAGATTTTATAGTTCAAAATATTAAGTGAAATACATATTACAGTTACTTATTAGTTTATTTACATTAATATGAATATTACTTTAACCTCAAAATATTTTACATAAATATGTGTGATTTAGGATATTACGTTGATAAAGTGTTTTTAAGTTAATTCAAATGTCATGAATATTTAAATCGATATTCAAAAATTTAAGGGTATTAGTTCTACATAATATATTATTATTCATTATACATAATACATTATTTTTAATAAATTAAAAATTCAATTTTTTGATATTTTTCTTAATTGAGTTTAACTTATGGTTATGTTACTATAAATAAAAATAGTTAAACAGTCAATTAACATAATGTATGGTAAGATTAACAATTTGTTTAGAAAAAGTAATTCGGTAAATATTTATCACGTACCTATTTTAAAAGATAAAATTAAAAGATCTTATTTAGTTTGAACAGAGTTAAAATAATTTTTAGATCATACCAAATTAATCGTATTAGTTTTAAAGTACTCTTGTGTGAACTATGATTGTTCAAATATAGGTATTATTATTTTTTAACACTTAACAAGTACAATATACTATACAAATCGAATAAGTAAATTTTATAAATTTTATTAATAGAGATAAACATTTAACACGATTTGCATTTTTATAATATTCTTAATATGTGTTTTTGGTTTTAATGTAACAATTTTTGCTTACTTCTTTTATACCTATTACTTTATAACGTAAAATATCACTATCCAAAATTTTAATCCCGTAATTGAACACTTGTATGGGCGTTGCTCGGAAACGAATGTATTGGTAGCTAAACACGAATAAATATATTGGGAACATAGATTGAATAGCATACTTTTATGGTTTTTTTTTTTTTTATGTTCATAATATAAATAGTATAGAGTGATTCGCCGAACATATACAACCCCATTGTATCCTTCAATAATGTATATTCAAATTTTTATTTTTATAATTTTAAAGTTATATTTCAACACTATAATTTTAAATACTTAGATTTTTATACTATTTCAGCTGTGTGATTTAATGGTACTAGTTTTTTTTTTTTTTAAAAACCAAATATTACATTTTTTTCTCTGTATATTTTTAAGTATAAGACTGTTTATATTAATATATTATTTATTATTATATTATATTAAAAATATTGAATGTATCTAAATCGAGTTTAGAACGAGTAGTAAGAATTTAAATCTAAAATCTAGTTGTCCAGGTTTTTATTTAAATACACCAACATTTCCAAATCATCTGCTTTAACAATTTACAGTGAAAATGATGATCAACATTCAAAAATAAAAATAAAATATTTCAATACAGAACACTAATTGAATGGTATACAAACTTAATAATATGAAAATGTAGTATTTAAGTATACTTGAAAATTTCAAAGTTCAGAATTTGAATAAATTAATTATTAAATTATCATCGTGAGAGCGTTGTGAGTATGCTTGAAATATATGTTTGTTTTCCTAATAACTTGATGCATGTAGATATTGCCATTTTAAAACTGTAAAATTTCCGTAGATATATTAGTTAATTAGTAATTTTACAAGTGTATACACTTCATTGAGAATATAATAACAATTATACTTGAAATTTAAAATGTATTTAAAATATTAATTTAGGTTTGATTATAAAATAGTTACATATATAAATATACACAATTAGTTCAATAACAAAATTGATGTCTATATTAATCATAAGTACTTCCAAGGCTATGCACATATTAAAATTTGAACCCAACCATTCTACATAAATTAGAAGAGTATAATATACTTAATGTATCACAGTAAATAACTCGAACCTATTATAATAAGTAGTATTGTTGTTGTAATTACTAAAGTCTTTCTTTGTGAATGAGACAAACATATTATTTGGCATGCAGATGGATAGGGTATATAAAAATATACTTTCTGGTACTCCTTGTCAATGAAAAAACTTTTGATGAGATCTATGTCCATAAGCCATATTATATTGTCTCTACTTCAAATATATAACATGTATATTTCATTATTTACACCGTTTGTGCAAATACCACCAGGATTAATTAAACACAGTCATTTACCACTTCTTAACCTCTTCCCCTTTCTATATTTCTCTTAATTATAAATAACCATCTTCGCTTAACATATTACAAATTAACATAATATTATGTATACTCTTTCACCATCTGTTAGAATAGTTGTTAAACATTTAGACTTACACGCTTCGTAATATATATTCATTTTATATAATTAATAAATTATAATAATTCAAACGAATTTATATAATAATGAAAAAACAATTTCATAAGAGTTTTAAGATTAAAAATGCATAACATTTTAATTTAATAGTTATATTAATGCTTTTGAATCATTATTATGGTGGGTATAGTTTCGCAATTTAAAGGCAATTTTTTATGTAACCATGAAATATAATTGGTTTATCGTTGTTTGAAATATAAAATGTCAACCTCTTATTTCTTATTTTAATAACATTTATAACATTATGATTTGTTCATTTAAATTGTATTATTTATATAATATTAGTACATAATATAAATTGTATATTTTATTGTAAATTTAGTTTATAAAATAAATTAATTCACGAATGTGTACATGCGCGTGCTGTATGTTTTATAAATGTATATAATATTATGTATTTTATTTTTTACTATAAAATAATAAACTAATTAGTTATGATCTATAATATATAGATTATAGATATTATATATATATATATATATATCAGGGGTGACCAACTTGCAACTCGTAAACCATATTATGTGGCTCTCTTCATTGTCAGATGCGGTTAGCGTCTTATTTAAAAACTTAAAATGTTATTATTATAAATATATATTTTTAAGTGTACAGTTTTTACATTTATTAAAAAATAATTAAATTTTATAAAATGTATCAATAAATATTTTTGCTCTAAGTATCATTGTATTTATACATGTGGCCCACAAACCTATTCATGTTGGCCACCCCTGATATATATCATTGGATTATGAAATAAACCAATATTATTTGATCAATATTAATAGATTTTCAAGATCACGAGGATGTACTAATTTTGCCTATTTATATCGCCGTGTTTTCTTTGCATATTCATTATTACTAAATCGTCTAAATGTGGCTTATAAGTTATAACAATAATAAAATTACTATTATATTTTTGTGTGTACAAAAAATATAGTTAAAAAATATTATTATTATTTATATGCAGTAAAAAATTGTAAAATATGCAAAAATATGCAAAAACGATTTTTTTTAAATATTGGTTTATATTATAGTTATTGTTATTACATGCTATCATTACATATATTTTTTTAATTTTCTAATGTAAACGACCAGCGATTAGATCGAAGAATAGATTTATATTAGCTGAAACTCATTTCCACATCACATGATGTTATTGAAGCATATTTAAATGACACGATTTTTCCGGATATAAAGTAATATAAACATTTTTTTCTGTTTCATATTCAGCGTTTATAATTCTATACACTTTTGGAAGTGTTTTGAATCACTTATTCTTCTTTAGTTAATATAAGTCTATTTTAGTTTAGATAGGTAGTATGTTTATGAAAATTCGACAAATAACCCAATAATTATAGACATTCATTAAATTAATAAAATTTAAAATTAACAAGGTTCTCAAAAATTTATAATTTATATATTGTATGAAATTATATACATTATGTTCAAAATATGAAAAAAAAATTCTATTTATTTGAAAATAAGCCAAATTGTAGACAACCAATCAATTTGAACTTCAGAAAAAAAACATGCAAATGTGTAAAAATCCTAGCACTAATATGATTACAAATTTGTTTTACACACTTTAAATTTTATTGTTTTACATTAAGAATTTTTGAATGTATTTTGAAAGGCACATTATTATGTCATACTCTACATTTATAATTTACAAATATTTTAAAATTAAAATAATTTAATATTTAGTAAGTCTATAAATTATTTTATTGAAAATGTGTACCCTTAAAGACTTAAATTATAATTTAAATAAATATAATAGGTTAAGTTATTATGTAATTTATTCGGTACTCTATAAACATAATTTTTCATTTTTATTTATTACTCAACAAGAATTTCAATTATAACCGACATCAATTCGATGTATAAACTATTAAAAAAATATGATACGAATTTATTTATGGTAATTTTATCCATTATATTTACTATGTTTACCACTAGTTATTGAACTGTTGAAATAATGATGATTAAATATCACTACTTGTTTTTGTATTACCTACCTTATTGTAATTTGCATACTTCATTAAATTTAATATAAACGATAAATTATAGAATCTCTACAATTTTTACATTGTTTTCTGTGCTATTAATATACCTAAATAATAACTGCGATGTATGATACATCTATTATGTTTGACAATAAATATACAAATATACAAATGTACAAATATAAGATTATATTAGTGCTAATAGAGATAATTAAAAGAATGAGTTTTGTTGTCAAAACTAATATAGTGTAATAACTAATTATACATTTTATAAACATGTGCCTTATCAATTATTAGATTGACGGATAGTGATAGAGTGATTATTAGTTAAATTTATACCAGAGACTAGCCTTAAAGTTATTTGTGTATAAGTAACATACAAAAGATTAGGTGGTCGGTTAGACCAGTTTCTAAGAGACAGTGACAAATACAAGTATTAATTAATTTGAACAGTTTCCTTAGCTAGATGTTGTAATAATCTGAATAAGAATCCCACTACTATTCCTTTGAAGTTCATTTGTGATTTTGTGTTGAAAATTAGGCAAATTTTTGTTGACGCAAAAGTGATGGATTTATTAATTAATTCATTTTGGATTTCCACGAAGTCAACTTTCTTTTTTATGAACAATTAGTTTATTAATCTATTTTATATTGCGATCAATTTCTAAGTATTTGAATTTTATTTAATAATTATTTCGTGTCATATACAAACATAAACTTATCTAATTCAGTAGTATTATTAGTTATTACTAATAACAATAATTTATTAGCTATAAAAAATTACATTTTAAATTATTTGTGTTATAGTTACTATTATTGACCAAGTGACCGATTGATTCAATTGATTTGTAATAATATAGTTAAGACATCGATTGATAGTGTTTAGTTTCTTATAAGTTTTTCTCGAAACTAGAAAATATATTGAAAATCAGAAGATTAATGAAATTAAAATATTTAAATATCAATATTTTCAGAAAAATTAACTCTACAAAATGGCTATCTTTAATTGTTTTGAAAATAATTCAATAAAAAAAATATATATTTCACTTTTTTACCAAAACAACAAAATAAATTAAAACAAGAAATAATTGTAGTTCTTGTCCTTGTGAATCTGATTAAAAAACCAGAATAATTATGATGTACCCATTATTTCAGAAGATATCGCAATGGGTAAATCCTCGCGAGACACACTGTATACAAATATTATTTAGTGCGTTTATTATGATTATAATATATTATTATATTTACAATAATTAATTTACTGCCAATGTCACATTTTATTATATCTTAATGAAATGTAATAATAATATTTTTCTAAAAAGTAAATGTTCTACAATTTTACTCAATTACTTTTTCAAAATAGCATTATTAATTTAATTTTAAATAAAATAAAAACTTTATTTCCTATAATATAATATTATTTTCTATTATTAATCTACACGCCTTGAATTTAGTTAAACGATTTACAAAAAATTTTTAATAGTTGAAGTGAAATTTTTATGTCTGGTTTTGTTGAATTTATTCGTAGTTTTCATTAAAAATAATCATTACAATTATATATATATAAAAAAAATTATAGTTAAATGTGTTTATATTAAACAATAATGAACTAATCAATATATAATTACCTCATAAATAATCATTAAAATATATAATTACTAAACATTTTTAAATAATTTAAATGATTTTCAACCATTTAAGAACTAATATAATTCGTATATGAAGTGATTTTATCTCATTAGTATCATGTACTCATGACTGATATTGATTTTATGTCCAATCATAAGTTAAAATTATATTATTTATATATTTTTTTTTTACGAACTGATAACTATAATAATGAAATGAACAACAGTTTTCAACATTTCCTTTCATTTAATAAATATTTAAGCTTATATAAGGTACTATATGTACCAGATTTTAGACATATATAGAACTACCTTAACATGGAACTTGTCAAACTGTCAAAAAAAGTACGATCAATAACCTTTGGGGGTACATCGATCAAGACCTGTCCAAATTGTTGACCGAAAGCCACTCGTTTAAACGTTTTATTTTTGTTTTCGCCTAAAGACCGCGGTTCTTCGAAATAATATTTGAAATCATACCCTAATATTTTACTAAAAATAATTATCTAGGTTTCGTTTTTCAAAACACGATATTAGACGTGAAAGCTATTATAACGGTTCACGAATTTATTATATTTGCATTTTTTTTTTTTTTTATATATAAATTAAGAGAATTAATAATTTAAATTGTAATTTGAAAACTCGGTTTGATTGCATTTTTCTAATCAATAAGTTTTTTTTTTTTTTTTAAGTGCATTGAAATGTTACTATAATATACGAGTATAACTAAATTTAATAATAACAAAAAAAAAAACTAAAACTATCTTTAAAATATGAATTCAATACACTGAGATATTTTATACTGCAGTCAAATTAAAAAAATATATTATAAAACACGCGTCGTATGCATGATAGTTATTATTTACGTACATATTTTTATTTTTAATCTTAAACGTATTTTATTTATTAATATTACTATGGTTTATGTAATTATGTATCTAAATTATTGTTTATTTAGGATGCTGTATTATCGTATTGCTGTTATATAAATATTTTATATTTTAATATTTTATCAGTATAATTTTGTGGCTATAGACCAATTTGTCCGCTTAGTTTTACAAAAAGTTTTATGAGATTTACTATAAGACTGAATTTCCTTTGAGAATTTTATATAACATTATGATACATAGAATTTTAATATTTTTCCATAATATAATATTATAATCTTATAATCTTATTTAAATATACATCCTTATCACAATAGGTAGGTTTATTAGAAATCAAATAATGATTATGAATTTTGACTGTATATATGTCCTGTACAGAGGTAAATCATTTTATTCATGTTCAAAAAACGAACTATTGTTAAACTATAATGATGTTAATGTTTTTAGCTCGTATATTTAGTAAATTTATGATGTGAATAAAATACAAAACGTGTAATATATGTATTATGTATATTGCATTATTTTATAATTATTTATTATAACTATCACAAAATATTAAAAACAAATAATGTATCTGTGTGTTATAATAATGAGCGTAATATAACATCATGATCATGGTTTAAAATTGTTATTTATAATATTATCATACTATCCTGTTATTTTACCCTATCATTATACTTGATAATAATTGTTTAAAAAAAATCAACAATGATAAATTGAACGTGTTGTAGAAATTGTTGTCATACATTATTTTTAATTTGGAGTTAATATTTAATTTTATATACAACATTTATAAATGATAGCTGTGGTTAAATTTGTATTGATTAAATTAATTTAATGTAACCAATGATTTTATTCTTTTTATTTATCATTTTTTATAAATAATAAGGTGTTAATAATACATTTAAAAATATTAAATAATAATAATTTAAATGCCTTGATTGTGCCCATAATTTCTATTTTGCTTATTATTAAAGTGCATAGAATTACCATTGTTTACAAATTGAAATACAAATACAATTTATTAAAAAATGAATTTAAATAATAATTCCCAAACAAATTAATTTAAATTATAGTCAATATTGTTAAATGTGGAAATAATATCATTTAAATTAGGTATAACAAAAACACAAACTTAGAAAATACCCAAAAAAGCTCTATAATTTAAAATTGGTTATATAAAGGTCATTAATGAGTCGATATTCAAAAATATTATAAATGCAAAAATACTGATAGCTTATACAACTATTATATAGGCTTCTGAAGTTCTGATTTTAACAAAATTGAATTAAATGAAAAATAAATGTATTCTCTTACAATTTTACAAAATATGTTATAATAAAACAATGTTTATCATTATCATAAGCAACTTTTTTCCAGTATTATGTATATTATTATTCCTGTATACAATTTAATGTATATAGAAACTTGTTCACACTTTTCTATGGTTAACAGAATATTTATTGAGTTATAAAAATAGTACATGATATTATAACATATTTAATATGATTGTAGTATTATCATTATAATTCCGTCTTCGCTCGGTAACACTTTTCATGTGTATCAATTTATCGTCGAATTTAAATTTAATATGTCATATCATTATGCAATATTAAAATAATTGTTCTCAATGATGATATATAACAGAAATCTATAACTCTTAATGGAGCAAATCACTGTATTTTTTTGTATACTCCATATTATTTATTTAAGAAACAACAAAGTGATACAAAATGTTAATAACCAAGTCCATATAAGCATAGCTTGTGTGTGGTAGTGTACGAGAATCTAATAATTTCACAATTTAAAATCAACTTAGAATGAGGATGAAAAAAGTGATATTAATTAGTAATTACATAGTAAATTAATAACAAATATGATATAAAAATATACATGTTATAGATTATAACTATATTATGCAGATTTAATATTATTGCTGTTATTGCCTAAATCTAATATTTAAGTCATATACCTGTATAATAATAATGAGATATCTAAAAATATAGTTACTTATGCATATTTTTATTTATTAAATTTTAAATTATCATATTAAATGATTATCAATTAGTTAACAATTTTTGGTAGGTTATTGTATTGTTGTATTCTTCTATACATATATATGTATTATTTTATAACTAACTATTAGGCTTAATTAGTAGGAAGTAAGTTTCCCTTATTGGTATTTCTATTGACTATAGAATTGATTGTTTTATAATCAATTGCATTTCCTGTGATTTTTGTATTTATTTATTTTATTCTACTGGTTTATCATTAAGTACACTATCATTATTGTCGTTTTATCATACGAATTGCTCGACAGTTAATATTTATGGTGACTTACCCATATATTTTATTCGTAGTTTTTTTTTTTTTTTTTTGTTTTTTGACCCAACAACAGTATAGTGTTCGACCGACGTACGAACCGCTATACTGTCAGGTGCCAAGTGCAAGTTGCATGAGAGGGGGTGGGTGTTTGGATATAAGCGATGGCGGCAAGGAAAAAAATGTATAGGCCGCAACAGTTGGCCGAAATGCGATCGATGCGCTTGCGCGCAGCAGCCGATGGACGCGCAGATTTCCACGGTGATATATTATTATTATTAAATATATGTATTTTTATTTTAAATACATACACATAATATATATATATATAAAATAACATATATAAGTATAATATATTCCACGCCGTTATTTCTCTCCCTCTCTCTCTCTCTCTCTTTTTTTATTTTTCGTTTTTCTGTTGTTGGTGCGCTCGGAGGCCACGTCTGCCGCGCGTCGCCGCTACCGCTGCTGCACAGTCGGCGCCGCGTAACAACAGGTAACTCGCCCGTCACCACCCGAAACGTCTGTTGTACAACACCACTCGTCGTGTGCCGTCGTGTGATCGTTGCGGTCGCCACCGTCGTGTACACGTAGTCGTAGTCGTAGTCGTTTTCGTCGTCGTCGTTAACGCCGCCGCGCCTCAACCGTAACTTGGACTCCGGTGACACACGTCCTACCATTCCTATCACTATAATATCCGCCTTTGTACGACTCCATATTTTTCTATATCGATCTCCATCTCTATATCTGTCTATTACCCTATTACACCAACGCACACCGGTACACAAGTATTTACAAGTTTTTTTTTTTAGATTTTTAAAAATGACTTAAACTAAAAATATCATTCCATGAGAACGTCTATTGTTGTTGCATATTATATGACATATATTATGTATGTATATTTTTTATTTTTTGTAAATATATTGTTATTGTTGTTCATCAAAAACCCGTCGAGTCCGATTCCCACGTCTTGTGTAAAGAATTTTCATAGACGTCCGATAGAAATAATATTTATTATAATATGAAAGTCCGATCATTCTCAAATAATGATAGTCATCTGTCACCAAATCGAACACACTTTAATCAGGTCAATTGATAAGTTTAAATGAATTGGAGCGCACTGCATATATATACTGTTGGTCAACTAGCCCATTTGGCACATCGTGAAAAATGTTAATTACTATTACAAATTACTATTGTCAATACTCATTTAAATATTAACAACAGGTTAAATTTGATTAGGTACGTTTTTGAAACACTCTTAGTTTTAAATAATACAATATGTATACACAACAAATTAAATCATTCGGTAATTTTTCATCGCAAATAAAATCATATGTATATTATTACTATTAAATACAATAAAATATAAAAACAAAATTTAGAGTTTCGTCGCATTTTCATAAGATTACATACTAACTAAAATGTAACTAAATTAAATTAATTTATTCAATACATATTTTATTAATCCTTATAAAATGGCGTATATTTAATTAAGTATATAAGAAATTTAGTCATATTAGAATTATTATTTATTTTTTTTCAATCAAATATTATTGAAGTCTATGATATAGTTAAATATATATAGGCAAATGGTTTCTTAAATATATAAGATTAAACTAAATACACCAATTTACTTTTAATTTAATCACATATTGAGCTATAATAGATATATATTTGTGTACTGTAATATTAAACATTATACATATCGAGTTAAATAAATCAAAAAAAAATCACGACGTACCATTATATCTTTGTAAATAAAATATGACAATGATAATTAGAATGCAAAAGATATATTTTAAATTTTTTGTAAAATTAGGTATTATTAGAATTATATTCTATAATATTTGCATAAATGTAATAATAACTATTTCTGCAGTTGAACTGCAGCTTGCTGTATGAAGCGTCTTTACTAATATAAAAATATTATAAAGTCATTGCTTACTCAAAAACAACACTTTATTACATAATTAAAAAATAATAATAAAAAAAATAGTTAATATTTTAATCTTTGATAAAAGTTTTGTGTGGTACTTCGACTTTAAAACTTTTTATTTTTCCAATAATGGTTTTCTAAAAAAAATCACTAAAAAATAAACAACATTTTATAATATAATACCTGTAAAAATCTTTTGATTCTTTAATGTACGCAGTTAATTTTTCATTTAAATTGATTTGATTACCGCAGCTTTATGTGAAATGATGTAAAATTAAAATTTGATGTTGTATATCGTGTTTATTACTAAGAAAAAAAAATGTTAACATTTTAAACGACTCTGCCTATTTTATTTTTATGTATAAACGTTTATTCTTCCATAATACGATTCTCAATTTCGGTTGTTATATTAAGAAAACCGCATTTTAAAAACCATTGTGAATAAATAACTAAATTGAATTTGTTGACTTTAAGCTTTTTAAAGCTCTAGCTTGTTGTACGCGATATGTGTCCCAATTCGTTTATTTGATTTTTAACGTTTCTCCAATCTTATATTTATTATTTCGTTGACTGTCAGTTTTGTATATAAGAAGACATTGTACGTTGACCAAATTCAATTTAATGTTGATTAAAAATATTTTCCAGCTTGAAAAAAATACCAAACATCATAAACTATGTGTTTTTAAATATTTTTCTTCACTACATATGACATAATACCATTTTAAATTTAAAAGTAAAAACATTTTTAGAAAAATAAATTGAGAATTAAAATTACATTTTCTTTTTTTTATATCGTTATATAATTTTAATGTCTAATATTAAATTATTTTTGGAAATTTAGCATTGACCTATTTTTTGTAAGAAATTGAACCAATCAACAAACATTTATTTAAAAGTGACAAACAAACTTGACGTTAGTTATGACTCCCTTATAATACTATTTATGTTATGTTTACTTGTGGATTTGTGGTAGCAATCTAAAAAATTAATTAATATTAGTAATTAAAATTATTTGTATAGTTTATTATTATTATTTATTATTATTATTTTTTTTTTTAATTATATTTTTTTTTGATTCTCTAGAAATTGGCATTTTACCATACGATTGGTTTTATTATGTTATATATAAATGCATTATTTACTATATTTTTATTTTATAATAAATTAAAAATTATCACCTTTTTGAATTCAACAAATAGTTAAATATGTTTGAAATTATGGTTACCTATAATACAAGCTTATAATTTCAGTAAAGGATAAGTTACTTTGCAGCTTACACAAAGTATTTTTTCTTAATTCTTTATTTTAATTGCATTAGCATACAATTATGCAAATAACTTTTTATAAATAATGCTGGTGACGTACAGTATGCAAAATTTGTATTCAATAAACTTCTATGAAGTGTTTTTTTTTTTTTTTAATGACGTTTATTTATTTAATTAACTTATATATATATTATTTCTAAAGTTAAACAACGTATTAAGCCTAAATATATTTTTTAAATAACAGATTTGAACAATAATATAATATCCTTTTTTTAATAATTTCTTTCTACGTTTAAATTTATTTGATTTAACTAAAAGTATAATTTATAATAACTATGTAATGAAAAACTTTTAAATAAAAGTTTTTTACTTTTCTTCACTTAAATAATCGTCACTCCGATGTTTTTTTAAGCGTAAATTTTTCGTTTAATAGGTTAATTCTATACAATTGTAATGTGCATTAACGAGATAATTTTTACCACTTTAATTAATCTTGAAAATGTTCTTACTTATTTATTAATAAGATATTTAAGTATTAAGTATATTATGGACCTTTCTTTATATATATTTATAAGAATTAAAAAATTGTATTCAACAATGTTTTTTTTATTGATTCTTCATATGCACTTCAGATTTCTTATTGCATCGTGATTATATAATAATAATATATTATTTTATATTTTATATGTACTTTTAGTATTGTGTCTCATTCGAAAATAATTTTAAAATGATGTTGTACTTTTTGAAACAAAATACAGTATAAAATGTGTTACATAGTATATCTATACATTATATTATATATTAATTGATTTCTTCTTATTAAATTATTGTTAGTAGAATAGATTAGATGCATATAAAACAAATTTACGTATGATAATTTATACGATTATAATAATATCATCTTGACTTGTACAAATCATATTTTTCTCAATATAAAAACGCCAGACACCAAATGGTTGTCATCGAAGTGAAATATAGACCTCACGACGTTTGCGTATTATTTGCTAAATTCTGTTATTTCGTCTCGTAACAATTAGCTTTAGCATTATATGCCATTGTTTTAATTATAAAAAATAGTGCAATCTTATATTTATACAAAGTTAAATTAATTAATTGTAATAATGAATACAAATTATTTATACACATTTGTATTTTTTTAAATAATACAATAGATTTTACGTGTACATAGGTACCTAAAGTTTTTTTAGTAATGGCATCGCATATGAACTATTTTCATAATATAAGTAATCAGTAAAATTAAATATTATACGTGAAAAAATATCTCAATAAATATTTAACTTCAGAGTAAGTTTATTACTCGTTCGTATTAAACAAGATTTTTATGTATACATTGTTATATTTAGTAAATTCTACTGGTCATCATATATCATAAGTGTTAGAATTGTTTCACATTTAAACTTCATTCGCAAATGTGATAATTGAAAATTAGCTTGTCTTCAGGTATTTTAAACTTTCTAACAGCCAAATTAATATTATGTACCAAACTTTATGAAGAATTCTCGTATGCACCATCATCATATATTTTATCACTCGAAAATATTTTTATAAGCAAGTTTCATTGTGAAATAATATTTATTAAAATGATAAAATACAGATATTTACACAAATATTTACTGCCTATGTTTTACAATATTTAAAATTTAAAAAGAAATATTTGACAATAGAAATTAACAAATTATACGCTTACAACAAATTCTTACATTACCTTTTAATTTTTTTTGTAGTAATTAAAACGTAAAGGTTTATAAAAAAGATGTTCAGTGTCTATCAATTTAAAAATTATTTCACCCAAATTAATATCTAAATATGATGAATTCGATAACTTTACTATATTTAAGTATCTACATATAATACATTTATGATTTTATATACATTTTAATGAAGATGTTTTCTAATGCATTGTTTTATAATAAGATAAAAATAAATCTAAGCAATTATAATATAATTCTAAAAATCAGTTGGTACTACTAATGAACGGATTCAAATCAATAATATAATAATATATGATATTATGCAGGAAAATGCATTTCCATAATTTTGAAATAAATTATAATTGTTTTTAAATTGAAAGAAGATATTATTTACAATATTTTAAATTTTAATTTTGAGAATTTAATTTATTGTTTTTTCCTTGTTATAAAAAAAAAAAAAATTATAATATTTCAAATGTATTTTTCATGAAAAAAAAAACACTTAAAAGTTTTTAAGAATACCTACACGTTTTTATTTCTAAGAGAAAATATAAACTTGATAAACAGTTTCTATAATTTTTATGATGAACGAAAATTCTTCTTTTGACGTTTTCTTAATGACACTTGAATACAGATTTAAATTATAACAATACCTATTTGTTACAACTTTGATAAATTATGTTTTTTTTTTTTTATTATATATTTAAATACGTCACATTTTTCTAAAAAATATTAATTTATATTAATAAACGCGTATTTTAAAACTGGTTACAGGTATTTTAAAATGTACAATATGTATTGTAAATTATATTTTTTTGTTAAATTTTTTCTACTACATTTCTTTTAATAATGAATAAGTTCACAGAAAATAAAAATAAATGAATGTTAAAAGCATTTAAGGTACATTTAGATTACATAGTATTCATTTTATAATTGTATCAACATTTTGAAGATAATAAATTATTTGAATAAAATAACGAGATAAGGTTTCAAAAATATTATATATAAATAAATTTATATATAATATTGTTTTTACATACCAGGGCCCATTTTTGGTCATAGAATCTACCACCGCACAACCAAAATAACTTATATTTTTCTCTTCACTAATATCGTAAATATCAATAAATATATAATCATGTTCAAACAGTTATTGATATTATATAAAAATAGTATTTTAATGAAATGTTTATTTTACTTATTGACTTCAATATACTAAAAATGTCTATAAGTAGTTACAGTATTGTTATCACTATAATTTATATATATATATATATTTATTAAGTATATATGATAGACATATTATTTTATTAGTAAATTATAATCGAGATTGTGGTTTATACAGGAAATACATCTTTTGGTAAACATAAATATCGTATTACCGCGGTTAATATATTTGAAATATTGTTTTATAAATTTTATTCTCGTTATTATGTCTATCTTTGAGAAAATGTATTAATAATTTATTATTTAAACCATTTATGATATTGTAGCTTATTTAACTTCTATAACCTTATAATATTTACATTTATAAATTGGTCATCTTCGATGCAACATAATATTATATTCTAGTATACCAACATAATATAATATATGCTAGTGAAATCGATGAGCCAATTCACCCTGTTGACGACGAAAACAGCAAAGACGACGTCATGGAGTGTAATAAATGAATTGGCTTTCTTGTCCGTCCAATTTTTCCTCCCTATGGAGGCGATGACCATTTTGAACAAAGCATACGTTTTGCAAAAGACATAACGGACCTACAGAGTCATTGAACAAAAGGGCTACGTCGGACACAAAATGGATTTACGGATTGAAAAAGAATAGTGAAAATGCCACCAATAGAATACATATATATACCTAAGTTCTATACTATACCTATATAATATAATGGTAGGGTTTTTTTTACGTTTTTCACTTAAGTATTTTTGCTTTTCGCTGTCTAATCTACACGATTAACGTGAACAATGCAATGCCGTGGGAAATTGTATTAAATAAATAAAGGATACCTGCCGAGTGTACATCTAGTAGAAAATATCACAAAAATATTGTCGATTAGGTTAATTTCATTCGTACACACAGCGGGTCGCTGCTGATAAATTTACCTTTGTATCAGGTGTATCTGGACATCTGGTGAAAATCATTGACGTGAAACATAAATCCAACTCGTGATGGCCGTCGATATCATTGTGTAGTAATGGGTGATGAAAATCGCTAACATTTGTTCCATTAATGTTTATCAATTAATTAATGTAGATGTAATTCAATTTAGTAAATTACATAATCGATAGGTATTTTAGGTATCTATAGTCTTTGCATTAAATAAAATATTATACTTTTGGAAATACTAATATTCTATTATATTTTGATCAATAATAAATACTGTATGTGGTAAAAAATATTTATAATATTATTTTGCCTAAAAACAATTCATCGCATAATATTAAATTAATCCACGTGTTATCGATAACATAGTTATTAATCTAATCCATGTAGACTATAAAGTATAGGTAATATTTTTTAAATTAAAATATGTAAAATAACTCAATACGATTTTAAACATATTATACTACTTTTAATTATTATTGTTTTCATTAAATTTACCGTAATTAGTAATTATTACAAACAATTTATAAAGTAATAACACAAATTATAATCATATAGTTCATTATCAACTTCTTTTTGTAAAAATAAACATATTATCTATTAAATTATATATTTTTTTTACAATATTACTTCTATTTGTGTACAGTTTAAAATTAATCGTTAATCTTTTAATAGTTCCATAAATAATAATATACATATTATATAATTAATACGGATATTGTATGTACACGATTTATTTTGTAAATTATTTTATTGATTTTCTTTCTATGTCTTTGTAGAATAAATAATAGTTATATTTACATAAATTCATTTAACAACCTTTTGTTAGACCTAATAATTTATCGTAATATTTAAATAATTACTTTATTTTTCGTGTATAGATAAAGTTTGATGTGTCATGTTTAATATTATTGATTTTAAATGCTATTAATTATTTCTGTGAGTTTTATTTTAATTTTATTAATAACCTATTTTTTTAGATATTTAAGCATCTTAGTATAATATGGATAATAAATGCTTAAAAGAGGACTATAATCATGTAATATTTAGGTAGGTGTTACTTATATATTTAATATGACGGGTATTTGTTTTCGCAGATAGCAATGAAATGAGTTGGCATATACCACTATATTTTTTTTTTTAGTGAAACTTAAAGTTAAACTGAAAGTTGAGAAAACTTTAACTCCCACTTCGAAGTGAAAAAGCATTTGTCAAAATGGCAAATATTATTGATTCACTATCGTCGATAGTGTACTTTCTTATACAAAATATATATATATATATATGTATATTGTATTTCTATTTTCTTTCGGTTATCGTATAAAGGTGGTAATAACATCCATCCGTTTTTTTATGGTAGGAACGAGGTTATATACGAGGCCTCAATACACCTGTATTGGATATATTCTTTAAAATTTTAAATCTGCAAAGTTATCGAATTTCCGTCATACTCGTCGGCTTATTTGAAGTATATTATAAATTATTTCATATTGAACTGTAATAATAAATAAAAACCCTAAATCAATAAAATTTACCATGTTTGATTTATTTTACATAAAAGCAATGTTCAACGATAAAATAGTTTTGAATGTATCCATGATGACAATAATAAATATTATATTATGAAGAATACATTTTTTAAATAATTTCTGAACCTCATATGTATAATATAGTAAATGATACAAAGTTATATAACATTGGTTTTAATGTAACATTATAACTAAATAAAAGATTAAAATACAAATTACAATTGAACTTATTATAGTATAATTTGAGTATAGGGTAGTATTTTTAAAATTCCATAATAAATAAACTATGGCTAATTATAGCATAAACCATGTTTCATCATCAAAATCTACATGATATGGAAAAATTTTATTTTATTCGTGCATAAATTTATAAGTTAGTAGGGAATATAATATGAGTAATTATATCAACTTTTTGTCAAACATACTGTTTATTTATACTTATTATTTTATTTCATTTTCAGTTATAATACCATTAATTATATTTATTATTGATACCAGTGATACATATAACCAAGTAGTTATTACTATATATTTTATGTAATTCAAACGTTGGTTAGAATATAACAATAATTTACTTACTAATTGACCAATTAGCCAATTAAAGGATTTTTTTTTCTTTTATACACCACAGTCTTGGTAATTAAAAAATATAATAGAAATTTATGGATTAAAAATAATTTTAAATATAAATAGGTTTCAATAGTTTATGATTAATAATATTATTAGGTACCATAAAATTACATAATTTTATTAATACTATTTTTAGATCAAATCATTAATTTTAGCTGAAATCAAAACTAATTTTCATTTCTTTATAATAATATTAATTAAAATTCATGAAACTGTTGGCAAATCCATTAAGTTATAATTTATTGACAAGTAGAAGGTATACTTGCATAATTATTTTTGAATATTCTAAGTTTTGTTTAGTTTGTTTAATATATAGTGTTATATAATTCCATTAATCTGTAATTTACTTATCGATTTATATAATGCTGTAGGTACCTATATTATAAATATGTATGTTTTTCTATTTAATTAAATTGATATTATGTAATAATAAACTGATGTTATATTATTTTTTTCGATCTGTGAGTTATGAATATGTTCAATTAAAAATTAAATAAATTGGAATTTCGTTAATATTTTAAGTTTAATACTTTTAGTGCTTAAATTAGTTAATAGTAAAAGTATTTATAAATATTTAAAAAAAATATAAAACTTCATAAGAATAATGAGTAACAATATTAGTTTATTATATTGTAATAATATAATTTCACGTGCCTACTGCAATACTAAATTATCAAATTATTCTCGAGATTTAACTTAAAATAATTGAAATATTATTATAAAAAAACATAAACAGTACTGATATTTTGTTTGTTTAACGAGCATACCGTACAATTACACATGACATCCTTTCACAAACAGTTACAATAAATTAGTGGTGTTTCAAAGGGTTTTCACCGTCGTTGCTCTGTGTACCAACAATAGTATATATAGAATTACACTAATGCACTATACGACCTATAAGTACAATAATATAATATATATTATACGTAATCTTTTAAAGTCAAAGTTATTTTTATAATTTTATCACGATTGGTGTATGTTTTTAATATAATATTATTTGCGTTTACTCGGTTCAATTAATATTCACGGATGGTTGTCGTTATTATTTCTGGGATCTTGTTGCGACATACATATATGTAGGAATGATATGAAACTATGGAAATATTTAAAATTTACCCAACGAAGGCAGAAAATTGTAAATTACGCCCAATACATTTTATATATAAATCTGTATTTAATAAATGGTATCTCAAATATTTTGAGATATACCTACGTATACTTACTGTAAAATAATCTGCGCCCGCAGAGATTCTCTTATGTAATATTATTTTCATGGTACATATTTAGTATTACTCCAATTATTATATTATACAACTACCACTGTTTTTCAAAAATTGTCTTTTTGTTTCTTTTAAATAAAAACGTAATAAAACATTAAAGTCTAAATATTATTTTTCATTTATAAAAATTTAATATTTTAAATTTTGGACATATCAGTTTATTACAATTATTAGTTAAATTATATTATATATATTAAATAATACATAAATTAATAATATTTAAAGTTATTTTTATAAAACAGTTTATTTATGTGTTATGATTTTAAAATATTGATCCCTCGTAATATATTTTTATACTGCTCATACTGCTCAACGATTTTAGCGATTGTTATTTTTTCCCGTTTGAATTCGTATCTTAAAGGCTTGTACAAAGTAAACACTATTAATTTGTATGTAGATTTTAGATTGCAGTTCAAATAAATGTTTTCGGCTTTTACATAAATAAAATTTGTACTACAGTATTTAAAATAATATATATCGATAAATTGAAAATCACTTTTAAACGCTTCTGGTAATGTATAGTGTAAAGTTATCGCCGTAGCAAAATAAGTATAAAACTAGGTATTAATGTTCATACATAACGAGACCCCTTTAATAGCGGACACCTATATAGTAGCGGATAATATCATAAGATGACATAATGAAATGGTAAAATATAATTCACAGCACACCGATACCACCATGATAATATTTACAAATGAAAAATAAAAATTATACGGGCACACCCAAAGGAATCGAATATAATATCGATGTCGGATTAAATCTAATCGTAGCATCACAGATATAGACTGTCCTGTACCTACTTGAAAAAAACTAAAAAATACATTTACAATATTGTTTTCATAAATAATTACAATGTCGTTTTATTAGTAACTCGGAGAAAACGAACGGACTCTGACGTGGTTTTGACGGACTACGCGTTACACACGTGCGTGAGAATCAGTTCAGGTTTAATAATATTGTATTAATTTTTTTCAAGTCCGAAAGACGCGATATCAAAATAATTGTATATCGCTAGGCGGTCGGGACCTGGCGAGGGATCTCGACCGCTCCGTCGGCCCGCCCGCCGTGGTGACGCACCGTGATCTGTGCGGCCATGCGGCCACGCTGTCGACAACATGTTGGCCGCGCTAACAGTGTACCGCGCCCGACTACGCGAATGGTTGCGGGAAGTGTCAGCGTCCGGTAATTACCCCGCAGCCACCGATAGTACCGTTACGATGGACCGCGAAAACGTCACGGCCACTGCGACACCGGCCACCACGGCCAGCCAAGCGCCGCCGGTGCCGTCGTCGCCACCGCCTCCCCCGTCCCGGCCCGTGTCCGACGACCGGCCGCCGCAGCCACCGTCCCGGCCACCTGTGGACCCGGCCGACCCGGAGGAGTACATAGCCACGGTCCTGTCGTCAATGCCCGAAGACATGCCGTTGCCGCCGCTGGCGTACACCAGACGCCGGTCGAGCAGCAAAACGCACACACGACTGTACCGCATACGGTTGCCGCCAAAACCGAGAAGGGCCAAGAGGTAAACAGCGTACTATATATTGTGCAACACGTCGGGCGCACCGGTTGCGACCAACACCGATAAACATTTATATTTTAACCGTGGGTATTGCCCAGATCTGGGTCATCCGTCACCAGGGACAAACATAGTTTTAGCACCCCTTATAATTATTATACCTCTCGAAAACGTTTTAAAGTTTCTTACATCGACCAACAATGTACACAGACATAAGTACTAGTAAGTACTATTATGTAAACAGTTTTTTTAATTATTATTTTGAATAAAATGAAATATTTAAATTGTAAAGCGTCCGTCGTCGACGCGACCCTCCGACGACAACCACCGTTCACCACCCCACTAGTTCTGACACTAATTTTAAGATCAGTGTACCGATTTCAGTGATTAAATTTTATGGCAAATATACCAGAATAAATGCGTTTATGTTTTATTTTTGTTCGATTGTGAAACTTTTGTGTATCATTTTTTTTGTATGTATAAGAATTTAATTAGATTAAATTAACATCATTCAAACAACCTTAATTAAATAAATCGATTCACAAACCAAATATACAAACGACAAAAAAAAAATCCAGTCGAAACATTTATGTAAACGTAATACCAAAGATTATGACACGATAACATAACAAATGCTTCGGTCACTGTTTATCATAACGACTTGTCATAGACTTAAACCATTTACATATTATTTGTATTAGGTATTAGGTACATTCAAATATAGTAATATGGTAGAAGCTATAAATTTGTTCAATACAAAAATGTTAGGTTTAATTCAACTTCAAAAATTATTGATTAATATCGAATAACATGGTGCATTTAAATTGTGTGTAAATTGATTAACAGTAACTTTACTATTGTACTAAATTCATATATTCGCCAAAAGTAAAATGTAAATTAAATTAAATATGAAGGGTTCATCATTTAACATATTGTATTTTATACACTACTCGATGATTACCGCTTATGGATGTTGCATGCGATCTGATAATTTTTTGTACAGAATTATGGTATTTTTTTTTTTTACATTATTTTGCATAGCGTATTATGGTATATATCTGATGATTATTAAAGTTATAATTCTGAATTTATTAAAAACATTTTCTAAAATATGCAGCTTAAATTATGAAGGTATAATAATTATGGTATGTATATGAACACAATATTCACTAATACGATTATATTAATAATTTTGTTAAAAATCTTTAAATTTATTAAATAATAAATCATTATAAACAATTATAAAGTTAAACTATAAAATATTTTAAGATATGCATTGAATATAATTTTACAAAATAAATATAAATAACGTATAATCAACAATAATTATAAACCATGTAATTGCAAGAATTTTCTGGATCCAGTTTTTTATTTTGATTAAATTGAAACTAAAATTGGAAATTATTTTAGTGCTTATAGTATAAAATTAACAATACAGGTCTCAACTAAACAAGTCTTTATATTGAACGTACGCTGTTTTATTCACCAAGTGTGGCACATTCTAAGTTAATATATTTTATATATATAGCTAAATATAAACATTGACTCCATAGACTATAACATTAACTCCAATCTTAACATTTTAATATATTATTGTATAATTATAATTATCTGGCCAATTCCATGTTCTGTGACGGACACGGAATCGATAATCTAGCCGGTTTTTTCCATTTTGAACTAACAGATTTCGTGGAAACTAGTGTCCCGGTAAATCTCATTTACGAGATGAAAATATCTTCTGGAAAATTGCAATTAACTTTTGGTGAGTATGCGAGACCATTCCTCGTGGTCATTTTTGTATCAACAACATCATTGTTTGTATAACTGGTGCAAATCACATATGTTATTTTAAACTCCAATGGAGATTTTTTCCTGTTTGTTCACTAAGCAAAATAAAAAAAATAAACCTTAATAAAATAATACACTTTTCAATATGGCCATGCTTAATATAACTTCTCTGCTATAATTCACTAAACATGATAGCCATCCTCATTATGTTTTTTAAGTAATAATTTTTAGAATTTTTAATTATCCTTAATGACTAAAATTAAAATATTTACGTTTTTATACCATTTAAAAATAATAATGCGATAGTGCAAAATGCATATTTCTGAATAAAAATTATAAGCAGATAATTTTCTTGAAATTATTACACAAAGAAAATAACTCAAAAAATACTTTTAAGAATTTTATTTTAAATAAATTAGCATTTTTGAAAAAGTCTTCTGATTAACAATTTACTCGTACAGTAAAAAAGAAAAACTCCTAATTTTAAAAAGATAACTTGGACTATTAATGGACTTTTCTTAAATTATATAATAAACTCTTCTTTTAAATTTTGATTTATATAGATATGTCATAAACATTTTCAAAACAAAAAAAAATATCTCATTTACAATCAAAATTAAAAAAGGATTGTGCACATTAAAAAAAAAGTTCGTAACACCAGGGGGCACATATAAACAGTATTAGGTATTTGAAAATATGGTCCTTGAGGATATTTAAAAGTTCCGAAAACCAGACTTTGTATAAATAAATTAATTAAATAAAAATACTGAGTATATATATTATATTTAGTGAATATTATGTTTGTGTAGAAATCGTCTGTCAAAAACCACGATATTTTTGGGATTTTTAACACCAAAAATAAATCACTGATTGCGTGATCCGAAATAATATATGTACATACGCATTTTTAGGATTGTTAGTTTCTGCAATATCGACCGTTGACAATATTGCGCCACGTTGATTGTATTGTGCAACATACTTTCCAAAAATATCGAGAAACAATATTTGCTAAAATTGCTTCACTAATCAAAAATAACATGACCGCAGCTTAGCTAATGAAGCAAATAATTATTATTATATTTAACTCTGTTCAGCTGTAGTAACGATGAAATATTTCAGTGGATATTTTATTATTTCACTGAATGACGTACTGCATCGTAGATTTACCCTATAATACGATATACTAGTACTTAGTAGACTGTGCGTGTATGTACACATTCTGTGTAGTTTTTCAACATATGTTCTTCGTAGTTTTTTTTATCACTAAAGTGCAAATGTATGTGTTATTTACTGTTCGCCGTGATGAATGGAAAACTCTTTTACAGTCAATATAGAAATGATACATTTGGTTACCAGAATCTGAAAATTAATACATCTGTATTAATTTCCGAGCAACGTTCGATTATATTATGTAACCATACTTTTAAATGTGTAAAATACTCAGGTAGTTGCATGTAGAAATTAAAACGCCTACTCCTAAAATACTAACTCCTAAACCTTAACGTGTTAATTATTATCAAATTAATTGAACCAAATAGATTTTTTTGCATTTAGTGTATTTTTAATTTTTGTAATATCATACTTGTTTTTTTAGGTTAATTAGATTAACAAAAGTATGTAATAACTTATATTGCACTTGTGTTTGTCCGTTCGTTAGTTACCTGCACACAGTTGTGATTATTAATATTAAAATGTATATTTCATTATCAATTTTCACGACCTAAAACAATTTTATTAAAATAGGTACGTTTAGAAACTAAAAATTCAATATGCTCACACAGTGAATTTCCCTAACATTTTTATTTTTATTTTTATCGAATCAAGAAAATTGGTTTACCCGAAAAAAAAGCGAACTGATTGCTTTATCAAATATGTATGATTCCATGTATATTACACTTAATATTTTTCGATAGTTTTATGAACAATTTTTGTTTTTACTATCTAAAATTAATGTATTTTAATTTTTCCCTTGTATTTTTAAACTTTTTTAGTTTATCAGCTTTACAACTTTTTTATTATTTATTAATTTTATTCAACAATAAAAGTCTATCTTTTTGACGTTAAATTAATTTTTATCTTTATATACTTAAATAAGATTTTCAAAGTTAAGTTGGTAAATAAAACTCGTTTTTCAATTTATTATTTCCATTCAAAATCATGTTTTAGATACATAATTGTGTTTAATACAACAATACATTATGTACCTACATATATTTGTGAAATTGTACTTCTGTATCACCAAGTATAATAAAAATCTAAATCGTAATAAACTTAGATAATGGCTGGTGATTACAAAGGTATAAAAATACTTTTAAAATGGACTATAGTAAATGTGTGGGTATGATGTGTGTATTTATAAAGTTGCCAAAGCTCCCTCGAGAACCAATCCCATGCTTCATGAAAAAAATAAATTGTATATTATTTTTTTTTTTTTTTGGTTTTCAAATCTCAGTTTAAACCTTTAAGGTATAAAGATTTTCTGTGTTTTATTATCATTATTATTTTTAAATAAATTTTAACTAAACATAACAGCTATCCATCAATCATTTTTTTCGAACCTAGTAAAATTTATCATAATAATGTTAGCGTATTGTTTTTGATTTTCATTGTGGGTATACAATGTTTGTTATATATAATAATTTAAATTTTACTATCTATACATTTTTAGGTTTAATATTTTGTACTTTTCATTTTGATGATCATCTTGTAAATCTTAAAATCGTAGGTAAGGTTGGGAGATAAAAGAGTTGAATTATGTATTATTTTAAATCTAAAATACCAATTCCAGTCTTACAAAATGTAAAATGTATAATACATGTTTATATTTTATAAGGGTATAATTTATTTTCGTGTGTTATTATAGAAAGGTTTCAACAAATAATGTATAAAACATTAAATTGCAGTTTTACTGCTATAGAATAATATGCAAAAATACACTATATATTTTAATTTTAACTGTTATAAATGTATTTTGCGAGTACAGCGTGTAGTGAGTAATAAATCAAAATGGACAAACAATGTATCTTTTAATTAAAAATCATTATGATTAGGCACGTCGTGAGAAACAAACATACATTTTTTTGGATATTGTTTTGCTAATGGAAAATCTTTTGAAACATTTTACGAATCGATATTAGAGTTAAAAAGTGTTATTTTATGAAAAAATAACAACAATAATAATAAACCAAGTCATTTTCCATGTCAAGGTTTATAAATGGATGTACAACGATATATTGTTACAGTGGTGACCTAATTTAGTATCTACACATTGATTAGATTTTTTAACTACCATATATCACGTTTCAAATGAATACAATATATAATACGAGTATGTTATCCCGCCAAAATCAGTTGAATGTAATAATCACTATCGGATGAGGTCATTTTAGATACACGCTAAACTAAATATATTATATAGGAACAATGTAGTATAATAGCTGTGATTATCATTATGCACATTATTATGTTGTTAGTTCAGTATTCTGTTATGGTATTAGAATTGTGGTTTTAGATTTTGAAACGTCCTTTAGTAAATATAAAACTTGGTACAATTATCTTATAAGTTTTTCAATAACAATAATTAAATTTATAATTTGCATACTATAAATGTTAATGCTGATAATAATACATTTCATAAATTCAAATACATCAAAGTACTTTTTTTGAACGATTTTTCAGTCATAATCCGCAGCAGAGACCATTTTGAGCAATGATAATATTATATTACCGTATAATTCGCTTTTCAATTATTATTTTTGTTCTTTTTCTTATCCGTGGTTAGATACTTTCTTTATTTAAAATATGTATTACATTTAGCTACCGTATTTATTACTTTTTAATTATCAAGGTATTTATACTATTTGAGAAAATTAATTCATACATGATTTATGCATAGTATGTAAAACATAAAATGTATACCTACATATATTTTTTCTAGCATAGATATCATATTTTGTAGGATATTATGAGAAGATGTTTTCAACTTATAAACCATATTTAACTATTTTACAAAATATAAATGTTTTTTCTGGTGTTGCTATATTTATTCTTATCCATTTATTGCAGTACTGTAAACTGATACAAATAATTTTAACACTTCACATTTAAATTTAACATGAGTTGATTTATTTTCAGATTTAAATCCAAAATAATTATTTTTGATCAGCATAATTGAAGTTTTGGATTTGATAGACCATCATTTTACCAACACAATAAAATACGTGGGATCCGATTGTTTGGGACATGTAACTATAACTCTGACATAATTTCCCCGAGGAATAATGAATATTATACATAATATTATAATATATTAGGTTATTATTTGATCCGGTTTAAAGAGATATTTTTATTTAAACATATTCATAAATACAGAAAATATGAAATTCAACTTTGCATAAATATTTTATATTTTATAATTTATATCATAAAGTTTATAATATTTTATAAAACTAACTATGAATTATACTATCATACACGTGCTAAAACATTTGTTATTATTTATCATAATATAATATTACATTATCACTTTGTGGGCCGTTACGATATAATTTGTTAATGTATTGCTGTTAAAAAAATTATATGTGATTCATGATTGTGTTGTGAAAGTGTATTCAATATCTAATTTAGAAGTCTGTTTTAAATTTGCGGTGAATTTTTTATGTTTTGAATTGAACTGTGAATGGACGTCTTATCATGCGTTTCCACGTTTAATATAAACACATAATTTATTTTCGTATTTATATTATACTACGTATTCTCTCTTTTTTTTTTTTTTTTATTATTTGATTTTGAATATTTCCGTATATTATGCTATAGGTTATAAGTTCTACGAATTATTAACAATGATTCAAAAAAATAATTTAATTTTACCGGGTGCTGACTTAATTTAGATGTGAATATATTCAAATTTGGTTGCAAGTCGTATTTTTATTCTCAATGCTTTTTAGTGTATTAAATAAACATAATATTATATGCCCAAATGTGTAATATTCAATTTTTTTGAAGTTATTTTATTTCTGTTTTAGAAATGCGTGTGTCATTTATTTATTACAACTGTCAAACATTTTTATGCCATTTGTTATACTGATAAAATGCTCTACAATGGAACATTTCTAAAGTTTTTATTTTTCCCCATCTTATTTCTGATAGTAAATATAAGTTTTAACACCTATATACCTAAAGAAGTTTTTATTTTTTTTTTTTTTTTGTACAATTTCATTAAATATTTATTTTTTCAATATTTTTTTTAAAAATGACTAAACAAACAAGGTGTCTTCGAAATAATGCACAATTTTATTTCACCTACATTTTGAATATACCATGAGTTAGATACGGCTAGACAAATAATGACAATACTTAGATATTATTTTAATATTATAAATAATGATAACCTACATAATATTCTTCAGCGTACAGCTGTATTGACTATTAATAATATGGATTTTACTATTTGATTGTCGATTCATGATATAAGTTCCGTAAAAAGTTATGATCAACAAATATCCAGAATTATTGATATATCTTATTATTTAGTAGGTCGCTTGACTGCTTGAAAATTTAGTATTATCATAATTTTGATCCAAACTAATAACAGTATAACTTATACAGATTTATTAAAATAATTAATTAAAAAGAAAAAAAATAGCTTCAATTTGTTTTACAATATTATACTCATTTATGTAAATATATGTATACACTAATATAAGTATAATGTAACCGATCAATAGGTACCTATACTAAAATATTGCAGGTATTTCTTCTTGCATGCATAATATAATATAGTATCATACATAATATTATATTTTGTACACGCTAGCAGTAGATATAATGAATATATAATTTTTAACTTGTACAAGTATTGCATTGGGTTTCGAAGAAAATCTATATTTAAATCGAAAGAGGTTAACAAATTATGATTGAACAAAAATCAAAATAATTTAAATTATAAATCAAAAGTTGTATCATAGTATAAATACATATCAATATTTTATTGTTATGAAACTATAATAATTATTCCTTGAATGTAAAGTCAAATACCCGGATGTTAAAATTAAGTTTAAATTACCTATATAATAACGTAAAAATAAAATTAATGAGATATATGAAAGTTATAATAAAACTTGTATCAAATACAAGTATTAAAATCCGCTTACAGATTAAATAAAAAACATTTAAAGCACGTATAATAAATAAAAAAAAACGCACTGATCATGTCTTGTAGAAGGATAAACTACAGACATAACAAACAGGACTCGGTGCTTCGAGATAGGTTGCTGTTGTGTTGATTGAGGCGCTCGCACCGTTGAAAAGGATGACATGGTCATACCGGTAGTGTAGCAGGCGGCTTTATCAAAAGTTTTTGCCTAACTATCTTTCTCATCGATAACAAAAAGCTTTTTTGGCCATCCCTTCCTTCTGGTCGTGGAAAATAAGAAAGCCGCATGTCTGAAATCTCACTGTTACAAATATCCGTGTCAATATAGTAATATATCACCATCCATTTTATCAGAGATAAAGATTTATATACGAAGATCCAATTTTCTACACGTGAGAATATCTCACTGTTACTTATAAACCTATAATATTTAAGTATGATTATTGAAATTATGCCTAAGCATGTTTTAATTACACCTATAAACTGTATATGCTTATTGCTTATACTTCCATAATTACTCCCTATTCTATTACTACTTTTAATTAAAAACTGTCAAATACATTTTTTCAACATTAATAAGTTTATTCTCACAAAAATGATTCTATGAACCAAACTATTGACCATTTGAATTTATATTTATAAACTCTATATTAAAGGTAATACTTGTAAAACTGCAATACGAATACTGATGTAGATAATTAAAGGAATTTATTGTTAATTTTGTTTCTGTAGTATAATATAATTAATATTATTTTTGTTAACACTATATTAATTGTTTATTGTTTTTATTCTTAACACGCCAATTGCTTATAAAATTAATTAAGTGATTTTTGAGCCAATATAATAAAAGGTATGCAAGTAAGTATTGCTTTGCTGTGCATTAGAATCGAATGACTAGATGTCCATTGAGTCATTGTACTGGGTGTATTCGATTTTTAATTAAACTATTTCTTATAATTGTATATTAAAAAAAACTTAAGGTCTATAAATCTATAACATTATTTTATTTTTAGTATTACAGTAGGTTAATTAAGTTTTTTCCAAAAATATTACATTTATTATATTACTAGTTTTAATTTTTTCAATAAGACATTCATATTTATACCATACTTAATATATTATTGTTAGCAAACTTTGAGTTAATACTAATTCACTGTAAAACAGGGTGGGTGCATACTGCATCGTATAAATAGATATTATATCTTAAAATTGATCTTTATATTTTAAAAATATTATAACGTATAGAAAAAAATCATAATAGACGGAAAAGTTATAAGCCCCAACGAATAGTGTTTTTAAATTATAACAAAATAATTAACTTCATTATTCATCATTAAAATGTGTAACATCGTACAACTTTATATAAATATATTTAAAATATTAAAAATAACTGTGATTTTATATTTTTATAGTTCCATAACTAACTGTTTATGAGGAATATTATATAACATTTTCAAATCCTAAATATAGTATCTATACAGTTTTGTTTTCACATCATGCTAAAAAAAAAATAAAATATGATCATAATAATATATTTTAAAAGTGGAAATTATATCGCAAACGTAGAATCAAAATGTAAAAAGCTAATTTACAGCATTTTAAAGGGTAGTCAGGGAATACAATAGCATGTAAAAGAAAAGTAGTGACATACTTTTTAACTGCAATTAAAAAAAAAAAAAAAACGTGGTATAACATTTTAACCTTAAAATTATAGTTATAATAAATTAAGAATCAGCATCATTGTATGATAGTTACAATATTATATTAATAATATAGCATTATATAGTTATCAAAATACTCCGGAGCCCACAAAATCATCTCTTGAGGGATCGCTAATCTCGTGCAGTTATTACTAAAGTCATCTGCGAAGGGAATATAAGAGCAATCTGTAAATTTTTCCATACAAAAATATATGTAAACAAAAAATTATAAACATTTTTACTCTGTATAAGTTTATTATAAAATATTTTAAGTAATGTAGGCTAAAAGCCACTATTGTTAATTATAGTTGATAAAAAAAATGAGAAAAGTATAATTCATTCATAGTTGACAAAATGTTGTGTTCTTTCTCTCATTGTCTTGCTCTCCAAGCCTTGAGGATAGACAGAAAAATACGTAACACGAAAAATCTTGGAAATGTGCTATAAAGTAATATTACTAGCATACTCATTATACTTCAGCATTATTAATTTATAGACTGTGCCCTTTATCGCGAAAAATCAACTGTTATACCAGAAAAGTGGTTATTGTTACCGTAGACTTGACTTATTATATGATAACTTTCTTAATTCAATAAATAATAATTTTAATATTACCACAGAACAATATATTACTATTATTTAAAAGTTATATTGAAACATAAAATGAGTTGTTTGTTAGTATAGTTATTGTAACAAAAAAAAAATAAATAGACTATTGTACTGCTATTACTCGACAATCGAGTTCAATATTTTGGTTTTTATTATTTCGTAACAAAAATAAATACGCACGTAGCCAACATCCTATCGGGTTACAGATAAGGTTACGATTGTTGTTGCCTCGTACATCATACCCCAGGGATACTACAATAGTGGTCAGATCAACTGATCGAGTGTCGTTATTATATACTGTTCTATGGCTGTATAGTTCATCATCACGTACACGGTGGAAAATGAAATGATTTTAATTAAGCAACGTACACGAATAAGAAATGATAATATTATTTAATAGAATTTTGCTGAAGGCGATTGAAATATAATACGATATGAGGCCATGATAGATATTAAGCACACACAGTCACACACGTGAGCCCACGGTGCATTATAATATTATTATAATTTGCAGTCGGCATCCACTGATCCGTCAGCGGCGGAGTGTATAGCAGCTTTTATTCGTTTAATCCGCACGTTTGTAGGTCGAAATACACATCACTGATGCAGTGGCACAATACGCGTGCTTAAAGATAATAATAACGATAGCAAAGTAAATTATTATACTATTACTCCCGAATGATATGTAGGCCTTGTGCGTTGTGTACACTGACAAGGGTCCACGAAAACAATTCATTATAAAACACGATAGTTTAATACGCGAACGGAGTCGCATCACACATGTTAAGTGCGCGTTATTATTTTAGGTATATCACAATAATAAAAAGGTTGTAATATTTTTTGTTTTGTTCTGTATAGTTTTTTTTCATTATTTTTACCACTGTCATAATATCCGGATAGTAAGCCTTCTAAAACTATACAAGTTGCGTACAAAAAAATATATATATATATACGCTATACGAAAACAATTAATACGACATAATTGTTTCAAAATGGTTTTATTTTTTGGTCTTTAACCTAACCTTATTTGGTCAAAAAACTGTTTAATTCTTATTAAAATACAATGAATATAATACATAATTCATAATAATTAATCATCATAAGTATTATTAATACATAATCGGCTAACGTCATGAATTTATGATGTTCCATGAATTTGTATGAATAGGAAACAAAGTAAATAAGTTAAGGTGAATCTAATTTTTTAATAAAGACCACAGCTATAAAAGTTTCCAAACTATAAATTTATTTGTTTGGATGTAAACTAATAGCTATTACTTATCATGCATCAAAATGATAACAATACATTATATATAATTATTTGAAATATTCGTATTCAAATATATTTTTTTTTTAAATAATTATAAATACGATTAGTATTTTGATAAAATTTTTAATAATTTTGTAACATTTACACAATTGTCTTAAAAAATAGAATTTTTTTTTATTTTAACATTATCATAAATAGAAATATATGTTGGTATATTATTTATTCTTGTTATGCAAAACCTGATAAATTAATTTTTAATTTCTTTAATTAAATAAATGTATCTCCACGTGACACGTTTATTTGTCATTAGTCTTTCATTTATACCACAAGCCTTGATGTGATTTGTACAAATTTTAAGGCAGGATTTCAAAATGTTCAGAATTAGATGCTCAAACTTCTTTGAAGCTTTAATTATACTGTCTACTTCGGATCATTATCGACTCATACAAGTATACAAATAAATAATCATAAAGTACATTAGCGTAGGGTTTATTCATCTAAAAATAACATAACATAAAAAGCTGACCAAAAACCATAAATAAACATTAGGTATGTACCTACACGATGTCGTGTTTGACATTATGAGTTATTATTGAAATTTTATTTTTTCTTTATCCCACCTCCCTCTACGTAAATAGTTATATTATTGAAACATTCGTGCGATTCAAACATAGAATTTAAATAAATGACACAGCAATTAATATTAAAATCGATTGATGTTATTTAGTGAATTAAAACAGACAGTTATGTTTAAAGTTCATTTAATTGTATAATTTATTTAAACATTTGATCAGTTAAAAACTACATATTATATTATATTTAGTTAATTTATAAAATTATTATCATAAATTAACCTTTATTATGCGTTAATTTTGGTTTTGTTAAGTAAAATGTTTTAGTAATATTTATCTAGATTTTACTAAATGAAAAAATGTTTAGGTATACTTTTTATCTTCAATATCAGAATGTCTCTGTATTTGCACTCATATTAACAAAAAACTATATTTATATATAATCATTTAATATTATTATCGAATAAAAGTATTGATACTTCTGTCACGTTATTTTTCAATATTCATGACCTCATATATTTTTTAAGTAACAATTTATAGAATATATAGAATGACAGGTGAGTAAAAATAAATATTAAATTTATCAAAGTTATGGTAATAGACTTCCATTGTACTAGACTTAAGCTCCTTTCTAAAACAGAATAAAGGGTTAAGAAGAATAAAATCCATTTTTGGTGATAGGAAAAACCCTCACGTCATTTCTTTCAGTCAATTTTTTCCTCTTTCAAAATGATATCCTTCGGGATAGACAAACTCTTTCGTTATTGGTACAAAAATGTAAAGGTTTCACATTTTCAATAATGTCTAAAATATTCAAAAAAAAAAAAAAAGTAAAAGAGAAAAACATTATCTTTATTGTATATTACGAAATATACAAATCCAATGTTTATTGAACATCAATACAAGTTTTTTTTTATTTTAATAAACAAAGATATATTTTTTCGAATTGTTTTGAAAAGCCATTTTGAAATCATTACAACGGTAAAACAGTATATACCGTTTTAATATATGTATATTTTCGTTTAATCGATTGCTATTATGCAAAAAGCTTTTTGAGATTTTGAAAGTCTATGAAGAATTTTATATAGAGTTTTTTTATTAATATTACTATTCGAAAATAAGTTATTTTCAAAATTATGTATAGCTCTTTTTTAAGCAATATACAAAGTTATTCCTTGAATGTTTAAAATATAATTCAAATTAATATAATATTCTAATTGTTTTTCTCCTTTATATAACAAATTTACAAAGATGTGTTGGTTTAATTTTATATTGTGATCTGAGATACCTGTTTTGTATTCACGATTCGTAGTCTTATCACGCATTCGTATGCAACTGAGGTGATAATAAAATATCAGTATAGTATAGCTGTATGAATATTTATTATAATAAGATCGAAAATCCTTTGTGTTTATTTTTTATAATAATAAGAAGATATAATTTATTTAAATTTTGTTTATTCGTGAATACAAAAAATACAGAACAATGTTTTTATTTTATTTATAAAATACTAATGTTTGTTAATTGGTATTAAATTGTAATTTATTTAACGAATCAAGCCCATTTTGCATGGAATTATTCATTATTGAACTTTTTCTTCAAATAATCGTATCTAAATTAATCATTTATATAGTTCCATAGTCTAGTTATGTCACTTTTTTTTTTTTAATAACAAATTTATCAACACCTCACCTAATATCACTTTGTGTAGTATATTTAAATTATAATAACCAAAAACAATGTAAGATGATTGTCTTTATTCTGAATTGATATTTGTTTTAAAAAAAACTAGGCTCAAGATTATATTGCAAGTATAATATTTTAAAATACATGTTAAACAAATATTTACTATTTTTATATTCAAGTGCAAATATAATTTAATTATTTTACTTATAGTTCCTTTTTAATTATTTAAAATGATATTAAGTATTAGTTTAAGGGATTACTTAGTTATTTTAAAACTTTATAAAAACAATGACAAAATACTTGACATATTTAAAAAAAATAACTTTTACATAGACATTTATAATAATACATTTACATGTAATGAAAAATAAAAATAAATAATATAGTTATAAAAATACTTTTTAGAGAACACATTTTAATAATTTAATGTACATGTTCTTAGGTTTATAAAAAAAAAAATGCTGATGGTATTAAAATAGGTTTACGATGCAATTAAATAAATTTTAATATAAATGAATTCATACGAAAAAAATTAGTATAAATATATTTATTGCTTTTTTTTTTAAGAATTTATAAATAAATTATAGTATAAAAAGATTTTAGTTTTATTTTAGTTGACATTTTTCTATATTTAATAATTTTTAACATTTTGATTTCGGACGTTAAAATATACTATTGTTTTAAAACTTTTGGTGAATTTTAATAAATGTACGAAGATCACAAATTATAGACTTTAAATAATTATTATACATGGAAACCGATTAAATTAAATTTATTAATAATTAAAGTTAAATACATATTTTTATATCTTGATTTTAATTTACGAAATTGGTAAAATGTGATGATATGTTCTACTCATATTAAGATAAACTTTTTTAAAACAATTTAATACAAGGTTCTTGTAAACAGTAGCTCACCCTGAAACCAAATAATCTACAAAATATATTTGCATTTATTTATTTATAAACATTTTAATTTAAGATTTGGACGTGATTGCATACCTATTCAAACTATGAATAATGGTATTCATTATTTTGTTTAATGTTACCTATATTATTATATTTAATAGATATAATAGTGTTTTCAATAACAATATTCTCTGAAAAATCTATATCAACCTAAAATTATACTAAATGTAAAATATATTATTTTAAAAGGTATATATATAAAAAATATATATGTCTTTAAATATACTTAGTGTTATAGAAATTTAGACAGTTTCCTCTCAAGAATAATTTTTCCGATACATCATTATATCATTGATTTAGAATTAACACATCAGTAACGGTGACCCACTCTTTAAAGATTTTAATATTTTATTATTTATTGAAAAACTTTCAGCTTTCATAAATATTTGAAACAGAATGTTATCGAATTTCCTAGAAATAAAATATCTCGATTATAATTCAACCGCATAATAAGATTTTTTTTGTTATTGTACAGTACCTAACTACTTACTGTAGTACTGTTTGTGTCCGTAAAACCATTTAGAATTCAATCACGACGAGTAAAACATGATTACGTTCGTTTCTAGCGTCGAGTTAATTTATTAATATCATTCAGCCGTAAACTATATAATAAGATTCGATTAGGCTATATTATTAAGTGCGCCTGAACCACAGACGGTTTCAACCGTCTTATTCTATGTATATAAGTATTGTAGCTACCTTTATGTATATATTATAGAATTGTGCATTTGTATTTTATACCGTATCTCATCGTTTGCAATGTGGTTATAACGACGTTGGAGATTTTCCACGAAATCTTGGTCGGCTTGTCTAATAAGCAATGATGTAATTACACAGCGATTCAGGAAAATACCAGTAATTTTTGTGGAAATCTCTTTGTATAATATACAAACACGCGTGCACATCAGCTATATTCGTCCACGTATGGAAAGAATAAATGAGATACAACAGAAAAGGATAAATGAAATATACGGCTTTATTTTTACCGCACGTGTATACAGTATACTCGGGAACCTTTGGAAAATCCACCTGAGTCAGTTTTCAACAATCTTATCTGTACAGATATGACGCGCAAAGGAGATGGAATGTTTTGGTGAAGAGAGAGGCACTGGGATAGGGAGAGATGAAGAAAAAAAATGTCAGTCCGTTGTCGCGGTTTACGTCGAGTAGGTACACGCGTTTGCTCCGAGTAAGACCTTACCCGTTCCTAATCCGCCGACGACAGAAAACCATCGACCTTTTCAATTCATAGAAAACTCTTGGCTTAGGTTTAACTTTCCCTTCATATCAGAGTGTTTCTGAAATAACTTAAATCCATATTTACGTGTAGGTATGTTATTTATATGACTTGTGTGTGTGTGTGTGTGTGTGTGTGAAAAGAGTGCAAGTAGATTAAAAACCATTTGTGCACTAGATAAAACGGCCGTCAGTAAAATTTCAATGTGTGGGTGCGGGATCCATGTTTTGAGTGGAGGGGGTCCCTCGTTATTGATCCGTTACAGGGTGACTCGTTGGTAGGTAGGACAGCTACGTGAAGGGTTGGTGAACAGTGTGGCATCAGTAGGGGGTGAAGTCAGTCATGATTATTATACACAAACTCGGCAGTGTAATGTGCACCTTCAAGTTACATGCATTTCATTGGCACAGACGCAATGTTTGTATCATTATTATGTCAAATTATCCATGAACCATCTATAAGCTATAAAATGTCTCTATGAATACCATAAAGACCGTTAATTTTTATATTTTTTTGTTATCTATATCGGCACGGTTTTCGACGAAACCAATGAATATATCAACAAAAAGTATTTTTTCTTTGGAAATTAAATTTAATATAACACAAAAGAAAAAAAAACTACCTACTGTAAACTAAAATAAAATCACAAAAATATCTACTAATACATTAATAATATAAACAGTATAAACATTTTAATAATTGATAATTTATCATAATTCGAATTACTGATTATAAATAAGAAAATGATATTATAGTAAATAAATAAAAAAACTTTTATCATATTTCTTACACCATAGGAACGTGTCAATTAATGCTAGTAGATGTATTGTTAAAAATAATTTTATATTACTATTAATAATATTATCACGATTATTTATTTTTTCTTAATTTATTTATTTCTGGGAAATAAAAGTTAATTTTTTAATATATTGCGTACTATTTATTACGCTCTTTATAATATCCTTCTTACTTTTATATTAACTTTGGAGTACTACTTACTTTGAGCTTTTATTTATTTTAATCGATTTTTTATCCTTAGTATGTATTTTAAAGAGAGAAAAATAAAAATAAAATAAAACATTAATTATTTTCTAAAATCTGATTAGGTGTTTATTGTTGAATCGCATAAAAATATAATTTAAATATTGTTTAGTGGTTTTAGCTTTATAATTACTGTTTTTTACAGCACTTCCCCATTATAATCTATTTATTTTAAGTGAATTAGATAATAATAAAAAAGTGCTGTAAAAAACAATGATTTTATTTATTAATTATCAGTTAACTTAAAATTATAGTACCTATAATAGAAGAACTAGGTGGAGATTAAACACGCAATATTTGATCTAGATATATTATATCTTTTCATACATAATTTAATTTGTAATAACTAAAAATCTAAAAATCGTTTGATTTCTTTAAAAAGAAAATAATTTTTTAATTACTTAAGTTAATATTCAAATAAAGTATTATTCAAATAATTGTATATAAAATGTATATTAACAAATGTTCAATAAATAAGTCGATCTTTTGCATTTTTATTATAGGGATTAATAAAAAAATCTTTATTTATCCAAATATTATATATTTATTATTTTAAATTTTAAAATATTTAATCTAACTATTTTATATTCGATTTAATGTTACACGTATAACTTATAAATTTCTGAGTATTAGTATTTTAACGAGAACTTTTAGAAAATACTTAAGTCACATAATATTCCTTATTGAGCCGATCCAAACTAAGTGTATTGATTACTCTTGAAGAATACAATACCCACAAAATCCTCTTTGTTCTAATTAACATACGGGTATTGTTAAATTACAAATTTGAATTGCACTATATTGTACTCATAGACATAAAAAAATATAGCAGTCAACTAGACTGTATTATTTTTTTAAATAAAAAAATAAAAATTCCTTGTATAAAACAACCTTTTGATTTTGTAAGAAAACTATTTTTTTTATTTTGACTTATGTTCTACCACAGGGACGGATATATCTCGGTTATGTATTTTAAAAATATTCATACCTAGCTAGAATCTTTACCAAAAATGTATGGCAATATTTAAGCATTTGTTTTATTCATCTCTAAAATGACACAATATTTCTTTTCTTTATACTTATTTTTTTCTCGGCTACAATGAGCCATCGAGATCATATTTTTCTGCTTCTCTAAGCCTTTTGAATTTTCTATTTTTTGCGTTTCCAATACTTTTGGTTCTGTATTAGTTTCACGCATATTATCGTCCGTCGAATCACTCGTATTATATAGTATCATACAACCAACGATTACAAAAACTTTTTTCAGGATTTTATTTTTTTAAGTTTTCTATTATAATGTTCTTTTTACTAGGAAAATGACTTCTACGCAAAATATACTATGCTCATTAATTCAATATCTTATTTTTAAAGAGCTACCTAACAAATGTTATAGTACTATCGAGTAATATTTTCTTTCATATTATATTATATCATATAATATATAAATATACGTTCTATAACTTATTCGTTGTTTCCAAAACATTTGTATTTTTTTATGTCATAATATACATTATTCATATTATATTATTGAATATATTAAAATTATTATAAATGGATATGAAATATATTATAGTATATTTTACAATACATATGTATAGTAAAATATTATATAGATTTGTGAGTTTCTGTATATTTTATTAGTTCATACTTAAATTTTTGGTTTTATTAATTCCTAGCATAGTAGTTTTAGGCAAACAATTAATTCAATTTATTTTTATTAAAATAGAAAAAATAAGGTAAACGAATAAAAATAACATTATTCAAATTATAAATGTATCATTTTATTAAATATTTTTAAAAGCTAAATATCATTTGTCATGTGTGGAAAATGACTGATTTGACTTAAATGACAGTTCGAATGTTTCATCCAGCTGTTACTTTGATTTAACGTTATTTATTTATATATGATATCAAAAAGCAATTAAATAATGAAAACTGATTTTTAATTGTTTCAGTATATTTTTAAAATAATCAACCTATACCATAAAAATTCAATTTCGTTTTAATTATCATTTAGGTAAATTAATTTTTTTTTATTATTATTATATGAGGGTTTATATTTTGATAATAGTGTAACTACCAACAATTTTCATAAAGAGTGAGATATAATTTAGTTTACAGATTATTCTTTATTGAAAATCTAAAAGTTTAGAATTTCGTGACAATAGAAAGTTTTTAACAGAATTTAGTAAAACTGTAAAAATAAAACCTGTAAGCTCAATACTTAGAATAATTATTTTTCAAACTAGGTTATTTATCATAATGAATTTATAGATAAATTGGCCTTGACGTATTACACTTTGCTTAATCTTTTTTTTATTAGGATGTATTAAAAAAGAATTGTTTAAAAAACCCGACACCTTTAAATACGTATATAACTACCGAACATAGTATTTGAACTATAAAAAATTCAACACATTCGAGAGTAAAAAAATGAATTTACCTAAGCTAGATTTTTGTTTCCATCACCCTGGTTGCTTTCATTCTCCATTAAGTATTCTGTAGATGATTTTCACGTTGTATGATGAAAGCCATTTTGTATCATATATATGGATGACGATTTAAATGAGTGGCCATTTATTGATTACAATTGAGGTTTATTTAAAATTCTAAATGCTGAATTTAATCAGCATTGATGAATAATTTTGCCTGGTATGCAGATTTTAAAGTGAAATTTATACAGAAACTAGCATGAGTCTCTAAACGTAGTTTTAACGGCTCTCCACTCGTATTTGAACATATAATAATAATTATTATTATATCACTTTATTGTTATGAAATCTCGTTAGACACCTGTCCAATTGTATCAAACTGTACGATAATTAAGACAACGAGTGATGTCACGTTTCATTAGTTCACAAAACAGTTGATAATTCTTTGTGGGAATATAATATATATATATATATATACATGTATATAGTACGAAAATATAGGTACAACTATTATTATTAAAATATTATTAGAATGATTTTTTACTAAAAATCGTTGACATTATTTAGTTTTAAAATCAATAAAAAAAAATCTAATATAATATAATATAAAAGTATAAAATAATTTACATTTTTTAAAATATAAATATTAATGTGCTAGGTATTATCAATTACAAATTGTTTTAAACATTATAAGCTTATTGAATTATGGCAATTAAGTAATTGTCTTAAAATTGAACGGAATAGTTTAAAGCGTTCATCGTTTTAACATCTTGATTATATTAATTTACTACTATGTAGCAATACATAAAATGTATAATATGTACAACAAGTGCATAAAATGTGCTAACAGAAAAAACTGACAAATCTAATTAATTAACCATGTAATAATACATTTACATTTATTTTGTATTGAAACATTATATGCATGATATTTTTTAGCTATATACTTAAAAATAAATTTAATATTGATTAGAACATAATATTGTAACGTATTTAGTTGATTCCATTTCTCGATTATTTTTTTATACACCCTGTTTTTGAATATATAAAGGATAGATGAATAAGGAAGCAAAAATTAAATCTATCCTAAACAACCCTATATGCCTAAGCTGTTTCCAATATATACAAAAAATATGCCTATAATGTAATTTAGATAATTAACCAAAATTAAAATCCTATTTAAGTATTGTATATATTAATGGTAATATAATTTATCACCTTAAAATGTCAATAAATCGGCACGGAAATAATTTAAATGTTTTAATAGAATTAATGACTTGATGTTTTGACACAGTTTGCTATATGTCTAGGAAAATTAATAAAAAATGTACTTAAATACAAATTAACAAATTGTAGTTAATAAAATAGTACATTTTAAGCCATATATTTGTGCATATAATAAATCAAAAGTTAAAATAAATGTATTCAGTATAATATAATGACTTATATCAAAATTTATTTGTTCAAAAGAACAAAAAATAGTTTTGTTACCAAGAAAATACAATTTACTTATTTAATTCAGTCCGATGAAATATTCACTCATTTCTCATAATATAACGAATATATTATATGTTATGTTAAAAATTAAATAATATTATTCCTTTAACATGAATAATTTAACTATATATTTATGCATACAAGTATATATAATCGTTATAGAAAATTCTATAGATTCTTATCTATTTTAATAACCTTATATTGAATTGCACGTTATACTGAAAAAAACCTGTAGGTATACAATTGGTTATAAGATTTTAATACTACTTCAATGTTATATTTAATTAATAGCCCATTGAAAAACACATACTTTATACTTTTCTACAAAATATGGTCAAGAGTATTATCGGATTGATTTTCGTAGGAACGGTGGTCTGATAAATTATAATTACGCATCTAATATTTTTATACATTTTTCTCTTAATTTACCTTTCTTAAAAATAAAAGGGATATATTCTATATTTTGTATTTATTAGAATTTAAATGCAAATTCCACATTGACCTAAATTTTTGAAAACATTTAGAGGATTCCCGTCGTAATTAAAAAAACATAATAATAATAACACCAACTGATGAGAATCGTTGAATTTGCATGTCTCAGCTTGCATCAGTGTATATTTGACAACGGTTAGGTATTAGTAGCGTTCAAACCGAACGAATGGTCCGCAATACTAATGCTACCTAATCACGCAACTTACTATTTGTATACCTACAAAGTACATAGAAAATCACATACTTTTAGAGTTTCTACTAAAATTACAGGACTAATATTTTTAAGGTGTTTCATTAACTTTTATATTTTCACTAAACTTAATTGTATAAATTATAACCAATACCAATATTAACAATGCCATTTAACGTATTTTTTTATTCTAAAGAAAACAACAATACATCAAATGAATACATCACTTGTTAAATAATATATATTGCAAATAACATAAATACACTTAAATAAACATTGTGTCGTATTTCAAATATATTTTTATCGGTTAATAAATATTAAAAACAGATCTGTTAATAATAAATTAATTGATATTATTTTATATTATAATCATTTATCTCGTGATACACAGTAGAGCTATTATATTTTAATAGATAAAAATAATTGTTTTACATTAATATTTTATTTTTTCTCAATGACAGAATGCAATGTGTCCTCATTTAGTAATTATAATATAATGAACAAGATTATTCTAATAATTTATCGTACAACCAATATCAATAAGTTACAAAAAATGTTGATACATTTATATTTATTGAATTTTTAAAGGAAAATATTGCTTTTCCATACTCTTACATAACAAATAATATTACCTACTTGTCATATATATGTGTATATATATATATATATATATATATATATATATATATTAAAAGTTCGTTGCTACAAAGTTACAGCTAGGCTTAAAACATCGTTATAATATGATTTGTCATTTTGTATTCACAATAAAATTGGTTTATATTATTGTTATTAAAATAACAAACATCACTCATTGCTCCATCATTATGATCAGTGGCCAGCTAGTTGTTTTAACGAGATATTCAATTCTATCAATATAAATTTGCGGTCGAGTGCACTTGGTTTCACTACGCTTCACATCATCCACGCACGTATGCAAAACATTAATAAATCTATTTATATTATTTACTTTAACTATATATTATCGCATATAAAATCAAAAATCGCATTCTGTGAAGTTTTATCTAAAATTCAACTTATTTTTTTTATATATCCAAGCCGATAGTGATCGTTTTTATAAGATTATATTTTATTGATCGAAAAATTATAGATTTTAATTCCCATCTAAACGTGTTTTTTATTTTAGACACAAATACGTCGTCAAAAAGCTGTTGCTTGAGTATTTAATAATTGTCTTTATAGTGCACTTCACCATACAAATATATTAGTTTGAAATTTATTATTTTATGTGCAATTGTTATTACCGGATAAATATTATGTTACGTTTAATAATAATTGTATTGGTTTTCAATCGCATTAATTATGACATTTATAACGTAGGTAGCATATTATTTATATAAATAAATAAGGTTAAATAAACTGTATATAAACATTTTGATAATAATGTATTCTATACCTTACTGCCATACAGATTAATTTATAAACATATATTTATAATGACTTTTAACTTAATTTTTAAAATGTATAAAAGTTTTACAAATTAAGTAAATAACTACAATTTAACAAGGATTTTTATTATTTTTATGTAAAAAAAACTCTAAAACTACTCGGTAATTTTAATATAGGTTTATCCAATTATTGGTATTTATACTCTTTATTCTCAATGTATATTTTATAACGTTCATAATATTACATAAAATGTTTAAATATGAATAATATTTTTATTATTATTATATTTTATGTATTATAGTTATAATATTAAAAATGCATACGGAATGCATTATAATCGACGAAATGTTTTGCTTGAATATTTGCACAGTTAAACTACAGATAGACTGTCATTTTAATTTAATAAGCTAATTATTTTAATATTTTGTATTATCATGATGTGTGCCTACTGCCTATTATAGTCATATAATAAATTTACATGAAAAAGTCGATATAGTAATAAATAACAATATTTTTTTTTTTTTACAGGTAAGTTACTTTGATTCCTGGAATTTATATAAACCGACAATAAGTATGGTGTAAGATAAGTAAGCCGAAACAAATATTTCAATCATATTATTAGTTGTGTGATAAAAAATAGACTAAACATAAGTAATAAGTATAATAATAATAATATAGTAATATAGTACGAATATAATAAGTAATGCAACAAATAACAAGTCTTTACGAATTATACCTATTTTATGAATTATCAAAAAATATTTATATCGTTAAAAGATAAAAATATTGTTGTTTACGATTGAAATTATAATATTAGTGAAATACGCACTTCAGATACCTAACAAAAAAAATATTTCATATGTTAATTTTGATAATATTTTAAATTGCTGTAAGAGCAATTGTATTTAATTTTCAGTATTTATTTTGTACCAAAAAAATAATTTCACATCCCCAATCTCAACAAATAAAATCATTCTACTTCCTATAGCATTACTAAAACCAAAACATTTTATGAAATGTATAAAGGTATTATGAGAAAGTTGTTGGAATTAAATCTTACGGTATATACGTGCCAATTTATACTAAAATAATATTATATTAAACTTTTTCATATATTTATGCAAAATATTTATATTCTCTTATCGTATGATGTAAATTAATAATAAATAAATACATTAATTATAATCGGTACAAATAAATGATAAAAATAATTTAAAAACATCTATTGTTATTTTTTTATATCAAATTACGAATCGATTTCTTGATTCTCATTTTCATAATATATTCTATTATAATTGATTCGAAATCAACTAACTCATCATAACATTAAAATCATTTATGAAAATATTTGATAAATATTTATTTTTTTAGTTTTAAAATTTCTTATAACTACATTACGATAAAAACTTTATAAATTTATTATTTCACATTCTATTATGATATTTTTTTATTATTTATAGATATTTTACAGAGAAATCTTAATTTACAATCTCTAAAACGTATTTTTTTTTTATTTTACCACTTGAAAACCAATGGCAAAATGATTGAGTATTATATTAATACGTATTGTATTATATGTAGATAAAAAGGCCACAGTAAAAAATGTTTTCAATTTATTTTGATTCTATATAAAAAATTTTTGTTCAAGAAACACTTATTTTTGTTTACTTATTTACGATTTCTTTAATAACTTTTATCATGCCATATAGTATGATATATACATATTTTTTTTGCTTTATAAACTTTCAATAATAATCATGATTTTTACATTTCCATTATTTATTATGCGTTTCATTAAATATTATTATTGTTTTTTTGTTTGTTTTGTTAAAATCTTACAAAATAATAATTACAACGAAGTTGCATTATATGCAATATTTGCGTTTAATAGTAATACCTACCTGTTTAAATTATTCTTTATTGATGATTCGTAAAGTCTGAGATAATAATATTTAATCTTTATACATTATTAAATTATAAATTGGACCAATTCCGTTTTTTTTAAAATATTGGCTCAAAGCATAAATTATATTTAGATAATATAAATGTATAACTTTATGATAATGACACTATTAATTTATTATTCTATATCATGACATTCCTTTGGCTCATATTTTTCAAATATAAATATGTGTAACGTGTATTTTTCACATAGTCATCAATATAATACTAAATAATGCTTTATTGGTGTTATCTAACTACTTATGGACAAATATACTACTATGGTAATCATAATGTTTTTTTTTAAATTAATATAGCTTTTGATTAGAAATTTTTGACTTGAAATGCGCAAGTGCATTACAGGCTTATTAGTTTGGCTTAATATTTATCCAAATAGTATTTAACACGTATCTTATCATAAATATGCCAATCCTTACTCTAAATTTACAGCTCTCACATAATTATACTTTTACCAATAAATAAATCTACAAATATTTCATACGAAAATACGTTAGTCTGAAATGCTTGTATAACGACCGAAGTGTCCTCTTTCTAGGAAATTTGTCGATTAAATACTGTTTTGGAAATCACTTACGCATTAATCATGTTAGCCATAACTCATTTCGTGAACAAGATTAGCTATTCCTTCAGATATTATAGTGACCTCAAAGATGCGGTAAAGCGGTATTGCTTGTTATATATATTTATATATTACTGAAATAACACCATATAATATCATCTAATATTATATCATTGTAATGCAATATTCATATATTTTATAATGTTGCGTTTGCAATAAATTTACATAAATAACATTACGCATCAAAATCAGAAATAACAAACAGAAAAACTGTTTTCTGTTGATGTACCTACATAATTAAATTATTTTTCAACGGAATTAAACTTGTGTATGCATGTTAAATAAAGTGAGATAGGCGAAAGTAAAAACATAGCAAAGTTGTTTTCATGTGTGGATTTATAATATCGTTCGTTGTTTTAATAGAATAATATTAGATTATACATAATTGTTCAAATTAATTCAAACAGGTTCATAACTTTAATCAACCACGGTGTACCATATACTGCATGTACTTGTACCAACAATAATGTTTTGTTCTACGTCTGCACGTTGTATTACAATGCATAACAGTCGTACTATAAATTTGTGAAAATATATTTTGTAGACTATAGAGTATCATACAGAAACAAAGGACGTTATTTTCCTTTTAGACTCCGTTTAATTTCTATGGTCATTTGATTGGGATCACATCATTATTATTTTCGATCGTGGATAAAACGGTGAGGAGGACAAAAAATATTGGGGTGGTCATTATACGAGTACTTTTCATTTCGTACGATCCAGATTTTCCTCGCTCAGATGAACCATAATAATATACACGATAACGACCCGTTACAAATGTTGTTTGGTTTATCACATTTGATATCAATAATGTATTAAAATGGTGTCGTTATGTATACATTACGTAGATATAAAGAGAGCTTTAGTTGTTTCTGTGTTGGTTAATGAGGAAAATTGATTAAACACACCGTGACGAGTCTTTGTGAAAATCGCAAAGCATAAACAATTAGGGTTTCTCCTTCAACGTATATTTATGAGTATATGACCCAGCCGCATATCCTCAAAATATGTAATAATTGGTTTCAAATCGTCATTATATCAATGTAATACTTACTTTCACATTATGTCTCATGCATATCATGCATATTACAAGTCTATGACGTAATTTCCAGTACACAATCCAAAGAAAATATATTTTTATGTTAAAAAAAAATAACAATAATAATTTCGACTGTTTAGTGAAAAATATAATTACTTTATTGTATTCAAAATCATTAGACATTAAATTATAAATTATTATTTTTACATATATGTGCTGGAAAGCATACTTTCAAAATAATAAAACCGCACATTAACAACACTATTACCACCACGTCCACTTTGCGTTGAATCTCATCATTGTATAATATATATATATATTATATTATATTGTTTCGACATGTATAGTTTTAATGACGTGTATTCTTCCTTTATACATTATTATTATTATTATTGATAAAATCCATTCGACGTAAACGATCGTTGATATCTAAAACAATCATCGCTATAATAGCATAGTATGCTCTATATTCTATAATATGACGTGTACTAAGTGTTTGTGTGTGCGTATGTGAGAATAGGCGATGTGCATTATATCGTTATACGGTTTATTGTATTATTACGATGAGTGTTTTTCGAAAATTCATATAGGACTTACGACTTACGCGGTATTATTATTTTCGCTTCGTTTCGGTTTAAATATAAAAACAAAGATAGAATAGAATGACGTGTAATAAAATACTAGCGTCAAACGCATCTCGCGTCCTTAATGGATCCATTGTTTTGCGTTCGTTGGCTGTACATAGCCTTTATTAATTCATCTTTGCGGGCTAATTGCATTATTAGTAGGCGTAGGTAGCTATATAGTGGTGTCCCGTCCTGGTACCTGCTTTGGCCGTTCGTTTCTAGCTTTATTACCTGGTGCTCCGCCACGGGTCCCTCATCGCTGTCACAGGTATGCCGACTATATTATTGTATTATAATAAAATATAGATAAACATAATATTATAATACATAAATTATAAAGTATAAAACTGGTATCCGACCGCCGAACAGCTGTAAACACGAATTGAACGTTTCGTAAATTAAGATACAGATATAGAGACAATCGTTGATGGTTTATTTAATTGGTTTATATTAATATTATGAATATAAAAATAATAAATGGATTTATAAAGAAGTAATTTAATATAAAACAAAAATTAGAACGCGATATTTAAACGTAAATAATGAAATAGTTCAAGTATTATATAAATTACAAATTATATAAAAATATTTTTTTTTTCATTCAAAAAACAAATATTTACTGATAAAACGAGTATCATACTTTAAAAAAAACACCTTTTATTATATATTTTATTTTACGATTTATTAGGTATTTTCTATCGCTTGAATGCGTGTGCACGTACAATTAAGTTGATATAATATTGTAAACGTATAATAATATATTACTACCAGATATTTTTTTTTTCTAAATTATTACGTTTACGAATCGTTGAACGATTTCGAAAGATTATAATAAACATGAGCTCACTGCGCCCTTACTCGTATATGCTTGTCACGCAAAAACTTGTTATTTATTTTTATTCTTATCTTCCACACAGGTATTTATAAACATATTGTATAATATACGTCATGATGATAAAGATACATGACTGAACATAAAGTATAATAATATTTAAACTTCTCTGAATGTAAATTTTACGTACGGTAAATCAACTAAAACCGTTGTAGTTATTTGCAAAAATCTTGTAATGAATTTATTACAAATCATATAAAATACTTAATGCTTTTAGCAATTTGTTCATATTATTTTATTTGTTTAGAAACATTAAACTAAATTCATTATATCAAATGTATACATATGTTTGTAATAAGTGAACCATTGAAAAAACTATCAGTTTAACAACATATCAAATTTGTGAATATTTCTTGGACAGCATGTGTTTATTGAAAAACAAAATTACTATACAATATCTATTATCTAATAATAATGCATAAAAAACCATTATTGTTAAATAAACATTTTTTTGAAAAATGAAATAATATATAATTAAATATAATTTTATAAAACGCCATAAAATATTTAATGCACTTAAGAAAATGATAATTATTGGAACTTTAATGATAATTATTATTCATTAATTTATTAGTAATTTTTGTTTTATAATTGTTCTGCCTAATTTAATGTTTAGAAGTATAATAAAAAATTTTTGATTTAATTTCCATATTAATTTACTTATATTGTTCATATACTTAATTAAATTAATAATGGTCAATATATTTTAATTACATACATTTTTATTTATGTATTTTATAAAGACGTGAATGAAACATTGAATAATCATGACTAGTTACAAGTCATTGTATATTCATAACTTTAACTAAGTATATTTCATCATTGGACAAAAAAATAATAATAATTATAATACAATTATAAAGTTGTTTTCATGTCGTTCCTATGTTTCTTCGATACTTATAAACGTTCGTTTTAATAAATAATTGAATAGGTTAACCTAGCATGAATATATTTTTAAAAGTGGTAGGTATTCTAAATAATACATTTTTTATTGAACTTTTCATTTAGTTTCCGAAATATAGTACTTACATTATATGATTAATCAATAATAGATTATTTTGACTTTAATAAAGTTATATTATAATGTTTGGTATTTTATATACTTTATAAATTATTTAATATCACAATATCTTGATGATATATTAATTATAATAAAGCCTGCATAATGTATGTTATTTTATTTAGATGATTATTAGGTGCTTAAAATGACAACATTTAAAGTTGTTTTTCTGTGTTTATAAACTTTTAATTTAGTATATATATTTTTCATAATTTAAATTAAGTATCGCATTCTTAATAAACTAGAAAATTAAATCGTTTATTTTAGTTACTTTAAGAAGATACCTTAGATACCAGAAAATAGACTCACGACAGTAGTGTAGCAGAATTGCCTATTCAGATCGCCGCTTTACTATATTATTATTATTAAAGAGCATAAGGATCATCATAATAATATATATTATCTATGAGTATAATTTTTTTATACTATCAAACAACAATAGTATCAAAACTTTGTTGTGAATAAATTATAAAATCTGCCTTTAGAAAGTACGCAACGTATTGAACAAGCGTTCCGTTATACAAAAGGTAATATTTCGTATTACTTATAACAAAGATTTTATATTTTTTTGTATTGAAACAAATCACAGACTTTATTAAAATATTTGTATATAACTATAATTTTTCAATATTAACTCTATTTATCATGAACTTATTTAAAAATTAATAATACAAAATAAACGTCCGTAGAAAATATGTATTTAATATAAAATAATTATTATTTCAATGAAACATAGGCTAAGAGCATTCGTTTTATAAGAGTACTAAAAAGACATATTATGGCTAATAAAATAAGTTTGAACATTTTTTCTTACCGTTATGTATCGCGTAAAAATAAAATTTTCAATCAATGAAATAATAGAAATACTACTTTGTTGAAAAAAAAAATTAAGTATAAATCATTATACATTGTATTTTCAAAATAATTTTATGAAAAGTAAATTTAATTTAAACAAAATATTTATACTTTTACAACGAACAGAACACAATGATTTTGAAATTTAATTCGAATATAACCAATATAATATTATTTAATGTAATTCCTATTGTAATTTAATGTTAATACATTAAAACTAATTATGTGTTTATAGATTAAAATCTTAAGTTATATTATGATTATAATTTATCAGAATGGAAAAATCACATTTTTTCGTTAATCGATTAAAAAACATAAAATACTTATTTTGATAAAAAATATTTTAAAATTCAATGATTACTAAATTTCGATAGAAATTTAATACGTTATTTCCCATGAATTAAGTAATTACATGACAGAACTAAATACATTTGATTCTAATTCAGTCTGGACCTAAAAAATATTTGGTTAAATAAAAATTGTACTATAATATTGTAAATTGTTTATATCAACTTTATGATATAGTAATATTATAGGTGTATAAATAACATGTTTAATGCGTTTCAGAAAGACACTTAATTATTGATAGTGGTACGGAACTTATAAATAAATTTTAGTTTGTTTACACGTTGTACGTTAAGTAGTAATTTATTTAATGGTGAGTTTTGTTCATAATGTAATACGGTATAATGGTATTCGTACACAACTTCTATCGTCGTCTAAAATTAATTACTATATTAAGACACGACTTATTCCATATATATTATGTAATTTAGTATGAAATAGGAGACTAAACAAGTAAATGAGGTTAGTTGGCATTTTTACCATTAAAACTTATTGTACAGTCCAAGTAGGTATTCAGTGTAAGTGTGTATTAATTATAGTCATGCAAAATAACTATGTATAATAAAAAATCAATGACACTTAATTATACGATTGAATTAAAAATCGACCAATTATTGAATTAGTGTAAAATATATTTAATAATAATTGTATTTTCTCAATGAAAATTATCTTTAATGAGCTTTTAATACCCTTAACGCATCAGTGGATTCAAAATAGTATTATTCTGAGTTGTCCCTATTAATCGTTTAATTGTATAACCGGTTTATACATTATAATATATACTGCGACCCGTTCCGATTGATTTTGATTTTATTACTAGAAATATATTTAATTGTCCAAGTACATACATTATATCGTTTGTAGTTAAACTAATTACAAAATCATTTTTCACTTATTTGCTCCTAACATAAACGACTATTTTATTATAGTGCACATTTATGATCGATAATAATGGGTTGACAATACTAAAAATATTTATATAATTATATAGTGCATTCGATGAGTATAATATATTTTTTATAAATAATGTGATGGAACATAATAGAAATCCATATTTATGTTTTATTATTACTCACATAATCTACTTAAGTATTATTTTTTTTTTTTTTTGCTAACTTATTTTATATTCTGAAATAAGTATTACATCTTTTGATATTATAATAATAGCTTATGCTGTGTCTGTATGTTATTTTTTTCTGAAAACACGTTTTTGATTAGGTTGAATGTTTCAAACAACCTTATATCCCAACAATCGATTTTGAATATTATTTCTACTTTAACATTATATTTGTTTTCTGCCATTGTCTCAACGCACAATGGCTTTATCGTTTCTCTTCTATAAAACCAGTCATAAATACAATACTATTATTTATAATATAATATCTGAAATATTTTTAGGAAATAGCAATAGTTTTTCACAACAACTATCGTTCATACATATTTAATTTGTTAATTTATTTAAAAACTTTAAAGTTTAGACTTATTTTAAATATGAATTACATTCAAAAAAATATATATTATATCGTTAAAAATTATTATAAAAATGAATATCACACATAAAAATTATCTCAAAGGGATCAAGATATGTTTATAATAATTATATTTAACAATTTTTATAAAATATTGAGTGGTTATTATGAAGCATATATTTTCAATCGTTTAGTTTTTATATTTGAAATATCTCAAAGTTAAAAGAAATTACAATAAATATGATACACTTGTCGTTTCAAAGATGTAAAAATTATAATAGGTGCCATACTGTCTTCGCTGATTTCCAATCACAAAGATTTTTATTATGCTTTCATCATTCTATTTTTTATAAAATATTTTCTTTTTTAAAAGTTATAAGTGAATATTGACGTTCAACTTTAAATCTTGAACTGAGTACCTGTAATACCACCACATAGTAAATTAATACTCTTTATATTATTGGACAAATTTTTGTAGTGGATTATCGGCCATTTATTTTATGTGTTAGGTTTACGTATGAGTAGCAATGCACAATCGATAAATAAAATGAATTATTATTATTATAAGCGCTCGCAAATCATATTATATTTGATTAATATCTTGAAAATAAAATTAAACGTATATAATTTAAAAATCCAATAAAGCTCTATAGGTATTTTAAATATACTTTTTTGTTCTGGTATACTTTGTTTCATGCAATATAAATAATGTTGGTATACTATCTCATTTACATTATAGTTATTGAGAAATTCACCCAACGTTAAAAATGGATTTGTTTTTATTGATAATATATTACATTATAAAATAAACTAAAAAAGTCAAATCAAATAGTAAACGTTGAGAAATTAAAAAAAATGTTTAAATCCAAAACACCAAATAACTTATGTTAAAATTTCTTTAATACCGTAAATAATGATTTTATTTTCATTATTTATATTATAATGTAAATAAAAGTATTTTGATTTCTGTATAATTAACATTCTATTTCCACAACGGTTACACAATATAATGTAATATAATTGTTATATTATTATTACATAATATCAATAGTTATTTAAAAGTACTAATATTTGTATGCTATAACAATATTTTTTTATATTTATGGATAATATTAAAGTAGGTTATCCAAATACATAACAAAAATGTAATATTTAAACTAGGATATTATTACGGGACCTTAAAACAATTGATATTTAATCATAAAAATATAAGTAAAAATAAAAAGCTACTAATTTAGTTTTATAAAATTATATTATTGAATATTACCGTTATTATTTAATCAAGTTTTAGCGCTTTATTTAATTCATAAGAATATTAGATAAACATCGTATAAAAAATCTTTCTTATATTTAATTTTGTCGAGTTAGTTTATAATATTTTAATATTTTGAAGTGTTTTAATTTTATAAATGAAATTTAGGTGTTTTTTTTTGTAGAAGATTAAAAAATATTTTTAAATTAACATTAATTAAACACACATTTGAAATATAGTAAACAAGTTTTGTATCACAACAAAAAAAAATGCTAAGTTTAAGTTTTCAAATATATGTGCATGTACACTAAAATTATAACAGTACATGACTATATTGAAAAATAGTTAGCTTTTTAAATAGGTATATAGCATATATTATGTGTTACTTATTTATCAAATATTTAACATGTCTGACGTGCATTGATGTGTTGAGTAATGATTTTACCATGCCTCTGATGGAAACGTTTCATTTTAATAATTTAAATGTTTAAATTATTCATTGAATTTATCAAATTTATTTTATTATGTATAGTGATATATATATATTTTATGAGCAGCGATCAACTAAACATTATTTATATGTATTATATATTTATGTATTTTTTAATTATGTAAAAAATATACGGTTTACCTCGTTATCGTAATTGTCAATTATTAACATAAACATATTTAATATAAAAAATTTCCATTTTTATTTTTTGACAATAAAAAAAATAGAATTGTTCTATTGGAAAATTAATATATATATATATAAATACTAAATATGTATATAGAATATAGACTTGAGTATTATTTTATAAATGAAACGTTTTAATTATTAATATTAATTCCTGGGATTTTCTGACACTTACTCAAATTCACAAGTGCAACATGACCTAAATATCTGAAGGTCACTGGCAAACTTAAATTAAACCTGCTCAATTGTCAGCGGTCATAAACTTTCGAATTAACGAGATTATAATGGACACTGACGTCTGACAATATAACATACCACCTACTGTACTGACATACAGTCTCCATAAAGAACTAATATTTTTTTATTTATATTTTATGTCTCAAGGTATTCGTCAAACAACTTTTTAACTCGTTTATCGAAACTTCATAGATGTTTTCTGGTGTAACAAAAACAAACTTGACTATTTTATACATAAATATTATACACAATGATAACACCGAAAACCACAACAAAAGGTCAATTACATTTTCGTTTCTTTACGTTATGCTTATATTATTATATTCGCAAACACGCGTTTACACATTGAGTAAGATACAGATAAAGTTTATTTTTTTATATATTTTTTATCTGCTGATCTTGCATAGCGTTTCCCATGACGAATTAAATTCCCGTGTGTTTTCCCTTTACAAACTCCGTTAAATGTAAAATTCATTTATCTTAAACACAGTTGTTTGTATATTTTTCAACCAAATATTATAAAGGTAAACATTAAATCCTATTAAAATAAGTATTTTATTTTAGGTAACTAATAGAAGCCGTGTATAATAAAAATATAGTTTTTCGTGAACCAATAAATTGTAAGCTACTTTTTAAAATGCAAAAAAAGTATGTAATAATTCTATACTAAATTGCATAACCATGATTGTGCTAGACTTAACTATGTATCGCCTATATATATGCAAACATTGGCATTGTTTTTTATTAATATAAACAATATTATTATGGATATAATTTACTTTAAATTATATACACATTACTAATCACACATGTTTATGCACACCGTATATATTATATTGGATGACTATAGAATACTCATCGTTCATTCCAGTATTTCTGCCGTTTCCAAACGAATTGAGTTATCCGTAATATCAATAATATATGTATCTACTCAAATGTATTCAATTGACTTCTGGTTAAAGAGCCATTTAATTGAAGACAGTTTAGATGTAGCATCATGAAATGTTATGAGGTTAACGTGATGCAATATATATCGTACATAATATATTTTATGTTTTCAAAGTAAATCCATTCATTGGATTGGTCAATACATAACATTAAATAACCGAATTTCATCGGTTTATATGGGAATGTCGAGCATTGAGTATTTTCAATCATGTAGTGTAATAATATATTCAGAGTGATTTATCATGTACGCTAACCTGAATTTTATCTAATAATTATGCATGTATTATATTTTTGATTTTTGGAATTTTTAAGTATACTTGGACCCCATACTTAAAAATACTCGGATTTTTGTAACGTATAAAACCATTTCTGTAGCAATACAAACGTATTTTCTCAAATGAGAATATTATTTTTATACTGTAAACTGTTAAGCTGATGAGTTATTTAAATACTTCGGTATATCTTTTTTTGTTGCAATATATAATTTATACCCATGGGGCATAATAAGTATATGCAATAAAGGAAAAAATATATACATATTTTAATATTTGTTTACACACTATCATAATAATAAATAAATATTTACAGAATGGTTTAATGTGAGAAATCGTCCATTTATGACATGTTTACGGTTTGCTATGTTTTTAAGGTATGGACCAATTGTGCCTAATACAACATTTTCGCTTAGGGTCAGTATATCAATTGCACTCCTTATATTTTATTTTCTTTGTATTATATTTTTACCGATTGCACTTGTATAGCATATACTAAAATTCTTGAAATTTAAAACCTATGACGTATTGATCAATTGATTATTGGTTAAAGTGACTGAGTATAATATATTTTATAACAGTATTGGGAATTGTATGAAATGAATATTATAATGTAATATAACTGGTATTTAATTTTGAATAATTGTTGATCAAAAAATAACTTGTAAAATTATTTATTTACTTATATTATATTATGTATTAATACTCACAAAAAAGTAGGTTAGTTTTTTCATTTATTATATAATAAATATAAATAACTAATACTTTCAATATTTTCCTTAGGTGTTGTGAAATTTTTTGAGTACAACTGGTTTATCGACCCTAAAATGTTTAGAGCGCAATTAGTATATAAAAAAGTAATTTTAGGTATAATTGGTAAACTGCCTTTTATTACATTATTTTTGAGTTCTTAAAAGTAGAGGATAGTCACGGTACAACTTATTTTTAAGCCGTCTGAGTAAATTTCCAGCAAATTAAGAACTGATTGCGTATAATAGATTATTTTTGGAAGTAAGATGGTCGTGGAAGCGTTACTAATGAATTTTAGATTTTTTTATGAACTAATTTAATTTTTAGATCAGAATGAATAGTATTATGTATCTAAGTTAAATTGCTTTCAATAAGATAGTTTTTGAGTTATCAAACTAGATGAACTCGGGATTATTGCTTTATAAAATATATTTGCTATGGTATTTTATATGAATCATCTCGTACGAGAAATCAATTATATCGACAACGATTATTACGTCGACACGGATAAAGTGACTAGAATAATATGTCAGTCTTAAATATTTTCCTACTATTTTAATTTTAATTTAAATATGGTTATAGAAATTACCATTAAAATGATTAAACTGATTTTGTATTATCATAATATAATAATATAATAATTATTGTTTCATGATTCCGTATAACTTCTATAGTTTGTCAGTAATCCAATCGGGATAATTTCGTCACGTATATTATAATAATTAATGTAATGCAATTGATTTTTGTATTATTATTATTTATCACTTAATATTCATTATTGTGACATGTAATATATAAATTTGAATAAAAATAAATCATGTTGATATGTAACCTGTGTTGACATTCAAAAGGGTAGGTATTCAAAACTAATACACATTACATTCTACCGTCTATAACAACGTTCCTGGTTCATTCAAAGTAGTTATACCTGATTTCTACTTTGTTATTATACCTGTATAATAGTAATATAGTGTATTAATAACGTCACGATTGTGTGAACTCGCGCGACGTTCGATTATATTCAAATATCAGCAGTTGTATTGAAAACTGGGCGTAACATGCGCACATAACAACAACATTGGCCGAGGAAGCCATATTATTATCGCGTTAATATAATAGTAATAATAATAATAATATAGTCGCAATATGAATTCGCTTTTAGCAAATTGATCGGAAAACTCAATCTGCAATCGACGGGCGAATGCCGACCCGCAATTGACGGTTCCTCGACCCTTCGGACCGACTTTCTGCACATACACACACATACACGAACCGGGTGGTGACTCGTGCGTGTGCTTATATAATATACGCTTCCTCCTCGCGAATCCCGCTCGATTCACGTTATAATATATGTCGAGCAGAGGTGGATAAGCCAGCGTAATACCTACCTAGATCATAATACGGTCGTCGGGCCATATATATTTTAAGCCGCGATTCTCGTCCGCGGTCTCGGACCTCCTCGTAAACGTTGAAATTAATTCGTGGATTAATTATACCCCGGCCGTCTACTACTCCAGCGAATCATTCGACGTCTGCCCGGATATTGACGTGCCTATCAACCGGAAACGTAATTTATATCGGAGCAAAATTCCTAGAACCGTTTTCTTCTCCTCGTCGACCACCGACCCACCTTGTAACACCCTACATCAACCCTCCCCACCATGACCACCACCACAACCACCGTCACCGCCCACCATATCTACCGTTCCGGCGATCTCGAGCGCGCAATATTTGCATCCTACATTATAATATATACTGTATGCGCATGTATATATATGTATATATATATGCGTATGTGTGTGTATAGTGAAGTGTTAACATCGGGAATTCACGGAGTGTCATTATAATATCCGGTCGCAGAGTTAGTGTAAATTTCGAAACAACGACGGCGGCGCACTAGCGGTGTTTACAGCAATGGAGTGTACATGTGATTATTAAAATATTATATTTCGCGCCACGTGCACTAAACGAGTATGAAAATCTCGCACGAGTCTTTTTTTTTTATAATTTAATAAAATATTTTTTTATTGAATATTGAGCGGGTTCTGGATTTTATGATGCGATTATCTTAATAATATCTTTATAATTTCTCGCATGAAATAACACGTTTTATTTTTTTCATGACGACTTGTCATCATCTACCTTAAGACGATATTAAATTCTCTAAATTATTTTTATTATACCTTAATATAAAATAATTGAAATGATGTCCCACGCTATTCCGTGTTGTTTACTAAATAAAACGTTTTAAAAATGTTACTTCGGTTTATATATATACGTTATTACGAAGTTAAATATGTTAAGTATTATGTCAACAGCGATGATGAATATAATTTATTATCTAAAACGTAAAAATGAATTAAAAATAATAGTGTTTTTTGGATACGTTTTATTTTTACATTAATAGCAGTATCAATACGAGAAATTTGTTACAATATATATAGGCTCGTTAAATTTTATGTGTATGTGTGGAATTTCATAAAACATAATAATTTGCCTCTAAGAGCTATTATTATTATTTAATTTTTCAAAACGTTAATTTTTTTTCTTTGTGAAATAAAATATAGATAATAATTCATTGGCGTTATCGATAGACTCGGAATAATTTATTTATTACAGAATATGTACGTCGAATTAAAATTTCAAATAGTTCAAATTATAAACTATAATGCATACGGTACCAATTTAATAAATTATTCTATACCTACGCGGTAAGTTAATATTTTAAACGCAAATAAATATATTTTAATAACATAGTGTCTCTCTTTTGGCTACACCAGTAATATAGATTTACTCGGAAACGTTTTAATACCCAATGTTTATTTTTAACATCCCAAAACGTCAATTAAACTACCTTCTTTCTTATGCCGTCAGAACAAATTACTGTCTCCTCGTTGGAACACGCTAACAAGGCTTATGCACTGAACCATTTATAAAACTGACAAAAAGCTATAGGTACCAACCGAAGTTCGTACGACTTCTTGAATAATCAATAGCAGGTATAACTATATATTATATGTAATATTAAATATATATATATATATATATATATAAATTCCATGTTTACTTTTAATAACAATGTAAGTATATAATTCGTCAAAATGTAAAACAACAGAATTTTACTCAAAAACCCAGCGCAAAATTGTAAAATTAATAACAATGCACAGACTAGACGCGTTCGCATACCATCTGCAGCATTCGATTTGAAACACAATCGACCCGGAAAAAAGTGATCATAAAAAATAAATATGATTTTAAATAATAATATACAAAATAATTACAACAGCGTTGCACCATGTATATATTACGCGGTAGAATGGAAATAATTTACTTTAGAAAATATATCATAATAATATTATATAATATTCCTTCATTTTTTCACCGTTTTTACCGTGGTTTAAACAGATAAGTGTTATATGCTATTTAAATATTCAACGATCTACCGAGAGGGATTTGTTGTTCTACCGAATGTCGATTCGGAGAGTCTCAAAACAAACTATATGCGTATATACGTCCAAGTTTTCCTACGGTTGTAATGTTATTAATGACCGGCGTGCTGCATCGAATTAACTCGCTAAGTTATTGAATTTCGATCTCGTTGGCACACGGTCTTAATGGTGGTTATTATTATAGGTTGTGTAGCATGCATATATTATACATAGGTATTGGTACGCGGATGGCTATAGGAAAGCTGGGCCAAAATACCTTAAATTTACACGTTAAAAATGTACCCCTTCTGTGAAAGGTTAAATTCCTACCGCTGTTCGTTTTTAATTTGTGAAAACTAAATACCCGTAAACATACACACATAAATATGGGTTTTCGAGTTATTAACCGACAAGCATGTATTGATTTAGTAGGTAAGGTGAAAATTGTCAATAAATATTAAGGATTTGATGAGCGGTATGTGAGCCAACATTTTTAGAATAGTACTCTGCTATAGATTAAATAATTTAAGATATAATATGTTGTGGATTTGAAAATCAACAATCAACATAAGTCATAAGGATAAAAATAATAAAACAAATATAAATAATATTATTGTTTTGCATGAAACTTATGTATATAAAAAACAAAAATCTAAATACTGCTCAATGTGCTCAATACCTTAGAACCAACACAATTTCCATTTATATGTTACCTTAAGCATATTTTTTTATAAACTTTAGGAATATATTATATCGTCCTAAAAAAAAAATAATTATTAAATAATTATATACGCAATATTATTTTAACGTTTGCATTGGGACCGTTTCATCCTTCTGATGGTATTACACTTTTAAAATACTGTCATTGACAAAAGTTCTAAATGATCGAAACATATTTTACTAAATTATTATATTGTGATAATGTTAATTATGTATATGTATATGTATGTTGTTCATATACAGAAAATAATACATAATACTCTGATGTGTCGTATAAAACGGATCTTGTTCGCTCATATTTGATTCGAAAACCAAAATATAATTTTCATAACAATATGTGAACATTAGAATACGGGGTATAAGTATTTATTAGAAATGATAAATGAACTCTGTCAACAAAACATTTCCATCATTTACAACTGACGCAGTTTTTGAAAATTATTTTCGTTTAAAATGGAGTAAGTGGGACGTTTACAATATTATTTAGATGGTTTTTGGAGTCTACACGAAATATGTAAAATTTTCACGAAAAACTTATTGTGGATACTCGTATAAAAACTATATGTGGGTGTATTAAAAAAAAATTTAAATCATTAATTTTTCTTAAAATGATAAATATATATAATACCATTTTACGTATTTAATGTAATTTTTCAAAGTTAATATTTGATTATTATAAAAATAATCAAGTTTCTATGATTGTATTTAACAAAAAATATAATATATATGATATATACCTCATGAATTGTTATTACTGTTTTACAACTTCACATTTTATAAGCTGTAGTACTTTTTAGTTTTGCAAAATATGCTAATCATTATAATTCACGCGTAATTTATTTAATGTATTTTATTTTTTAATTGACATATAATATTTTTTGTTAATAGTGAATGCATGTTTTTCATTGACACACGATTATTAAACACGTATCATTTTCCTGATTCCAACAAATATAAATTTAACATTGATTCAAAGAAAAATATCATCCTAAATGCTTAATTAATGTAGGGCTTTTTATTCGATATACATTTAATTTTTTTTTTTTTTTAGTTTTAACTGTCAAATATTATTGAATTTATCGAATTTGTAGTACATCTGTTAATATGGTTTATATATTTACCATTTAATAAATATTTAGGTGTCAATCATACCTACCTATACACCTGCTTATTAATTATTTCATATATCGTTAACAGTTTTGACGCTCTGTTTTTAATACATTTAACATATTAATAATATAATATTGTGATATAATCATATTATATGGTGATAAATACAATTATTAGGAATTTTATCCATTAATTATATCAAGTACTGTATACACTGACTTTGTTTAGGCAACTATCAGTCTATCACCAAATTTAAAAAAATATTCAAGATTCTAATCATTATCAAAACTATATCGTTGTTGCTTATCATCATATTCAAAAATCTAATATACTTATTGGCACCATAAATATTTAAGTTAACGTTATTGTAGTGATAAGTTATAAGTGATAAATCATAAGTACTCTTATTATAAAAAAATACTAGATATTAAATATTTATATTATATTGTACAAAGAATATTTTTGTTTTAAATTTATTAATTTGAATTATTTTATTTAGTTTATATGGTTCTTAAAATAAATCTTGTTCTATATTTATAGATCTATCGTTTGTATAAAATAAAAATAATTTTTTTTTATTATAAAAATCAGTAGCATGAAATTTTGTAATAATTACGTCAATCAATGAATAATAATATGTTTGTTTTAGTTATTTTATTTTAAGTACGCATAGATAGTTAATGTATCATTAAATAACAAAGCGTTTGTAATGATTTCACTCGTTTTTCTTTATTTAATTTTTAAAACCATTCATAATACATATAATGATATAGTTGCTATAACTTATAACTGATTTATCTATTTAAATTTAAAAAAAATACAATTTACAAAGTTATAAAATAATGATGTAAAATTTAAATTTAAATAACAATATTATGTCTTTAAAAGTACTCGTATCAAAACAACTTCTGTGTATCAGATACCTAATACACAAATTCCTTTAAATTCATAATTCTCCTTAGTGTTTTTAGTACACCGTGTACTGATTAATGTGTCTAATAAAATATAAATATTAAATATTCAATTAGCAGTGCACCTAGGTACTTTGCGTGAACCCTAATTTATTCTGAAACACGCTGAATTTCTCACAATAAAGTTTAATAAAAATATAAATCATTTTTTGAATAAATAAATAATGATTTCATTTGATAAGTGAAAATAATTATCGTCATAGCCGAAAGTAATATATTTTTTATATAATTTTATTAACAATGTTTTGTGTTGGAAATAAGTATAAATTATTTTTGTAATTTTGTAATTAGAAATTTATTAACCAGATTTTCAATAGAGTAATACAGTTAATAGTTATGTACTAATATTATACAATACACATTTACGGTATAAATAAAAAAACACTTAAAGCTATCATGTTTTCTATAATGCCATTTTATAAACATACTGTTAAGTTTTAATTTTTATTATAATTCACAGAATATTATTAAATTTAATTATCTGAAAATAATTAAACGGTACAACAAACTTTAAGAATTTTAATAGAAACTCGTAAGTCTTTTTAATCTTAGTATTTTCCAGCTTTAAACTTTCTTTAGAATTTAGCGTAAAAGCATCATAAATGAAGACTGGGAACGATAAATATAGCTTAAAAATGCATAAAATTAATACTTAACTAAATAGATATAAAAATAAAATTTAATTGTATTTGTATATGTATATATATACAAAATATATAATATATTTATTATGGTATTATACAATACGATAAAAAAAAAATATTATTTTTGTTAAATCTTAGTCAAAACAAAAAAAAATAGTAATTTAAAATTGTCAAAAAAATATATAATAATCAGTTTGAAAAAAAATTAAGAAATGAACTGATTTTGTTTTAAATAAAATTAAGTTACATATTTTTTGATAGATAAATTAAAATACAAAATATATATAAGCTTATTATAACTTTGTTCAAAGTTCAATTATTTATATTGCATTTAATAAGCAATATAACTATAAATTAATCCATAAAACAACTTAAAACTTATTAATTTTATAACATAAAAAATATATGACAACTAATATAGATATATATATACATTTATTTAGATACTATTAATAATTATTTTTACTTTTACGAAACTTATCAGCTAACATTATGATAATTTTATCTGTTATTAATGTATAATGTATAATAATATAATATACGAGTTAATAACATGACATATTATAACGTTATATTATTATTGTGTTTTACAGAAAAAAAAAAATAATATTTACATAGTTAAAAATAAAACAAGTTAATATATAGCTATTTAATATATAAATATAATTTGAAAAAATTAAAAAATTAAAATTATATATTTTTTTACATAACATAAATTTATATTGTAATAATTGATTTTGTTTTGAAAAAAAAAATAAATTTATTACTAATATAAGTGTTAATAATGTTTATAGTAAAATCATTTATTTTTTCCGAATAAAATACTATTCAAATTTATATCGTTAGATTCAACATAGATGAGCGACTAATGTATTAGTTTTACAATTAAATATATTTTTTTATGTAATATATATTTTTAAAATTTGTAAAATCATCAGAAAAAATAAAAATTACATATCGTAAAATATGGAATATTTACTATGCAAAACAAGTTTTGGTTTAAATTAATTTTTTATTTTTGTTATAATACAAAAATTAATTACCCCGAAAACTTAAAATTTTTATTAAATATGTATATCACCATTCTTAAAAATAATTAAATAAATTGTTGTTCTTTTCAAATTGTGTACTTATTATTAAAATTTTTTACGTTTTTTGACTTTTATTCGAATTTTATATAATATAATAATTATTGTTTGTGAGCAAAAAGATTGATAATAATATAATATAAGGATCTCTTTATGTTATTTTTATATTTTCAAAGCAATATAAAAAAAGTATTAAAAATGTAGTAATTATTTTTTTTTTAAATATTTGAATTTCAAATGTTCATGAACTTGGTCAAAATCGTTTACATCAATTTTATCCATCATTTTATATTTAAAAACGTATTATATTTTATTTTAATGTGATACATTGAAGTTTTTTATAATATGTATTTCATAAATTTATTAAAAACATAAAAAAAATCAAGCGTAATCCACATGAATTGTTTATGAATGTTTTAATTTCAAATTTTAACGAAAATTAACCTTTCTCAATACGCCAGTCATATAATATACCTACAGCACAGCGACTTTTTATATTTTCCATTAATTATTTAATTATTTCCCATATAAATAATTCATTGAAATGCATTTCGGTTTTATAGAGAATAATTGAGTTTTTAAAATTATCAAATTATTTGAACCTATATCAATTATAAATTAAAGAAAACTGATATTGATTTTTTTCGTGTGTTGAATACTTTTACATTTTACCACTAAAAAGTTACAAAACTTTCTACAGTAAAACTTTGCCATTAGCATATGATTTATAAGTATAATATTTTATTACTAAAGTTAACTAAATTAAATGTGTACATTAGCTAAAAATTTTCGCCAATGAACTATAACAAAGCTAAATTCATCTTACGAAAAAAAATATTAAAAAAACACTAGTACAAAAATGTTTAGTCCATTTCTTTTGAACAGACACATCTTCTCTTGTTTCCGGAGGAAATAATGAAAAGTTGCTTTTATAGTAAAATAATGAAAAAAATTGAACCTTTTGGTCGCTGGGGGAATTTCGGACAAGGATGTGGTAAAAAAAAGGGGGGCTCATAAAATATTCGTCCTTCTTTCTTCTTTTCTACAGCCATTTCAAATCCATTAAGAGAATTCTACTCTCATTAAAGCGGCTTTTAAAAGCCTTTTTCTTCTTTTCATTTTTCTCTTTCACATTTTCCGGACTCAATTTAATGTTAATATAACATGCATTCGGCAGAAACATATAATTTAATAACTATTCCCAAACAGTTAGTAATCATATTGTTTATACATAACACATTTTGGTAGGTATAAATCGTTTTAGGTTCATTAGAGGTCCGATATATGAATTATTTACTGTTTTATATTAAGAAAATATAGCGTCATTATTTTTTAGATTCTAAAATTACCAAAATTAATTTTTGAAGAAGAATAAACGTATTATATTGAAAATAATATACGATTATTTTGTTCATACAAAAAAATAAATAAATTTGATATAAATCTTAAGTTTAAAAAAATATATATTTTAGTTTAGAATATCTTTTGATGAAAAAGTTTAAATTGTATTATATACAATTCTTAGTTGAATAATTAGATTTATAAAAATTGTCAGTATTTTCAGTACTATAACAAATATGAAGTAATATAACTAATAGCAGCTATAATAATATAAAGACAATTGATTATATATTTTGCATTTATTGATTTTGCTTTTATTTTTATAAATATTTGTCTTTCTTAAAATTTGATCAAAAAATTATTGGCAAAATACTACAAAGAAATTTTCCATAAAAATATTATTAAAAAAATGAAATAATATTATATAAATTAGTTCATATAAAACATCTAAAATAGTACAACTTTTTTTTTTTATATCTAATTTGGCTCTAACCTTTAATAAAGCCTGGTGCTGTGTAATTTTTGTCTTGAAATGGACATAAACGCATAATTTAGTTTAATTAAAGAGAGCATCCTAGAACGAGGTTATTGTAAATAATGTTCTTGTGTATATTTTGTGCCTATACAATACATAATGTACTTAAGTCCGTATAGATATAAAAATGTGTTGTGTTTTTGTTATTTTGTGGATTATATAATATAGTGAACACATAATTATTATAAAGTGTTTTAAATTTTTAAAATTATTTATTGTAAATTATTTAATTCTTTTTTGTTTTTTATATAAATACATTATTTAGTGTATTCTCTAAATGTATTTATTTTAATTATCACATTACACATTTTAATTTTGGATGAAACTCGAAAAAAAACATTTTTCCTATATTTATATATCTGTGTAACTCATTCTTGTGTATAAATCGATTTTTCATAAATACCATACCGTTTAAATTTTTTAATTATTTGAAGATAACATAATAACATAATATAAAAGCATTATATGAGTTATTATATTGAAAATGGGCGCACGTTTTCGAATTCCAAAGTACACAAAATATGTATTCATTTCAGATATTTTCAGCAACTGTTTATGTTTAGTCACGGTTAAAAATTACTATGTGACACAATGGCACAATATCTTACACTTTTACGAAACATATGTATATATTTTTATAAAGACAAATGTTTCGTAAATTTATGTTTATTATAATAAATCTGATAAAAGTAAATTGAAATTTAAGCTCCAAATATTATATGTATACATATTGAAATCAATACATTTTTATTTTACAACTTGATACTGTCAATCCATTTATATTATATATATATATATATATTATTTTATCAATGATGTGTGTGCTAGAAAGAAAGTGTATCAGACATCACTTAACAAAAAAAATCTTAGTAACTACATAACTTATGTATAACTTATTATTTTAAAATTTAAAATAATACTTTATATTAATAAACACGGGTAAGATATAAAATAATAATAATAATAATATGTGGCTTGGTGTGGCGCGATTGTACACTCAACTGCGGAAACGTTCTGAGTGTACGTGGCCGGTGCTGCTAGCTCCCGGATGGGTGACCACCCGGGATTTTAGTAACAAATTCTTGCCACACATACAAAAAAACGTGTTTCAACCTACCGTTCCTCCCCTCTACAAATGAATAAGCCATCCAATTGCCTTTGTTGTCGTGGATTAATTAATAATGAAAAATAATAATAATTTATTAGCCATATGTAGTTACAAAACAGTAATTTAAACAAAATTTTCGAGTACAATGGTGTAACTCACCACTGAGAAAATCTCTTGTTGCTGAAATTGGAGTACTGATATTCTAAGTAATTAAAATAGTATAATCATTAAACAATTAAGAATAATAATGAAAACATTAAAAGACAAAAGTATAACAATTAATATGAAAGACAAAAAATAAAAAAATATATATAAGCAAAAAAATCCAAAAAAATCAATAGATTGTTATTAAAATTGTATTGAAATTAATTAGATTCACATCATATACACTATGATTTAAATACTTGGTTTATGAATTTATTAGCAAAATGTTAACATGACTTTTGTATTGATTATAAAATTTACAATTTATGATAATACAACGGTGCTTTATTCAGTAGGTTAAGACCTACATGGGAAAATCATAGACTTGTTTTAATCGAGCGGGTGATAGGGATCTCTATATTTTATGTTATATATAACACATATATTACATATATATATATATATAGTCCAAATATTTCAATGTATTTTTGATCCAAAAATTCTTAGACCGGGAATGGAGTATAAATCGTACACATTGTAAACACTGTATAACATCAAAGACATTTCGTCCACTCAAATAATTCATGTCGGATTACACTCAAACAGTAGCTATGCGTCCTTTTTGATAATTCCAAAATCATTAAGCCACTTATACTTTCTTTACATTACCTTTTTTATGGTAACTATCCTACATTAAAGATGAATCTACATAGTTATATTTTTTGATGTTATTCGTTCTATTAAAATGTATAAATATTTAAAAAATAATTAAAATAGCTCGTATAAGTCGTATGTAGGTACTAGGTATATTATTATACATTGCATGCATTTTTCAATCCATTTAAATAAAGTCATACATACATTTAGTGTGTGTAATTTGTAAAAACATTAATTATTTTTTTTTAATAGATACATACGTTAGTAAATAAATTTATTGTATTTAAAATAAACCTATTTATCCTGTTTTTCAGTGATTCGTTTTTTATTCTGTCATTTATTATTGCTTATCAACTTTCCTTAAATTCATCATTTCCATTAGCCTTTAAGCTCTTTTTATTTTTTCATATTTAAATGGTTTTTCTATTCTTCGGAAAATTCTGTTCTTTAGCAATGAAGAAAAATTGAATCAATAGTTTTTCTTTGGATATGTCAACTAAAGCTAAAAAAAAATAATAATAATAACAAAAAGTATAAAAGCGTATCTTAATCTGAAGTTATTTAAAAATCAATAACTGATATTATTAATTTTTAATTTTTATTATCATATTTTAATAACTAAAAATTTATTGAATATTGATAAATGTTTTTTTTTAAGTTTAAAGGTGGGTATCGTTATTATTTTTAATTCCTATAAAGTACAATATATTATATTGGAATTAAAATATTATTTATAAAAATGTTTGGTTTAGTTTGAAAATATATTGATTTTAATTATAATTATCCATGCAAATGTATATTTTTTTATTTATGAGTATTATATTTATTGAATAAAGAAAACTTAAAATAAATAAGAATAAAAATACATAATTTTTGTAAAAGAAAACACAGCACCTGACTATATATATTTTTTTAAATTTAATGTATTCTAAAAGAATAAACTAAACTTCAAAAGTGTTCTATTAGATTTTTTAAAAACTCCAATGTTCTTTATAACTACATTTATCTAGAACTTTAACTGAGTTTGCTGCATAATAATGTGTGTATAAATGACAGATTTACAAAAATGTTTCAGCAAAGATGTATAAATGAATAAGGTTTTAAAGAACAGTTGGTATATTGTTGACATATATATATATTCTATTCTACGAAAAGTCTTTCATACTTATTTCTTTTTCTTTCTTTACCAAGTTAAAGAAAGTAAATATTTATGTATAATAAACTTGTTTATGTTTAATATACTGCGTGTTTATAATGCAATCACATAAATATTACCAAACATTGATAATATAGATGGACGCGTATTTACACAGTGTTTGTGTTTCGTCAAATTTATTATTTTTTGTCGATGCATTTAAAACAATAAAATATTAGTGTCGACTTATACATAAACAATAAAATATTTAACTTGTTATTAAATTATTAAAAAGCTTCTCATTCGTATGTATTTATAAGATTGGTAAAATAAAATGTACCTATAATATACTATATTTTATTTCATGAAAATTAAAAATAAACGATTCAAAAATATGTTGTGTGTATTTTATTATTGAATATGACATATATCATAAATAGTATTTTTATATTTACTTGTTGTTATAATTATAAATTATATGATTATAGTTTTGATGTGGAAAATGGAGCTGGTACTAGTCCTGGTAGATCACCGCTGGACGGTGGAGGCACATCCCCATCAGCTGGACTGGTTCTTCAAAATTTGCCACAGCGTCGGGAGTCATTCCTGTATAGGTCTGACTCAGATTTCGAAGTTTCGCCAAAGTCTATGTCCAGGAACTCGTCCATTGCCAGTGAAAGGTAAATATTAACTTGCTATATTTAATTTTTTTTTAGAGGACCACACATGACATTACGATATAAAATAAAATAATATAATGAATCGTCATTATATTTTGAAATACTTATTTTCTATAGACAAAATTATAGTAGTAAGTAACAAAAATGTTTTTTTTTTTTTGTATTTCACATGTAAACTCGTCAAATTTAAATAATATGAAGAGTAAATATTTAGGTCAAAATCACGAATTAAATACTTGCTTATCAAATTTATATATTATTTAGGTTTGATTTTTACTATTTCACCACCCAATATTTATATTAAAAACAACATTTCAAATGTAACTGGTTATAAAAACTTTAAACCAAAGCATTGTATTGTTTATGCAACTACGAAAATTGTATTATTTAAAATGTTTCTAAGTAATTATTCATTACTTAATTAAACCATAAATTTACAAGTGTGTTGACAACCTCAAGTACTTAAAATATACATATTTATTATTATTGCTTAAATCGAATACTTATACATTGACATTAAGATCTACCCAAATATGGAAATTACACAATGCTTGTGATAAAATTTGTTTAAGATATGTATATATTATAGTTTACTGAGATAACAACTAATAACAACGGACTAAATGAATGGTTTAAAAACTTTGATTATTTTTAATATAGGTACGTTACATTTTTATATAGAACGAAAATAAAATATTTTACACTTCGTGGTTTTCAACTAAAAACTTTTGATGTGTCAAAAAAAAAATCACGTTTGGTGTTTATTATTAGTTTTAAATAATGTATTTAATACTTTGACCATTAAAAGTAAACAACAAAAGTTCAATAGCATATTATTGATTACTATAGCTTTGAAAGTTTTTCCAACATTGACTTATATAAGTATTTTTACTATTATATTTTTATCTCGAAATTAATCTATTCAATTTTATTAATACCTTATTGATTGATGTTTAGTTATTATACGTTGTATACATAATTTTTATTGACAAAATTATTTTCACTCATTTATATGATATTATTGGTTTTAATGAAAAAAAAAATTCTACATTCGTAAAAGATAATTCGTTTATTTCTATATTAATGCATTTTATTATAAACAAACATAATACTTCAGTTACTTTCCACTCATACAATACAAATAAAAGAAAAAAACTTTATTAGAAACATATAATATAAAATATACATATTTTATATTTTTATTCATATTAAAGTAATTTTAATAATTTTAATAATTTTTTGTCTAACATAATATAATCAACTAGGCAAGTATCAAGAATTATATAGGAAACCATGCATATTTTGTGTAAAACTTAAAAAAAGTTTAAGTTAAATTAACTAAACAATGTAATCGTTAAATTATCTATCTTCCGATTAATGGATTTTTTTTAAATTCTTTACAAATTCGATAACACAATATGGTAACCACAATCCTAATGAATTCTGACAAATAAATACACATAATCTGTACACTAGATTGAATGTTTAATTTGCTACAAATAATACATTTTTTTCCCAGATGGACGAATATTATATGGGCACAAAATTAAATATTTAATATAAATATACAATTTTTTATAGAAAATAGAAAAAAACCACCTAAAAGCCATGACCTTATTGGGTTATTGATTCTCCGCCGAGTAGAAAAACGTTTTTCATTATTTTTGACATTTTAATAAACCTATAAAAACTAGGACATTCTACACGGTTATTTAATAGTATTATTAGTATTTCTTAAGCATAATATTATTATTTAAAAAAAAAAGTAATCGAACCATATTATGATATTATGATGGATCATTTACACCTATAGAATCTTAAGAATTAGTCAATTTAATTTATTTTTTACAATCATAAATCACAAAAGTTTAATTTATTATTGTAAAATTGGTATATATTAGATTTTTACCAAATTCTTTAATTCTTTTATACCTACCTATTTATTTATATAATTATATACATAATAATGTGTTATTTTTTTTTCTCAGTGGTAGTATATAATTCAAAACACATTCCAATTTAAGCAATTCCCATTGAATCATTTAATTTCACTGGTTTTTTTTTCCAAAATAGTAGAAGATTAAAGTTATTAATGTTACCACGATATTTTTTTATTTAATTATTTTTAGCACCACAATGCTATGATTTTAAAATGTTTACATTTAATTTAATTGAATTTCAAGCTGTGGTTCTGAATCATATATGATGACGTTAATACAATACACTTAATTAAATTATGCATTCACTAGCGCCTTATCAATTTTATACATACAGTTTATTTATTTTAAAATAATTGCAAAAAAATATTTTCTCATTCGAAAATTTAGTTCTTAAACTTAAATTATATATCTTTTAATTTGTATTAAGCACAAAATAATATTTTATTTTTTATTTTAAATTTTATCTACATAAATAATTTCACAGTTATTTAGACATAAAAATAAAATTAGAAATGATTTTTGCATTATACAAAATATGTATTATTATATTGTATGCAATAACTATATGTATTGTATATTTTGAATGTGTTTTTGTGAAGAAAAATATTAATTCAATACTTTATATACCTAATATATAACTATGTATGAGTTCACTATTAAATATCAATAGGCAATTGTATATTTTATAATAAATAATTCATGGGATTAAATTTTAATTAAATTGTTCAATTTAATTCACATACACCTATTACATTATTATTATACAATCGTTTTCAGATAAATTTATTAATTACGTGTTCTGATTACTGAAAATTATGTTATGACAATATTAGTTAACAGTAAATATTTTAATACTAATACATTAAATGTATTATTAAAATAATGAAATGTAGCTTTATATTTTTTGTCATCCAGAACTTAGGCTATTACGACTCTCAAGATAAAATTCCACTAAAACGACTAGATATAGTTAGCATAAACTTTGTTTAATTATTTTTTAATAAAAAATTGCCTTCTTGTTTAAATTATTTTTTTTTTTTATTGATACTAAATCATAGTCATATATTTGTATTCACAATACAATTATATTTTGCATAATTCATTATATAGATATTTTTTAAATATCGTCGATATCATTACAACTTAGCTACTAATTCCATTTTGATTAATTTTCAAATATTTGCATTTTTTTGTTATTTTATTTATGGAAATTATGGTATTATAAAATAAAAATACGTTTTGTGATTGGTCGGAAACAGTTAAGTTTATATTTTCTAAACCAATGAAAAATAATATTATTTATTTAACTCTAGATCAACGACATTGCTTTTAATTGTCACTTGTGGTCCTCTAAAAATACATATAATATATTATATAATATCACTGTAATGCCATCTATGAAATGGATTTGCTTAGCCAGTGGACACCATCTAGTGGGGCAGTAGAATACTAAACTTTGAGCATAATAGTATAACCAGATGGCATTGTTCGGCTGCGAAACCCGATCAATACCAATGCAAACGCTTTGTAGGTTTGATGTGCCGCCGGGCGTTTTCGCAATATTAAAAAAGAAAAACTGCAATCCTATGGCAGTAAGCTTACCGAGCACACACCTGGTCGACGTTTTGATTGAATAAAATATAACATTTTATATTATTATGACGCATCAATCGCACTTTTTTTTATAGTTATGCAACCGGTACTACACCACCTACGCTTTTTACCACACGGCCTTTACTCAGATATTATTAAAGAAAATGAGTAACTTGTGAAGTAAAAACAAAAATAAAAATCTGTTTTCATTCAATAACACAAAAGTCAATCAACTTTGTTGTAATAAGTTATTATACTGAAGTGTTGATGTATTATTAAACATCATTATAATATTGTGTTATGTTAAAAAAAAAAAAACAATTTACTTTTTTATTGTTATAGATACTTATGCATATTCTATCAAAAATCATTGTTACAAACAATTCAACTTTTAGTTAATTGTTTTGTGTTCATAATAATTAAAAATTTCTGTTGAAAGGACCTGAACAATAATGATTTAGATTTGATTATCGCTATATAAAATTATTTTTCAAACTCCTGAATTCACCATTTTATCATGAAAGGGTAGTAATTACCTAAAACTGATCACTTTTATATTATCATAAAATATGCTTGCATAGCGAAATACCAAGATTAATTGAATTAAAAAAAACCTTGAATTACTCTTTACATTTAAAAAAAAAATTACAAAATATTTATTTTTTTCTTGAGGATTAGAATTATAATTATAATTATTTATATTATTAATTAAAACAGAATAAGCTCTGAGCCTTATTTTCTATATAATCTGTTTATGGTAGATAAGTTTTAATAGATTTTCACATGCGGTGTTCATAATTTAATGTATTATATATTATATTAACATTTACATAGTTTAAGTTATACGAAAGTTTAAAAATAAAGGTTAAACATTTTATATTAGTATTAACTACACTAACTATGATTAAAAATAATGAGTAGATAATTCGTTGGATAAGTACGTATGTACTAATTTCAAAATATGCAAAGTCCCTTCATATAAATAAAAATCAAATGTTTTTATTCATATAACATATTTTACTTTAGTTAATTTATGTTATTTTAATGATAAATCTTTATTACGTATAAGTGTATAACTATCTAGAACATATTTAATTATTAGCATAGATCTCAAACATTATTTTAACATGTTTGATTAATTTTTATAGTATAACTAAATAGCTATAAGCATAATATATTAAATGTAGTTAATAATAAAGTTTTCGTCGTTTTACAAAAAAAAAAAAAAGTATATTTTTATAATTTATTTCATACAATTCATCATTTTTCAATATTATTGAACAATCAAACGTATTTAAATATTTGTAAAGTAAAACATATACATATTTAATTCTTTTCTATAGAACTTTTTGTATTGATTATTTCAAGTTATGTCTTTTCAATTGTTGTATATGCTTGAACTCATATAAATAAAAATACAATTTTCGTTGTCCAATTTAAATACATAATGATATAATAAATTATTTAGATGTTTATACCTAAGTTCTTAAGATTTATTGTTTAGCAGTTTACATGCAATAATTAACTATAAATATAATAGTGTTAATTGCTTTAAAAAACGATATTATTTTACCGTAATAAAGTACCTAGTAAATAATAGCAGACATATAATATTGAGAGAAGTAAAATAATTATTTGTATAATATATACATTCATTGAATTTATCCAAGGTACAAATTTGTATTTTGACTTTGATATTAAAATATATTAAACAGATAAGACTATTAATATTTGGCTAATTCTCGATTGATTTCATACACATAAAATACAAAATACGGTTCGTGGTTTGTAAAGAATAATTAATATTCAACCATGTATGCTATATGAACGACAATTAAGCGACTAAGTACGTACAAAACCACGAGGTCCAACTTATATTATAATACTTATCCTTTTAGAACGTCCTGATTAGTGAACTAAAATAACATAGTTTAGGATTTTCAATCCAGATTTGAAATAAATGCTGCCAAAATCAATTTATAGTTTTAAACATTTCTTTTTTAACTAAAAATCATAATAATTAATAGAACAATAAATTTCATAAAACCGCTTATTTACCATGAATTTATTTACTTTTCATATCGAGATTGGTTTAAAATGTTTGTAATATATTTACCAAATCTATTCGGAATAAACATTTCTCATATCAATCATTAATTATTACAGAAAAAAGCATTTACATATTTTTACAGTTTTCAATATTTTTCAATACTGAATACATTTTACTTATCACATATAATATAATAAATTATTGAAATATGACATTTTCTTTAACTTTCCGTAAGTCAAAAATATCATTTTCTTAAAACAGTTTAAACTGAATAATAATGCCCATCAATAATGGTTACAATAAGTTTGTAAATACAACTAAGTGCCTATAAAATATTCAAATATATTGAAAAGATATATAATTAAAATAATAAGTGTTTAGTATCATTAAATATATCAACTAAAATTAAAATTAAAACAGAACAATTAATTTAAATTAAATAAATATTTTTTTTTAGTTTGACTAAAATAAATGTATTAATTTGTATACCTACTTAACATAATAATATTACTATAAGAATAAAATATTTATAAGTATATAACATAGTTAATAACAATAATAATACAATTAACTAAATAATACGTATATTTTAATGCACATATAATCTAAAATTCAAAAATAACCTTTTAAGCGATTTATGAAAAATATATTCTAGTTTAAAAAATTAACATTTAATTAATCAGCTTTATCTCCTAATCAAACTTCATTTTTTTTTTTCAAATAAATATTTAATTTATATACTGTATTGGATTGTTCTTGAACTAACTTATACAAATAAATAATGATAGGTCAATTTTTTTCCATCAAGATAAACTATTAATAAATTGATAGCATGCTAGTATAATAATTGGAGCATAGCTCGTGATAGGAGAGACGAGGACTATACACGTCACTAAAAGACCCGGGTGGTCACCCAGCTGAGTGCTATATAGTGACGTTTGGCGTGGCTTTATACAATGACGCAGTATACTCGTCATGGACGTAACTATATACTTTTATATACTTTCATGTACTTTTATATATTGTATATAACTCCCTCGTAATGTGAAAACTTCAAAATACAATAATAATGTGATTAAATTATTTACATGGACAAAAAGAACCTCGTATAAGATTCAAACTTTCGAATTCAAATTTGTTTTAACAATATTATATAGAGTACAACCATAACCATAGTCAGTTGTTTGCTCTACCTCTACGTGAATCGCCGAACTCGTTAACATCAAAATACAGCATTTTATTCAAAAATTGTTTAGAGTACTATAATAATAACATTTAAGTGTATCTATTTGCAACACTTTTCAATAGTGCGATTCTTTGCGCAAACACATCAACGTGAACGTATGCAATTGATGGTGCGATGGTGGTATTTGTACGCGGTCGATTGTCATTTTCGTCATCACCCACCATTATTTAAGTCACATTATAAGAACTCGAAATAAAAACCTAGTGGTCTGAGATTTTATTAATTACTATGATTATTAGTATTATTGTTTTTATTTATAAGGGTTTGTCAAGAGTTTTCCAACAAAATGTATTGTAGATAGGACGTGTAAGTACACCCACGGGCCTACAATAAAATAAAAAAGATTTTTGCGCGTATTTAAACAAAACTAGGCCGTGTGTGAATTGTAGTTTCTTCTCCTACCCACACAACCAACCCTCACATCACTTTCAGGAATACTTCACCGAGTACGTACGTTCCTGGTAGTGAGCGTGAGTGGCGAAGGTGGGTTACACATCCAGCTAGGTCCCCGGCGGTATAGTCAATACACGAGATAGTTGGCTACTAAATAAAATACGTCACGCCTCCGGTGTCAAACCCGCTCACGACCTCAAACTGACCTACCCATGTCTCACTTTATCCATTACATATTATGAAAAAAGTCAGTTTTTGCTGCTGTTAGACAAAAACATATTACCAATGTTTTTATATTCCATTTTTACAGATTGAAAGAGACTGAAGCCATTTTGGAAAGATCAACGTATGTACATAATATATTATACACAGCATAATTACTATAAATGCTAGTAGTAGAAGTAGTAGTAGCAGTAGTATTAATATCAATAGTAATAGTAAGTAGTATTAGTAATAATAATTTATCTCGTATATTTTAGTTTATATGGTGTATATGTAAAACAATTTCCGTACAGAATCGGGACATTTCAGCATTTTTTTTTGTATTTTACATTTTACATTTTATGGTATTATATTTTATATAATTTAGTTTACTATGAATATTATACTTTAACTTATCAGGTTAATAATTAAGTTAATTTGTTTATTGGTTGGTCGATTACTAAAAATTATGTCTTATATAATACTATTATAGTGTAGTTGCGCACTTGTTCGTCATGTTGTAAAATCATTATTCTTCTACATGGAGTAAGATTTTAAAAGAATCTTTTTGTGTCGAATTGAAAATGCAACAAAAATACTAATATAAATCATCAATAATTATTATAATAATGTTGTCCCCTTTAAATAAAGCATATTCGAGTACAACTAAGTATTGTACATATATATTAAAATTGGAAAAAGGTACTCGATATATTTTTGAAATTTTTACTCTAATATGACTACTCGTATATTATCATAGTGCAGAATTTGATACTTTGATATTATTATACATTATGTATTAGTATTATGTCCCACATCGCGCTAACAATATTGGATCTACACAATTAATTCATTATTTTTCCATTAAATACACACACCAGCTCAAACAATATAAGTGGCTTACATTTATGATGATAATTGGAATGGAAAAATATAAAATGTAAATTGTTTGTATTATTATTATATTATATATTATTGACGACAGTATTATCGAAACTCTATCATGATATATCTATACGTAACGTTTTCATTTTTTTGACCAATTATTTTTGTTTTGTGCTCTCCGTAAATATAATATTAATATTATAATTTATTACTTACTATCAAAGCAAACAAAATAGATTTAATTGTATTTCATCACATACAAAAAAAAAATCACGATGATTATTTAGAAACAAACTATGTTTGCTGGATTATGATAAATGGATAACAAATATTTTCTTTTATTTGAAATTTCAACTGTGAGTTTTCTTTAATTTATTCATTTTTTTTTTTATTATTATTATTATTTCTTTACATTTTATTTTCATTAAATTATATTATATTTATATACAATTCTTAAATTTATCTCAAATTTATGTCGAAACTACAAAGTGGCCAAAAAGTGATAACTTGTAACTACTTTAATAAGGACTATATGGTAATGGGTTATAAGCGCACACTCGTTATGCGTGTAGTCAATAGATAAATGAACATATGAGGTTGTCTTAGGTATTATTGAAAATGCAAATATTAACAAGTACAAAAGGAGAACAAAGAAACTTATTTTTAATAATTAAACTACGTTGATAATTAATAAAATGCTAATTCGATTTTTTGTACACTTATTGACAAGGACATTAGTTTTTTTTGAATAAATTATAAAAAAATTCAATATAAAAATACTAGATAGGTTATCTAACTATAGGTCTATGTATATGAAAGTTTTAGAATTAATTCGTAATACTTCAGCGTGTATAAATAAAATATAATACATACTACCTAGATCTAATTACAGGTTGAAGTATAGTCATTAGTTTATTAGTTATTACATTTGATTTTTTTCACAATGGATATTTATAAAAAATATATCAATAAACATATTATAAAAACATTAAATATTAATAATTTTACTAAGGTAAATATTATTTATATACTAAATAAGTAAATAATAATATTTTAGCTATAATAGATATGATTGTATTAATTTAATAACATTTTATTTAATCACATCTTGTATTAGATAAAAGTTAATAATATTAAACTGTATCAACGTTATTAGATAATATTAAATTAAAATAATTTTTTTAAACGTATTATATAAGCAAAATTGCGTTTAAAACGTCATCCTTATTCAGGTTAAGTCGCTATTATAAAAGTATAACTGTTTAACAGTAAAAATGAAAACAGACCTTGTAAAATATTTTCATACTGTTAACTATAGGTACCTACACAAATACGAGCAAAACAACGCATATTTTCCTTTTTCATAATTAAGATTAATAATCACTACTAAATACATACTAGACCTCAACATAGAAGAGTTAGGTATATAGTCATCTATATAATGGAATTTAATGGCTTTAAAATATATGTTATAATTAAAATGATAAATCTACATTAGCATAACTAATTAATAGGAACACCTTACCTAAATATGTTTATAACATTTAATTACAAGTAAACTTTGTTATAGACAAATTAATATAGATATTATAATTTTTACATAAATACATTTAAAAATAAATAATCATATCTAAATTCCTAGAAGATAATTAAAAATAATTTGTTTGTACTAACAAAATTAGAAATGTTAAGTTATTATAATTTATAAAAACTAAAAAAATGTATGTATATTGTGCATTTAATATAAAAATTACAATATTATTTGATATTTTTTTTTATATGATATATTAGAATTCCTCGTAGATATAATCATATTAGTTAAATCTTATAATTACTATTTATCCTATTTAAAAACCTGTGTTATTATTTTAAATATATAATTTAGTTAAAAAAACATTTAGTATAAAAATAATGAAGAAGTATTTAATAACCTGAAATAACTAAATTAAAAAAAAAACCAATGATGGAAATAGTCTTATTTTAAATAAAATTAATATGATTAATAAGTAGTAATTTTATTATTTTAATGGTCTTTAAATTCGATTATTTTTCTATAGTGCATGTTTTAAAACTATTGTTGATTTTTTTATAATAATACATATATTTTACATACCTATATATTTAAATTATAATATATAGTTACATCGAATTTGAAACTTTTTGAACGTCTTTTGAGGTTTTAACCTTAAAGTATTTAATTGAATGTACCAATCTTACCATTAATAAAGGATAAGTAAACATCTTGAAAAATTGAACTTTTCAACTTTCGATTTAAAAAAAAATGTATATTATATTTGAAAATGTATTGTGTTAGATACTTCTTTTAAAATATTAAATAATGAAATATAAAACTTTTAGCAAGATTTGTGGTTTTATGTTATCTCGCTGTTATTATACATAATTAAATACATAATAAAACTGAATAAATAAATACATTATATATTGTATATAACATAACTATAATATAGTCAATATTTATACTTATTTTATTTATTATTTTTTTAAATACATAATATATACTGTTAACTAAAATGAAATACGTTTTAAATATATTAAAGAATAATATTAGTTATGTAATTCTTTTAAAAAAGTTCATCATATATCGTCTTTTGAATTTTATGTTCCATACATTTTAAGATTCATGGTATAACTAACATAATACTATTCACCATTTTTATCTCACACAATTTGAAAAACCGCATATATAATTTATACATTTTTGAAAAAAAAAGTTAATAATATATTATTATGATTATAAATTTGTTATGGTTTGTAGTGATTGATTAAAATTCAAAATAATTAAAATAAATAAATAATGAATATTTGTAACACAAGAATATAAATGATCCAATTAATTATTGTATGTTTACGAAAATTCAATTTACTTTAAACTAATTTATCATCTTTTATTTTTTTATAATAGTTAAGAAACTACAAACATTACATAAAAAGTTAACATTACAAAAATGTATACAAACCACATGCATTATATACCACCATAATCTATAAATATTTGTTTTTGTAATACAATATATTAGACCACTATCCCATATTTTTTTGTCTACAATTTTACTATTTTTACTGATATAAACTTTATTTTAAAAATAGACATTTTATATTAATTATTAATATTTATATATTATTAAGATGAAATATTATGAGATTATATGAAACCCGTATGTATGTAAGAATGATTAAATGAGTCCCGGAACGACATGAAACTTAACATTAACATAGTAGCATAAATTTATGAATACACATAATATACAATTGAATAATTCAACAGTACCTATTGATGATTTTTTATGATTTTTAATTCATTCAACACTTCTATATCTTAACAGCGAATTTTTATATAGACAACTGTATTTGTATGCATTTTTCACAATTTTTACCTCTTAAAATTATAATAATTTTCATTTTTCCTGAATCAAAATGGTAATTTATTTCACTGTCAAAAATGTCATGTGGTGTAAGTAGTTCTATGGCATAAGTTTCATATATAAAATTGTTGTGAGTTGGATTGTAAGATTAAGTGATAATTTATCAACTATTATTGAAATATAAATTTATTTGATCATTCATTTTTTAATTTTTTTTCCACTGATCAACAGAAACATTATTAAATACAAAAATAAAACAAATCATTTTAAAATCAAGGTTTTTAACTCATTCAAATACATATTATTTAATTTGTTTAAAATTTATATTTAACACGCTTCAGTGTATTTTTTTTAACGAGCAATGAACTATAAAAAATATTGGTGAAAATAGGTTAATTACAATTTATATTACAAAAGGTAAACCTAGTATATATTTTATGCATTATAAAAATTAATGCAGTGATGTTATTTCCATCTTAATAAATCGAAGAAATGTATAAAAGGCATCTTAGTAGTCCATTTCCGTTTAATATTATTTTTCTTTCAATAATCTATCCAAGTTTCATTAAAAAAAACAGCACAACTTAATGATATTCATGAATACGTCAAATAAATAAATGTTGATTAAGTAGTTTTATAAATAGCTTGTCTTTATATGGTGATAAAACATTTTATAAATTAGTTTTCTACATAGATACTCACCTAATCAAATATTTTACTATTTTGATATGACGTTTCAATGCTCAGACCTTAAAATAAAAATAACTTGAATCAAATTACATTTGTAAAGTACCTTAATTATTTTTACTGTGTAAATCAGTAAGTCCAATTTGTAATATTTATTTTACACGTTACACCCCAAACGTGATATTGATCTATCCATTAAATGAAGAAAAAAGAGTCTTATAAGAGTACAATTTACATAGAAGAGAATTATTTTAATTAACGGATAAACTTCGATTTAAATTTTTAAAACAGTACTTAAAGTTGTTTTCAACTTTTATTTTATTAGAATTATATATTTAAAATAAAATAATAAACTATAATAAAAAAAAAAATTCAAAAAAATTATATACTATATAGGAACATTGTTATTGTAATTAATTATAATAATTATGAGTTGTTATAAAAAATAATAACTAACCATTAAATATATATACAAATATATAATATGTATGTGTGTTTGTGAGTGTGTGTGAGCGTATTACATGTTCACCCGGCATGACATGCTGAATGACATAAAATACCATTATAAAATAGCACTATAAAATGTGACGTGTTTGCCACAGTGTACACCGAACTGTTGCTTCTTTATGTTATTATTAAATTAATGCTATGATATCATAAAATAATATGTAGGACCTACATTGTAGGTACTATGGTGTTTTTTTTTAACAGTGTTTTGTAAAACTACAACGGTGAATAATATTTCATTTAAGTCTGTTTTGCTGTCTAACGTCTATTATATATTTATATGGTACTTGGTAAATTAGCAGTTATTAAAATGTATATGTGCCCAATCCGAGAATTCTATATTTATAATACGATTACACTAAGATGTCTAGTTTAAATTATTGTGTACGGGTAGGTGATTAGGTTTGACATTTACAGTAAATCATTATAGGTGCTGTATTTTCTACGCAGCTATAATTTTGTTTATTTTTTTCTAACAAGTATTTTATTTTGTTCATTAATACTTAAGACTGTTAATAAAGAACTACAAATAGTATAACTACCACTACGCGACGACATTGATTACATAAGTACTATTGCAACAATTATTAAATAATTAAAATCCAAACTATATTTCATAATATATTCTATAATGATGAATTCGTATTGCATATGACACCTAAATATCTACAGTTTTTATTGAGTATAAATTAATATACTACGTATTCCATAATACCCATTTGTAAAGGAAATAACGAATAGGTAATAGTTTTTATTATTTAAATACATAAAAACTCAAATTAGGACTAGTTTTTGAATTATAAGTATTTAATGTTTCTCTTAGTGGAGTAGAAAAGTACGGGTATATCCCATAAAATATCGGTCCACAACTCCGCTCACCTAAATTCGATCGTGATATGTGTCTAATAGAAGTAAGCGCCTCTTTGTTTGAGTCTCAGTAAGACTTTACATCTAATCATCGCTGAGGATAGATCGCATTAATGTATGGAGAAATTGAGATTTGATACAGATGAAAAATATATAAAAACTGTTAAAGCTAATATTATGAAAACCGTAATTTCCTAGTTTATAGTCGTACTAAAAGCTCGCGCAATGTAATTGTATATGCACTAAAAACTTAAAATAAAAATTTTATCTCTGAAGCATTACCTGCCTGAAACGAATTATGTAACTACTCGGAATGCATTGTCCAAAGTACCCGAAATGAATGCATTAAAATCTGGACTCGACGTAGTATTTGAGTTATATATTAATTATTTTAATTAAAAAAAAAACTATCTGTTTTTATCTACGATAGAAACGATAATATTAATAATAACAATTAGAACGGATTACTAGGAACACGGAGTACAGTGAAACACGAGCACTGCGTAAAATTATTATAATATAACATTATGATCGTTGCATTCGGCGGCGGAAAAAAGTTGCTCGCACGGTATTTATCGTCACTACGGAGGCAACACCGCGGAAACGCGCGCGCGCGCGCCCCGCTCATTCCGGGGTCCTCGCGTCGTCGGGCCGCGCGGCGCGGCGGCGGCGGCGGCCACGGCCAAATGCACACCGGCAGTTGGTCGGCCGTCACGTCCGTCGTCGCGCGCGCGTCCACCGTCCGTGCGATCGTTCCGCCGCCGCCGCCGCCGCCGCCACCGCCACCGCCACCGCCGTCCACCATATAGACATCGTCTGCGGCCCGCGTATAGTAAACCACCGCGTAGATAGCATCAGCACGAGCGCGAGCGCCTCGCGTTGACGGCGGTACGCAAAGTCATGGTGGCCGCGCCTCCGTCCGGCCATGTCGTCACCGTCGTCCCATTCGTCGTCGTCGTCCCCGACGCGGTCTTGTAGGGACGCGGCCAGGGCCATCACGCATCACCGCCGCCGGTCGTTAACCGTGGCCGCCGGCGCGACGTCGCCTGCGACGGCCATGGAGTCGCCGACCATCTCGTCGCCACCGGCGTCCGCGGACGGCCCTAGGCGGCGGGGGTCGTCATCCGCCGGCGGCACCGTCTTCAAGTTCGGCGCGCTGGGCATCAGCGGCTCGGCGTCCGTGTCGGCCATGTGCGACGCCGCCAACGGGCCCGCGTCCGCGTCCGCCGTGGTCGGCGGAAGCGGTTCGCCCGGCACGCAGGCCGGCAAGCTGCCGCGGACGCTCAGCACGAGTGTGTTGCGCATCAAGCACCGGTCGTCGTTCTGGGACAAGTTTTGGGAACAGCGGTCCAAGAGAGACTTGTAAGTCGCCGTGACTATATTGTATATTAATATGAGTGTATTGTATAAGCGGTAAAGCCCTAGTAGGACGCGACCGCCGAAGAACATTAATTACATCGTTCATACAATATCAATATTTTATGTAATTCTAAATATTAAAATGTATCGATAATCTGTAATAATATTATAGTACGTTCGTAAAAAAAATCTTTAATTTTGTTAACGACTAAATGCACAAAAAAACCTTTATCCGCAATTGTTATTGTTCTGTAAAATAAATGTCCCCTATGACATATAACTTACGTGAATGCTTACTATACTCAGTGCTAAGTAAACACTACCGACACCTGTCATAATTATTGATAATCTGGTAGTACAAAAACTCCGACATTCTATCGAAATCATACGATACTCGTACGTTCATCGATTGAGGAGATTATACCACCGCAAGTTCTCTTTATACCATTCGGGTATAGCACCCCCCCCCCCCCGAATACCAACCAGCATAATCGTCTGTGACATATCATTATGGTACCTGTACAACACTATTCCAGTAGATTATCCGTAACTCAAACCCTGGTATCTCGATTACACAAAACTCTTTTAAACGCCGTAAATATAAATGTATATAATATAATAATATATTAATAAAATTGTTGTTTTTTTTTTTTATTATTTCGATGATTTTATTACGTAAAAAAAACTATTTTTAAAGACTATGATTGTTTTTGAAGTGATGAGTGATCCGAGAAAAAATAGTCGGTAAAATATACTCAGTACTCTATAATATTATAAGTAATTGTATTATTATAGCGTATACGGGAATAAATATATTGTTTTGTCGTTTATGTGTTTTCTTGACGCTAAATCGCGCTTTGTAGTACCTACTCCTGAAATGCGCATTTATATCGAGTAATTAATTAATAAATACGGTGCGCGAGCGCCAAAATTAAAAAATAAAAGCTTATACACAGCACGGTAAACATATTTCGATTTGAACGCAATACTTTCGTAGGTGGGCTGTAATGACTTGGTGATTATACCCGTACATTATACAGGTACACCGACCACGTATTTGGAGACAACATTTTCGCTTGTGAGGTATTTATCCCCTTCGATTATATAACGAGCAAGTTAAAAAAAAAAAAACACTTGTTACCCACAATAAATTGTATTAGAGTAAGAGAATAAATGTCGAATTTTATTGGTTTCAATTCTTCTAAACACTTGCTCTCGAGTATTTAAATTATATTTTAAATAAAAAATGATCAGTTCTATTGATTACTTTCGTTTTTATATTTTGTTGATTTAGTTTATTTTATTTGATGGCAATATTTTTATGAGTTGTGCTTTAAAATTACAATGATTTTTCAATTTAAATATTATGATTGTGTTAGGTAATATTTTATTTATGTTGAAAATACAAAATATAATTCCATACATAATAATTTTAAGTTACATTATTATGGAATAATATTTCGAACAAATAATATTGCCAAGTATAAAAAAAATGACTAGTTAAAATAACTGTATAAATCATATACATTTGAATAAAAATGTTTCATTATTATTTGAAAAGTATTTCAAATACAGTAGATTTCAGATAGCTCAAATTTTTTTAGAAACTCCATTTTTCTTCCCGCGCGTTGAAATGACCCTTGATAATTCTAGCTTGTATTGTTCCCCGCGTGAACTTTATATAAGTTAACGAAAACGAATATTGTGGGCACTCGTAAAAAGTATTTGAGTAGTATTTCAAAATTAATTTTCAAAGTATTCTATAAGATACTGCGCATACAGTCAGGTAAAAAATATTTTACAACATCGTGAGCGAGTAAAAATACACGTCATGTAATGTTATTACTATATAAAAGTATTCCGCTGACTCAAACTTCACAGGGTAAATACATTTTAATACGTAATAAGTCATTACTAATAACTTTAAATATATTTAAAACGCAACGTGTTAATTCAAAGTTACTCGAAGCTCAATGACGGGTAAATGAATTCGAGCCAATAACAATTTTGAAGTATTATAAACCAATACATATAATACATTCGGATTTGGTAAATCGAGTCCTATATTATTATTTTTAGGTAAACTGAGTCCCCTGTAAAAAAATGAAAGCGGTGAATTGAGTCCCTTATAAAATATTTATTCTGGTAAATTAATATTGCTTATAATAATTAGTACCTATTTTCTAAATTAATAATAATAATAATAATAATAAAACCTAATAATAATAGGTAATCAATGTCAACTTTTTAATGAATAATACATAATTTAATAATTAATAATAATTAATATTGTCAATAATAATAATAATATGTAATTAATGTCAACTTTTAAATGAATAATGCATAATACATATAATAATTTATAATAATTAATATTTTTAATAACAATAATAAATAATGCTCTTGATATTAAACGGGTAAATATTTTAATGATACGAGCTTAATAAATTGAAGTCTACTAATTTCATTATTTTTGTACTCCGTCATTTGTTCTCTTAATATATTCTCCTTTTCTATGCTGTGTTTTGATTTTTTGCATAGCTTTTGCATAACTTCTTATTCAAATATATGTATTAGATTGGATTTCTTTGAGTGTATCAATAAAAATATAAATATTTGGATTTGAAGTATAAAATAAACTATTCAGCTTTGCGTGAAATGATTCACAACTATTTGTTGTACGATTAGATATTGTCGAAAATTCAGCCCAAAGATTAGGCGGGAATATAGAATCTGGTGCAATGTATGTTTTTAAAATATAATCGGTGAATAATTTTTATATTTTTATTTGCAGGAAGCTTTGGCATAATATCTTCAATAAAACAACCGTAAACATCTTTCGGTCTTAAAAATGGTAAAACAAAAAAAAATTTTAAAAAATAACTTTCCTCTGAAATTCGTTTTTTATAATTTGTACTTAAGCCAAGGCATTGTATTTTTTTCCACCAACTTTGTCCAAGGTGAAAACGACAAATTTTAGTATTAAATGCTGGCCAAACTTGTTGCGCGGCATTATATATTGATTTTTCAAAGTCAATAAAAATATATTTTGGTGAAAATGTTAAGCCAACAATTGTACACTGGTCCATCGTATACTTAAAAGTATAAAAATAAGATTTGATTTCCTTGTTTGGCAATAAAAAAAAAAAAATTAGTGGGACATACATTTCATTCACAAGTGCGTTAATCGTAAAGATTTATAAAAAATATTTGGGACAACTTCTAAAAGTACTGTTAACGTATATCGTATTTGTATCACATAAAACCATTAAGTTGGACGTTGTTGAAAATCCGATAATATTATTATCGTGATCATTAATCGTTAGAAAGGGTTCGTTCGTATTTGTTTTAATTATTATTTTATTAATAACTTCATGCATTTCAATTACAGTTTTTGGTAAATTAGGGTGGACAGTTGATCGAATATTTCGTATATTCCTTTTGATAAGAGACGTATCTGACAAAGTTAATGTATTTACGTTTTCTCTTTGTAACTCGGAATGTAAAAGTTTAGATGGCTTACCTAAAATATCTTCGACAGCTTTTCGTTTGAGACTATTGCTAATTTTTTGCCGGTTCAAAGTTTTTTTCGTCTAGTTTATTGTATTTGTGATCTTCAAACTATCAATAACTGTGTTTGAATCATTGATTTTCAAATAGCACTTACATGTACTTATGTAGCAAGACCACCGCTGAACTTTAACATTCTTTAACATTTTATGGAACCGAAATTTGTAACCATTAGAAATAAAAATTGTTTTATTACGTTCACTTTTCATTACGTCCATTATAATGTTGATATAGATGTGCTTTACACTCGCAATAACTAATGGTGCACGACTGTACGTATAGGTAATTTTGAAAATTAGTCTACAGTAATCGCGTCTAAATACGATAAGTATCTTATTAAACGCGACATTGGTGTGCATATATGATCGCAATAACTAATGGTGCACGTGCGACTGTACGTATAGGTAATTCTGAAAACTAGTCTAATAATATACGAGGGACTCAATTCACCGCTTTTGAAAAACAGTAATTTTGTTTGGGACTCAATTTATCTACGCACAATATATCGGAGTATTTGAGTATTTCTATATATAAAAATAAAATTTCAGACGAGTAGTTTATGAGTTATACTATTGTGTGAACTGAGGCTCATCTTAACTTGAAATACCTAAAATTCATAAACTACTGTTTTTTTTTTTTTACTTTAATATAATTTATTATTTACACACGAAAATCTCGTAAAGTTTACCATACGCGCACGTCACGCGTTATACAGAAACGACTATTTATTTCGCGTACCATGCGTATAATATACTATATTATGTTATGATGAATATAAGACGTGTAATTAATCACGTCCATAAATATTACACGCATCATAATATTGTATGTGTGCTCTGCATAGTTTTGATCCCAAATTAGTTAACTCATTCACATCACAAACTATTTAAACTTCGTTCCATTCGATTACATTTAATTATCACTTTGAGATTATGATGAAGAATATTTGTCAGTTATTTAGAACACATATTATGATAATTATTATCTTTTAGACTGTTTATGCCGGTTGTTTGAATAGTATTACAGTTTAAAATGTAATTATTATTAATCAAAGTTCAGATCTCCGAAAACATAAACTATAACGAAGTAAATAAACGATGAGGTATACATCACCATGCTTGGCTTTTTTTTTTAAATAAATTCATCGTAAATACCTATTTTATACTTTAGATCGTTACAGAAATTTGAATACAAATGTTAAATAAATTATGTAAATTCAGAAATAAAAGTTTATGGGAATTGCTAGTCGTTTCCAAACTTTTTTTATGACTCAAGTAGCACCCAATTTTTGGATATTTATACTATAGGTAAAGGAGTATAGTACTTAATTAAACATTAATATTAAATTTGTTTTCAAACTATATACTACAGGAGCATAAAACTTTAGGTTCTATTAATTATTCGAAAAATATGTTAAACACAACGCAATAACCCCCCCCCATCCTTTATTTAAGTACGGTTAAATATTCAGAGAACTACCAAATAACTAATATAACAACATTAATCTTCGGACAAAAAAAATACATTCATACTTTGCCCAGTAATAAAATATTTAAACATAGTATTAAAAAATGGGTGACAATTTAAAAAACTTGTTTACCACGATAAAATAACTAATTATAAATGCACTACATGATAGTATTACAACGTCTCGAAAACCCAAAAAGCGATATTATATTTTATTGTAATATTATTGTGGAATATAATTCATACCATATTGTTATAATGAAAACAATGACGGTGAAAATAATTCATCGTTATGATATTATCATTCTATTATTACTATATGACATTAAATTGTAGGAGCGAAGACCATAGCTTCTGAATTATTCTCGTATCACATGTTAATGCAATGATTTAAACCGATGGAATTCAAGAACAAATTATTCTTATTTCTCATACATACTCACACATGCCGTTCGAACAAAACTACTGCATTTCTGTATTATAAATTATTATAGTAGGTACAACATGTCAATATCGTATTATTCTACTATTTTCGAGGCATTTTGGCGTTTATTTACGTATAAAAAAATTTGACGTACAGTCCCTTATAATCGCTAAAAACATATATTTATATGGGACTAAGCTCCGTCTCCTTCATCTAGTATTAATAACAAAATAATAGTTATGTATATTATATATTTATTTTTATATACATATATATATATATATATATTGTATTTAATTTAAATTCATATACATATTATGTATACATTATTCAGCCATCAAATACCAAACGTTTTTTTTTAGGAATCACTCAAAATATGTTAACTAAAAATATATTCGACGATCTATATAATATAAAAGGCAAATAGGCCTATTTAAAAATAATAATGATAATAATTTTTAAATATTCTTACTCGTCAAAATAAGTTCATATTTTTGACAGTTATAGCTGTTAGTATAATCAATCGAATTTTGATTGAAGATGAATCATTTCAACTCTTTATAAAAATACAATATCCCGGGAAATCAATAGTGTAATAATATATCTCATACGTATATAGTGTATCGTGTATCTCGCTCTTAACTTTTTTTCTCTGTTGTCGAACGTTTGACTATTCGTTATCCAACACAACTCGCTACTAACTGAAAACGTATTTAATGATGTGTAATTTACCAGCAGCACTTATAAAGAAGGGCGAGAGACAATATAATATATTATATGTAGACGAAACTTGAAAGAATACAAAAAAAAAGACTACAGTTCCAACGACAATGGTGACGATGATGTAATCCCTCACATACACATGAACATGAGTGTTGCGTAATAATAGCTACAGAGAAAAAAACTCAAACCGTTTCCCGAAAAAAACAAAACAAAAAACCTAATTCGTTTGGGTCACAAATGACGTGACGTATACGTGTGTGTAGTGTGTGCACAGTGCAACCTATATAATATAATACTCTTATCGACGCCACTGTGGGAGAAGGTTCAAGTGGCGGACGTTGTAACAATCGTCCTTTTAAAATTCACGTGTATGTTGATAGGATTTGTTTACACAAAAAAAATAAATAAATAAATGAATAAAAAGGGACCTATTTTATTAATATTTTAGACTTGTTTAGACCAAAGAATATTTAGGGTTCGAGATATTTTCCTCGTTATAACCAAGCTCAGTACAAACTATAATATTAATAACTGCACAACAATTATGCTCCAACACGATTTGATATTCGTCAAAATACCAACAATCCAACTTAAAATATTAACTTCTAAATAACGGTTATAAAGGGGTGTGAAACTGAATATTCTTATGAGGAATCTATGAATAATATAGATTAATGTTTTGTACCCTATCTTGATAAATGACGGTAAGAAATCTAGTGTACATGGGCGGAACTTATCATCAGACCAAAGTTATTCAAAACTCGTTTTTCGTTATACTACGCAAAGCTACTATATTATACATATATTATGCACTCGTCCATCATGGACTATAGAACGAAAACAAACATATAAATGGTACCGAGATTTAAACAGCGGATAAAACGTCCATTTTTTCTCGTCGATGATTATTTTCGATTGAATTGTATTCGCTTCGCACTCATCAATAATTATGTTATTATAACGTTTTACAATGTGACGAAATGATAGCCATCATGTTTGGGATTCCATAATAATATTATTATCGCCGTCTCGATAATACATGCCACCGTTTCTCAAGGATTAATCTCATGACGATCAGTCCCCTATATCATGCGCAAATCCCTTTTGGGAATAATTATCATATCATGCACCACCATGATGATTTTATTGAATTCATTGAACTTATGTATAACATTTGTAATGTTGGATAATAGGTTGGAAAATCTGATAGTTAAATCTTGCAGGTAAAAGTGATGAAAATATCATATAGATACATATAACATATATAACTTATCTAAGTCCGCTCGTCCATGTAGGTACATTATATTTATAAACAACTATGTAAATGTAATATATTGTATATATTTGTGTAATAAATAACTAATATAAATCATTTATAATATTATTTTTTAATAATTCTTTAATATAGCTGTCGACAAGTATCTGCAAAGAGGGACGTTTCTATATTATTAGCAAATAGGTACGCGTATTTTAGTCGATAGATGAAACCAAATATTATGTTGTTCTATTGTTAGATAAAAACGTGCATCGTTACAAATCCCCGCGGAAAATAAAATAAAAATAAGCTCTCGGGGATATCTGACTTGATGACTGTCCCTATTACAATAGTTATAGTCTATGGTGTTAGATATGATATGTCAACATTATGTTGTTTTGTACCATAATATAATACTTGAACGAATCTATTCGTTAAATATGTACAACAACCACCGATGCAATTTATAGTAGGATCCAGCAATATGAGAAATGAATTCACAATATATGAATATTGTAATTACTAATTGTTGTACTTTATTACTTTATTGCGATAAAAAAAATCGACATTGCTATCCAGACCAGACTCTCGTAACAAATATTTGTAGCTAAAGCTTTGTAGTGAGTTGCAGTCGTACCTAAAATATATTTATATAGCTTTTATAAAAAGGTTCAATCAATGGCCATAATAATTAATTTTTGTTTTTCGTTCGCAACCATCATATATATAGTACACGAGGTAGAACACCCGATGTGACGAGGGTTTGTGTAGCGGCGAAATTGCAACGATTTAATGATAATCGTTTATGCCTGCGTAGTAATTCTATGATAAAAAAATCAATAGGACCTGCTCACACCTACCATACACGGTTAATACCTTTGCCTGAAGCACAGGTATGTAAATATATATTATGTATATTGTCTATGACTAGAAAAAAAAAAAACGTTATATATAATAGACACCGAAGTCGTAAGTTTTGATTGTTGTATGGTTATTGGTTACTATGAGTTTAGCAAAAATTCCTACTGCTAATATTGATAATATATTTTGTTGTTGACACGACTTAAAATACTTCATAAACCGTGGTTGTTGATGTTAATTATTATTGATAGGTAAGCATATTTCAATACTCGCTGGCCACTGTTATTAGATAGATCTCTCTTTTAACAAACATCATGTGTTCTGCAGGCCCATCATTTTTCATATTAAAGTGTCTATGAAAAACGTATAAATTATTATTGTTTTGATAAATAAATAAATAGTAAAATATTAAATAACATTATCTATGCACATACACCGCTGACTGCTGTTCTAATGATATAATAGCATAGGTATATACCACGTGGTTATCAGCGTTTATGGCCGAGACGAACGTTGACTACCGTACTACGTGTGTATGCATTATAATATATTATATTAGGGTCATCAGGTATATTATTATTATAATATACGCGTACAGTTAAAAAGGTCGGTGCTTGGGTTATATTATTATTATGGCAGTAATATACGAGTTATGTGTAATAATAATAATATGATGGTTATCGAAACGTGAAGGTAATATCAAATTATATTCGTGATGTATGTGTTTACGGTGACGATGGTCTTTCGCGTATATTTTCAAAATCAATACGGTTGTGTGTTATTAATTAATAATTATTATTGTTTTTTGTCGTTATATTAATGTCCACAGCCGAGGGTAGTGTGCGCGACGTTATTTTCATGTTTTATAATATATATATAGTATTATGTATAATATATATATTTTAATAATATGTATATACGTCGCCTAGCTTATATATTGATTTTTCGGTTCGAGTTGGTTGAATTATGAGTCAAAGTATTACTCTCTCACTCTGTTTCACGCACTCCCTCTCTGTTTCTGTTTTTCTTGCTATAAATATTATTATATCGAATTTTGTTTCTATTTTTGACATCACTAATAACGACGCGAACAATGAATAATTGGAGTACAATGCCGGTATCCCCGGGAAACCGGGCTCGATCGGCGAGTCCCTATGAAGCCTTCCATTAACTGCCGCCCCCATACAACAGGTCTGTATTCTATTCAACGGTTTTAATCCCCGTGTGTCATAAACCGCATGAGTATCATGGTATGTATATATGAATTCATGCGGTTTTTCGATAATTTAATTTTGATATTTATAATATACATTATTTAAAAATATACATATTTGCACATGCATTTCATATGTGTTTAAATATGATTACGTCTTATGACGAATTGTGTAGAACTGTAAGTTGTATACGAATGCAAACACTTGCTGTTGCGGGACTTAAACTTTTTTTCCACGGTTAAAATATATATTGTATCGTATAAATAATAGTATGAGCTGTTATTGATATGATTATACCTTTAGATTTTTGATACAGCAAAATATATATATTGATTGTGACGAACTACAGTGGTACGCGCGAAAGACTATTTAGATCAGCAGTTCCCAACCCATGGGAACGGGCCCACTTACGGGCCGTGGTTTATACTATACTAACATTATTAGCACCTAATAATATTACATATATTATGTACATACGTATATAGGTGTGCTTTTATTTATTAGTGGGCCTCAAAGATTTGTTTACAAAATAAGTGGTCCACACAACTAAAAAGAATGAAAACCAAAGATCTAAATAATATATTAAGTAAATCAGTTGTGTATGGTCGTTTTCAAAGACACATTAGAGAGATGATCACATGTTTTTGATTTTATTATAAAGTGATATTTATAAAATATTATTTTGATTTAATGTTTGATAGTAAAAAATTATTTAAATATAAAAACTAAATAAACTAAATAGATTTAAATACTAAAATTATTGTTCAAATAAAATTCAACGAGTTTATTTAATAGATTATTTTACATAAATATTACAAGCTAATTATCTGGTAAATACGCGTATAGATTTCAATTAGTCGTCATGTGAAGTAATTATTAAATATTTAAGCAATTGAATTGTGTAAATCGTAAAAATGTGTAATTATATAATATACATAATAAGCTAACAGAAAAACTGTCTAATTTTATAATTAGTCTAAAAAATTAATTGAAACAAATTATACGCTTTGAGGACATTAAAATACCAACAATACAATACCATGATAATTACAACCATTTTTGAACAATTATAATACTCGTGTATTGTTATATTATGATTATATTAATTAAATAGGTATTATTTAAATATATGTTAATCACGATGCGATTTCAATAAATTGTAATAAAGTATAATTTATGATTTTATGATTTAGATTTGTTTTTTTTACATCTAATTTGACATTCTATTGCAATATTATTATACAAAATAAGTGTAAAATAATGTTATAGTGATGTAATATAATATATTGTTTTTAATGTACATGTATATTATTTATATTAAATCGATCGTCTATATAGTATATTATATTATTACTTAAATCGTAGGTGAAAAAAAAAACAATATAATAATAACAAATTGTTGTAAAAGTTATCGTTTCATAAATTGCTTTCATTAACTATTGATTGCCATTCACTGTATTACTATTTATTACTGACATAACGTTCTCCTCATGTCCCCACCAACACACTTATGCACACGCATAGTATGACACACTAACTCCTCGTGTTGGAAGTGACGTTACATACACATGAATAACGGCCCTCTGATTTTACATATGTACGCGAATGGGATACACGTCATTTGATCGTAAACAATTTACTGTACGACAATTTACCGCAAATTATTAATCGCAAACCAATTGATCGCAATTGCAATTTACCGCACAGCAATTGATCGGAAAATAACATTTTCAGTAATAATTTTTAATTTGATATTCAAAGGCGAATATCTTGAATATATATTTAATTTTAATAAATTTGGCACAACTCTGGTTACATGTTATGGTTAAAAATAAATTTTTCGTCTTAGATTAAAGATGTTTAAAAAATGTTGTTCGGTACATAAAAATGAAAAAAAATTAACTTACAATTTAAAATTATAATATACAATATTTTTATATAATGTTTCTACAATAAGACTTGAACGTTAACGATCGAATAAAGTTACGAAAAAATAATATTGGCCTTATAAAATAACCCTGAAATAACCTATATATTTTGCGATCAATTGTTTACGATAAATTGACGGTACACCACGCGAATGTATTATGCGTAATTATAATATAATAATAGTATGTGAAAAATATTGTAATAAATACTATTTTTCAATCGTGATTTCGAGAACGTGATACAAGTTGTGTTGTCAAGTTTCTTACTTTAAATTTTTCATACGAGACTACCTATATGTCAAAAACACGCTCTCTAACATTTTACATATATAATATTGAGTATAATGTATAGTTCGTATAAATTATATGGATGAAAAGTGATTTCAAATCTAAAATTCCTGTATTATATATAATAAACATTTAAGAAAGTATGAAGTATTTACAAGTAAAAACAATTTTAATTTAAATTACTACTGATTGAGAGTCAAATATCCAAAAATAAATGTTACTACTCGTGTGTGATTTTTAATAAAATAAAATAAAATTATACAAGAGCTGCTGTGACGTTTTCAAAAATAGCATTTTTATCATATTTTACAAAAAAATGTTTTAACTTTTATATCACTTGAATAAGGTTGATAAAATAAGCTTATAAATTTGGAAATTACTGAACTAATTCGCTCCAAATTATACGAAAATATTCCTTGAAGCTCCAGTAGTATTTATAGCTTAGTTTTTTAACCCATATACGATATAATAGGATGGCTCAAGCATGGATTTCATTTTTTCTTATAAAAATAGATTAATATTTTGTATATATATACACATATATATATATATATATATTGGGTTACCATTGGTAACTAGCCATAGCTTAAAGACTCAAAAACTATTCCATTGATTTTGAATAAAATTTCAAAAATTATTACAGATATATAAATGTATCAGGAAAGTTTAAATTATAGTTAGAACCAAGTTTAAAATTATACCAGGTGCTAAATGTAAAATCCGACACGGGTAGATTACCTATCTCAGTTACCAAGCGTGGTACCCCAAAACCGAGATACATCGATATAACACCGTATTTTAAATTTATAATTTTTTTCCCAGGAGTATTCAAGTTGTACGTGTAGTAAAATATATATTAATAATAAATAAAAGAGGAGCTTGTTACATTAATTTACGTGTTGTGGTTATTTAAACAATCATAACTATTACTACAAAAATCAAAACGTCTGTAATTTTACTTTATTCGATTCTGAATTGAGAACACTGTATATCTTATTTTTACTCTTTCCGAGCAATAAAACATATCACAAAGTTTTTAATATAGTTTATACTATAACTTGTACACATATTATTTTACTAATAATATTGATAGTTCGTTTATCGAATTTCCTAGTTAATTTGAAGAAACTACGCTTTTCTGACTATCTTACATTTTTCATAATTATATTTTTAACAAACTAATAATTATATCCCCAAAAAAATTTCATAATCATTTAACTAAATTATAGGAGATATTAAATTTCAAAAAAAATATTTAGTTGTAGTGTTGCGCAAAGTTGAGTAAATAGTCAAAACAAATCATGTTACCTACGACACTGATTGATATGACAAGTTTTATCGGTTATTTATTTTTAACTGTATGGCATAGTACTAATATTCTACCCTCGCGAGGATGTGTATAGGTTACTGCAATATTAACTGTAGGTATTTTATTTTATTTTCCTTCTCCCTCCCTTTGGACTTTTTTATATTTAATGACGTCACTTTATGTAATAAAAGTACATAATATAATATAATTATATATCGTTTGAACGCGTTTAGGTGTATGGAAATAGCAGATAAATCCCACTCCTACCTAAATTTGTGAAAATTGTGCAATAATATAATAGTTGTCTCCTCTTCTGTCTATTAGTACAATTTATTTTTACAATATATATCGTGATGGTATCTTCCATTGGATTGCTATCTATTTTATGTTATTATATACTATACACAGCGTGTACATGTATCACCAACTACGACAATAATCTATAACGAGTACGTAATATATTACTCGTAAATGATCAATATGAGTGAATATATATATATATATATATATACGAGTGTATATATTTTGTATATATGTATATCGTCTACCCTTAGGGTTCTAATTAGACTTCAATTTTATGTCGGCTGCATGAATGTGTTCTACTGCGACTTTCTTTTTCGTAAGTCTCATTTTTTTACCGAAAGATTCGTATAATATGAGACAAAATATCAAAACCTTCGATAATAATATGCCCAATATGATCCATATCACGTTCGAATTATAATATCATATAAACATATCGTATACATCATTATTTTGGATAAGTTCATTGAAATAATATGTAATTGCTTGCTAGATATTCTTTGACAAAATTATTACTTTGAATTAATCTAATTAATATCTGCGTTATCAAATGAAGTTATAAAAAAAAGGTATGTTATAATTATTATAATCATTATATTCTAAAAAAAATAAATCTTTATTTATTTTTCTTAATTTATGGACTATACACATTTAAAACTGTTATAATTAATTACCTTATAGTATTCAATATATTTGGCATTGTATTTATATACTCAAAAAACAATTTTATAAAAATTTTCTCTGAGAAAAATTTAAGACCTTGTTTTTAAAACTATACAAATATCATAATAATTATGAAAATCTATAAAATAGTATTTTGTTTTGGTTAAAAATGTTGCTATCATTTTTCTTTCAGTTTTGTTCAATTATAAATCCTCCATTCACTTTGTATCTGTAAGATTAAATAGTTTTAATATACAGCCACTCTATGTAAAGACTAATCGTTATCCATTTATTGTATTTGAGTCATTATTATGTTACTCACTTCGGTTATTATTTTAGTGTATTTTTAGATCGCTCTTTAAAGTTTCAATGATGAAGTATTTTGTTTGTTCCGATAAAAATTTGATTGCGACTTTAATCGATAAAATAATTATATACAAATAACAATAAAAAAATAGTCTTTTCTCGTAATATCTTACTGATTTAAAGTTATAAATCTACAAAAAGAACCTTTTAAAAATTGTCACACATCACATTATGCGTATATTAAAATCATTAATCATTAAATATCCAATTTTATTTACCAAGTAATTTTTTTCACAATATTATTTGGTTCTTTTAGTTTTTGTTCTTAAATATAAACATTGTTATAATAATATAAATATGCAATTATAATACTGTTAAGTTATTCAGCGCTAATAACAAAATCGTTGAAGTGAAATAAAGATATTTTAAAATTAATAACAATTTATTACGATTCAAATACTTTGGTTACTGATTATCATTAATTATATTGTATGTATGTTTCTATATATTACGTGATATATGTAGAAGTTTACCTCATAAATAAATATATTTAATCACATAATATTATTTTATTCATAGCATTTAAAATTTAAAAACTATAATTATTAATAACATAAGTTGTAGATACCTGTGTTAAAATTTTTAATAAATATAAAATATTTATAAAACAATATATTTCTTGTTAAATTATATAAGCATTTTAATATTTTTGATAGCAATAATTACGCGTTATTGTAAGTTATAAATTATAAGAAATAACAATAACAACATTTATAACAGTAGAAACTATTCCTACGCCCGCCCATTTGACTAAGGTTTATTGTGCATATTTTACAATATATTATAATGCACTTATGTATTCTTTTTCCTAAAACACTTGAGCGCATACAATAAACTTAAAAAAAAAGTTATACGTTTGGAAAAAAACGTAAAATCATAAAATACATTTATGTCTTTATATTTTTTATTTTTATTTTTTTTTTTTTTAATTGTTCTAGGATATCATAGTTACTACACATATTATTATTTTGTTATTTTATTTAGTTGTATAATAAAATATGCAACTATACTCAATCAAAAATCGTGCAATATAATATGTACATCACATATTAAGTGCCCATGCCGTAAAATTTCTGAAAATTTCATTTCGTTTTTATATTATCTATAAAACTACAAAATTCCAGCACATTATGATGTATAGATAAATATATATTTACAAATTAGTTTCAACGGTAATTTGTACACTTTTTGGTTGGTTTATTTGACTAAAAGTTAACGGCGTTAAAGTTCTAAAAACCATATTTTTTTTTTTTTTAATATCAAAATAATTTTTTTCCTGCTCAATTCTTTTATTTTTTGTTAATAATATTGTTCAAATATAATTAGCTTGCTACTGACAGTTCATATGTCAATAATAACGTACCTGTTTGTATAATACAAATATAATTAGATCTATACGAGTATCTCTAATTTTTCAATATTTTACTTATTATAATTACAATATTACACAATGTAGTGTCTTATAAAGAGGATTCTAAACTGACACATTTTGTTTTAATTATCAAATACTAAAAATAAAGTTAAAACAATAAATATCTAAATTTTAATTGTAACCTTCATTGATTATTTACGACCCACTGAAGTGTGTATCTATTTATTTATTTATTTAAAACATAAAAACGAAATTATACATATACGTATTAAAGTATTTAAAATTTAATTATTATGTTTTAACTTTTGTGGGATTGATGCCGTTTGCTAAGTCTGAAGTTATATTACTAAAAATTAAAATAGTAAAATCTTTACATTCAACATTGTATAATTTTGTCATAAATAATAGATTTAAGATTAATAAAATTAGTTTTTCAATACTGATATATTTTGTATTGGTTCATACTGAATTATTTAAGTATTATTTAGTTATCTATAAACCCAGATCTGAAACATGGATAGTCGCATTTTTTTTTTATCTCAAAAACTTTAAATATTGATTTACTCTAAAGTAAATTTACACGTCTATTTTATTTTTTTAATAACTCTCCACTACAGTCTTAACTGTAAAAATAATTTTAACAAATGTAACTTATTACAACTATGTCGGTTGTCGACATGTGTTAAAATAATATATTATTTAAAGTAAATAATTTTCTATTAGAGGACTGTCAATTACTTATATTAGTATATTTTATATTATGTTGTTAAAGAAAGTCGTAAAGATAACTATTATTCTGCACTATCATGATGGTAATTGATAGCTTTACGCACTATTTAGTATTTATTGAACTTCAAATTATCTAAAAATATAAATATTAAAATATGTTTAACGTGATTTATAGCCTATATATCTCTATCAATGTTTAAAAATATTATTAAAATTATAATTTTATTATTCAATCATCTAAAGTATCATGACAAAAGTTATAATTTAAACAAAAACCAATGTATGTCTTATTTAGAGTTTTTATTTTTATTTTTAATCCATTAAATGATATCCTAATCTGATCTCATTTGTGTTCAATGAGACATAAAATAACGATAGGAACTATTTTTAAGTTAGATGAAAGAAGAATGTATTATTAAACAAACAAAATAAGTTAAACTATAGTATTAAAAAATATAAATTTTCAGAACATTCAATCTTAGGTAATAGTTTGTATATATATATATAATGAGAATTACTACACTATAATGTAGTTTATATACTATACTCGTGACAAAATTGGTACTCGTAAATTCAAAGATCAAAAATATTTAGACAAAATCATACAACTGGGAAAAATAATAATTAGTTAAGTGATTAACTTTATGTTTTTAAGACCTAATATTTTATAAGTAGTTGATATACGTTAACAAGCGATAGTATGGTATATATACTCAATTAGGTATATTGTTATCTACTCGTATGTTTTTGCACATTATAATCGAATTTCATCCAAATGTAATTCAAACATAATATCATATAATTTTGAGCAGTGAATGTATGCTCATTAATAACTATTGGAGTTAGAGCAATATATGTATAATATTATGATATTACGAATATTAATATTATAATAATAAACAATAATACATACATTGTTTTTTGTTGATAAATTTTAATGTCACTAACAATATTAATCACCCACTATTATGCCTTATGTTACTCGTATATTATTTTGAATGTCCATTAATTAGCATAATGCCTATAGTGTTTTTATACAGATGAAAAAAATACACCAAGTAAAAGAAATACGTTATTATTTTTTTTTTTTTTATTGTTCATTAAAAATGTGTATAATAGTCTACAGAATAATGAAATGGAAATATAATATAATAAAATATTTAATTTAATTTGCTTATTGTCAAAAACTGATTTACGCTTACTAAAAATAAATAAATATTCTTTCTAACATGAAAAAAAAATATAAAATATTTAATTTTTGAATAAACTAAAACACGAACTTTTAATAATTTTACGGGCTATTTAATTATCTTTAGTAGTATATCTATTAGTAGTTAGTACTTATATATATTTAAAAACATAAACAATGTTTCGCTGACTTATTTTGTTGGTTTAAAGAAAATTACTATCTGTAGTTTATTAAATAAAACAATTTTAATAATAAATATAAATGTACCTCTATACAAGAAATCTTAATATACGATATTAGAGGATGATTCACTATTATTTACTGTCTTGGTTTATTCTGTACGCATTACTCAAATTAATGTACCTACTAAGTACTAACCCCGCATTTTCGTATTTCTGAGAAATATCCATCCTATTAAGCTTTAGAAGAAAAATGTCTAAAGACAAATGAGGACAATATTCTTGAAGTTTGACCTTCCAGCTAATAAAATAAAAAAATAAATTTAAAAGTTTATCTCCTCTCTCTTGTAAATAAAAAATTAATAATAATACTAATAATAATTTAAGGAATACAAACATCTTGATGATCAGATGTCAAACAATTCTAAATAATATATTGTTCACTTAAATGTTGTTTATAAAAAATGATAATAGGTGTAACCAAAAATAACCAAAATCCTGTAAGTCCTCTAAATATAATGCGTATAATTTTACTCGTGTTATAATAATATATTGTTTAGGTTTTAAATATAATATGCGTGTACTGTGTAGGCGTTACGTACACTCTTAATAACAACGTGATCAATAAATAATATTATCATTTCGTATATTGTGTGTAGTAATATTACGTTAGTTGACATTTCATCTACAAATTATGACATACCTTATCGTCTATTCACATAACTCCCCAAACCGTCAGTCAGTTATGTTGTTCTGTATGCATTTTAAACAAATTAATCAATAAATGTTGTATAGTTTGTGTTGTACGATGTACTCGTCATGATGTGACTAAACACAGCTCAAAATCCATACGAAAACACGAAAGATAAACGTTCAGGTATTATCTAAGTGTATCTACCTACTTGCAGAAATAATAATGAAATTAATCACGTTTCCTGTAACAATATGATGTACATTCTACACGATATGTTATAAATAGTTATAATATTATGTTATCAGTGGCCTCAATCAACGGAAGATGATAAGCTGTGCATCACAATCATCTTTCTTAGATTACCAGCTGCTACTGTTTATGTGCGCCAATATGATTTTAAGTACCTATGTACTCAGTCGCTTAATAATAATTATATATTATTGTTATTATCATCACCATCGTACCTATTATGACGATCGTCGTCATTATCATTGTAGTGGCCGCTGTAATGTTGCGACCTCGGAATAATAATATGAATCCGGGTCAATGGCAAATCAGTCCGGCGCTCTTATAAATATACTATATAGTTTGCCAATCCAAATATTATACATTCGCGTCATATCAATGCAAAGATATATTGTATATTATATTATTATGTTGAGTTTTTTCTGAGTAAGACATGCTTGAGCGTATTGTAAATCGATTTTTTTCCCTCTCAGTTATACTTTACATATATCAATATTATATTGCACATTATTGATATATTTATACTACAGTGTAGATACTGAGCAAACGCGTGCCGCTCGTATTTCTCGCCTACAAATCGTCATTAATCGTCTTTTACTTTGCAGCATTGACACGAGATGATAAATGGAACGATCGCCTGTACGATATTTGTTTTAACTCTAAAACCATCAATATACACCGTTATTACAGCTCTGCAGTGGGATGTAGGCAACTATACTCTTATGATATAATATTATAATATTCAATCAACATGACGTAATACTATAAAAAAGTAATGTTGATAACAGTATAATTTAATCAATGGTAGTGATATACAATGCTATCAATAATAACCCACTCACAAAATTATAAAAATAAAAGTGTCGATTCGATTTCGTTTATCAAATACAATAGTATTACCTACTTCGAATACTAACTGTCTAAACAAAACTAATATTATCTTACTTAGTGTAGGTTAAAATGCGCATACAATTATAATATACTGCGTCGTGTAAATAATATATTATGTACATTAGTACACTGTACACTACTACTTTTATTTTATATCCACGTATTCATTAATGTAGATCTCAGGGGTACTGGACCCCCCCAGAACCACTAAAAAAAAAAAAAAACTAAACTAAAAATTCTTACATATTTACAAACCCCGATTTATGTAGGCACGCGTGGACGATGCAATTTTTCCCGTGAACAAAATATAGCTTAAAATTATCCAACGGACACGGCCGAACGCTCAAAAACCCGCCGCCGCGCGTAACTAAACTTTTCCTTGTATTGTATGTATTACCACTTTATAATATACCCGTATTAAATAAACATCAATAATTAAACAAAAAAGACGCTTGGATTTTGTACTTTAAAATATAATAAAACAACTATTTTTTATTCATATAATCTATTTAAAATGATTTCATTATATCAGTACCTATCTATATTATGTCGGATTTATTAGACCAGAAAAAAATTGAAAATACGCATTTCAATTATTTATTTAAAATTAGATTTTATAATATCATGTTTTAGTGGTATTGTTTATTTAAGCCTTAATATGCATAAAAACCCAAAACCATTTGATATAATTGTTTTTACTTTTTTAAAACTACCGTTGGCTAATTTTAAAAATGACCGAAATCCTGTCTGCTCTTTTCAATATCCAAGCTATGGAGTTATGTACAACTTCTTGTAGTGTTTTCACTAGAAGAAAAGTGTTTTTAATTGGAAATGAGAGAAAAACCGTGCATTCTATAATAAAACCAATGATTCTCTCGCCGTATATCAAAGTTTAAAAAAATTAAAATATACGCAGATTATTAAAGCATGTTTGTAATAAACAAAACATCATACATTTTTTGAACAGAATGAAACGTTATAATTTCTTGGAAAAAAGACAAATATTGACCAGTAATAAAAATTAACTCGACAATTCGTTTTAATATTTCTTTAAAATTATCGTTCGTTTCGTGTCATGTTTATTTGTATCTATGCGGAGCATATATTTGCACTACGGCATATTATTATATTATTATTATTACTATGTAATAATCGCGTATTCTGAGGTAATTCCACGTTGTTAGTGGAATTCGTAGAAATATATAATACATGTATTATTTATATAATTGAAAACTTGAAATTCAAAGTAAACAATATAGTTTTGAGCAAGAATATTATATCTAAATAATATATATTTAAATTTATCACTGTTCAATCATCGTATTAACAGCGCCTTGTGTGGGAATAAACTACATTAATAAACACTATATTAAGAAAATTGTCGTCTCAAATTTATTCTAAGTGACAGTAGATTTTGGAGGCAAATTGTCAAAAAAGGCCAGGATGGTTAACGATACGAAATGTCGAGCTAAATATGACTATGATGTATTGAGAACGATGATCGTAATTTTTTATTGTATAGTGTACGTACGTAATATGGGTTGTTCACATCATAGGTATACATTATAATAATATAATAATATTATAATACACTATACAAACGTATAGCGATGAAAAACTGTAAAATTTTGTATTATGATATATTATATCATATGATAATACATATTATGTAGAATAAGACCACAATAGGGTTATGGATATTTACTTTTCCAGTTAAAGTTAAAAATATTTTTTTAATCGTTGTAAACAATGACTAAAGTTTTGATACTATTTAAAAGTTATCTTTGCGCATTCACGTAATATAGTTTAATGTTTTCCCCTGTGGACTTCTTTACAAAACACGTACGCATAACAATTATTGCTCCATCACAAATTTGGATAATTTATCGCTATCAAATAGAAGCAATAGTTGTTTTTTCTTTACGCTTCCTACATTACACAAATTGTTCACATATTAGCACATCAAACAACATTATTTTATGTCAACATCGTATTATACGGTGAAATTTTTTAACCATGATCAGCAGAATATTTTTTGAAATATTTCGATGTAAAAAAAAATGAAATTTGGACAAGTAGCTTAGGAATTATAAGTATTTAAAGTTTAAATGAGCAGAATAATGAAGTAATGAGTTACCACGCAACATATTGATCTACTAATCCACTTACCTAAACTTTAAATACTTATAGCAGTTATAACTCATTAACTACTCGTTCAAATTTCGATTTGCCTGTATCAAAATACACCAAAAAATATTCTGCTTTAAAATTTTAAATTAAAATTCAAAAAAGTAAGTTTTAAAAAATTATAATGATAAAACATATTAATAGTATAATTTTCTAAAAATGATTTTGTTTTATACCGACTGTAAATTATGTAAAAAAAAAAATATTTCCAAAAATAATATATTTTGAAATAATAAATATTATTCGATTAAAGAATCACGCAGTATACAATATGAGTATGTAAATTGTATTTCAACTGATTGCGTGCAAAAAATAATATTATTATCTAACATAATATTGTAAACAAACAACTAGGTACGATGTAGCAATGTTTTATTGTAGCTTTTTGTTGTTGCTTTATAAGCTTATATAATATTATTATTTTCAGTTGTTTTCTTTTTGGCAATGTGTAACAAAAGCGCACTCTATCGCACGTGTTAGAGTTTAATGTCAAATATATATATATATATTTAGGAGAAAATAATCAGTATATATACTTGCAATATTCACCGAATAGATATAAAGGTATAGATAGTTGACGTGTTCGTAATGGATTTTTAAGGCGCGGGCACTGCTAGCATACAATGATAAAAACGAGTTTTATAATATTATACATTCGTATATTATTTTGTACATCTATAATCAATCGGATACGAATACACGACATAAACGTTGATCAAGTCTAGTATGGTATGAAAACTTTAGTTCACCGGAAGCCACGGGAACGCTTTTATATAGCATGATAACAAAATTATATGAAGTATATTGACATACACAGTCATCTCGGTCCATCTACAAAATATAACCAATACTTTTAAAACTCACCAATTAATTTTTAATTTTCTCATCAAAAACTAACCATACAAAACATAATATATAAAATCAATCGTAAAATAATAAGAACAAAACTATGATATCACGGATAGGTCTTTGATCTTTATAATGTTTCATATGTACAATTTTACAAGATAATAGTTCTATCTCTTTGATTTTAACTTTTTGAAGGAAATTAATTAAAATAATTATTTATTGATTATAAATTATAATTTTAGTTTTAATGTTATTTTATATAAATATGTATACATTTTGCAAATTAAAATTTCATTTTATTGTTTGTCTAACTTTTTTAACGAATTTGACCATTTTGATTTTAATTATTATCCAATCTCTAAATTGAAAATGTATTTATGTTAAAATTAATATGAATAATTGTATGTATTTGTGAATGTTATATACTATTAATTTATAAGAAGGGTATTTTTTAGATATTACTTATAAATAATTTGATATTAACTTAAGATTTAACAAAATATATTTAAAACTTGAAATGTTTTATAAACATATACATAACTTATATATAATAAAATCACTATGTATATTATATAAAGTGTAGACATTCAAAACTTATAATTTTCCTTTTAAAAATTTTCTCACTGTTGTGCAGTTGGCGTTTTTTTTTGGTTTTTTTTTCATAATTTTTCATTACTATAAAAGTTCACCGAATTATAAATTCGAGTGTTGTTTTTGTAACTCTCTAACCGCCTGCAACGATGAATATACCATGTATATATAATATATCAACAACGCTACAGTGAAGAGATGAATATTATTGACCAAGAAAAAAAACGTATATAACAGTATACTTGAGGGGTGAGTAGAGATTGGAGTATAGAAAGATTGTATGAGATGATGTTGACGAGGAAGAGAAAAAAAAATGATCAATAAAAATATACTTTACGGCAGTAAGTTATTATTGCGTAGTGGACGTTGCAGAACAACGTATGCAATAATAATTTTTGTCGCTGTCTATGTAGGGGTGTAGCGTAGCTGACGATAAATTATATTATCATTAATAATTTCGTGAAATATGAATATCGAAATAAAATCATCAGCTACATACTAATCATCAGATTACACGGGTAATCAAACAGAGAAATGTAATTATATAATTGATAATTTATTTTCGGACTTGCAGTTATAATAATATGACTACTTTATTTTATTATTTTTTTTTCATTTACTCTCTTTTGATTTCTTCAATTCTCTTTGATCACTCATTGAAAATGAAGTGGCAAACAATACTTTCATCGGTTTTCCTAATGAAACGCGCGTGGGGAATATTTTAAAACTGACTGACTGTTTGACTATTTATAATGAACTAAACACAAATTAAATACTATGTAGATTTTCGTTTTTTAGACACGTGTATTCCAATATAACTACTTAATATTATGTTTAATTTGTAAAGCTACAGTGATTTTGTACAAAGTCATCGGTGCGCGTGTCATTTTCAGTTTCACCTCATCGTAATGTTTAATGTTTATACATATATTTTTGGATTAATTAATTATCCATTTACCACATTCATAATAATATATTTATTGTTTATTCTATTCTGTGATTGTATAATCATATTATATTACAATCATTCTCGGTTTTGATGTTAATAATTAAACGATATAAATTAACGTTAAATATATCAAAAAGTACACGAGAATGTTTGATGTAAGTTATTAAATAGTTGTTTTTATGTATAGTTTTCTTTTCTTCCTTCAAAATTGCTGAGCATAAACAAAGAAAGCTTATAAGTTATAACTCTAATTATTTATAGACTACCGGTTACCGAAAGATTAAATTTAAATTGTATAGTGGAATTGCGTACACAATATTTATACCTATACATAGTTGATAAACATATTATTTTCCTAAGTCCATCGTCTAAATTAAATACAAATGAGACTCAGCTGAAATCGAAATTTGAAAATAGAATTAATTGTAATTTCGACTTGAAATACAAAAAACATATGCAAAGTGCTTAACTAAATAATAGTTCATTAATATTACCCGTAATCATATTGAATATCTATTTTTTTTTAAAACTGCATGTGGTTATTTAACTATATTATTTTTCATAACTATAATAATATGGTACAAGTAATTATTTAGTGTCTAAAATGAACATATTAATTCTTTAATACTCTAGGTAGGTACGCTACAATTTTAATTTATTAAATAGATACATATTATTTGGAAAATAAAAATATATATATATAAAATTGTCTGCACAATATTTTTGTAAAATGATAAATATAATATTGTTTAATATTTAGTATGTTTCATCTATAAATTTAAAACTTTTCATAAAAACCATATAAAAAACCAGTCAATTATTTATTATGCAATAATTCAATTTATCTCATGCAATCATATTGCTACTAAATTATTTATAATCCAGGTAGTAATAAACAAAAGCAAGTGTTATCATTAATAAAACGTCTGTATGTATTAATACATATTTTATCCATACAGCAATGCATCATAACATTTAAAAATATATGAAATTTGGTAAATACTTTTTGTACATGTGTCATTCGATGTGATTGTTTTCGACAAATAATTTAACATCGGTTTTTGATTTTTAAATAGTATATAATATGTATAAATTATATTCAAAATTATTTTTTTATTTAAAAAATGTACCTACCATGGATTTTTTTAACGAAATTTGCTTGATATATATTTTCTACAGAATGTATACAGCTAATTAAATTTTTTAACACGAGTAGTCTAAAATATTTTTGAAATTACGATTTCAAATGTTAAGGCTATAATTGCATTATTTTTATTGTGAGATAAATAAAATTACCATAATAATATTATTATATATGATGCTATGTTTAAAGTCATAATGGTACCTTATCTCCAAAAAATAATTTCTTGAATTCTTATCCTGATTGGAAAGCTTTTAAATTTATTGCACAATTGAATAATTACCGAGTCAATGAACCGCTGAAAACTTTAACTTCAATCATATTTTGCAAACTAATTGTTTCAACAAAAATATTGTAGTAAAAAAAGTGCTAGCAATATTATAGTTGAAGGTTTTAAAATAATGTGAATAATTTTATAATTTAAAATTTCCCCGAATAATACGTGATATTATAAGACTTTAAAATATAAATTTATTTTTTGATGAGTTTTCTTTTAATATTTCAAATTAGTATAAATAATAGTATCTATGATGCCTATTTATTATGCTGAACTTATATAATATGATGAATAACAATAACTACTTACTATAAACTGTATTTTTTTTTTTTTGGTGGGGGGAGAATGCGGCACAACTATATTATAAAATACTATATCTATACTTTATCCGTTAAAATTTGGCGGAATTTAAACTCATGTATATAAATTAAAAGCTTTTTGTCATCACTGCAATTATAAATATTATATTTTAGCTATAATATTATGGAATAAACGAATAATTTGATTCCTATGCACATACATATAATATAAACATACGTTTAAATTATTATTATTCCACAGACATCATATTATATTGTCTGTGACAGACTTGGTACATACACGAATTTCATCAGCGTCAACGTCAACGACGACGATGACATGCTGCTAGCGCAAAATATGGAGGGCTATGACATGTAGGCTTATGTTATACTTATATTTTATAGTCTATACGACATGATCATTGTTGCTGCAGATTACACTGATTTTAAAGTTTAATATTTGTCATTTTAAAAAATCGGGTATTTTACTCTGAATCAATCGCTTATAAAAAAGTTACATGTATTTTACGCTAAACTATTTTTTTTAAACTTTAATAACACAATTTTACAAAGAATATTTCAAACCTAAGGTGTTATAATAAAATTAAAAAAAAAAATTAAATTTCTGATTATTTTGTAAAAAAATTAAACGATCAAAAAATAAATGTATTTTATTTATCATATAATAATGATTTTTTCCAATGGTATTTTATATTTCTTATTTAATAATCGAAAACAGAATACCTTAAAAAGCATATTATGCAATGTATATTATTATAAATTATCGTCTATCAATGTCAATTAATATAATTTAAAGTTTAGAAGATCAAAGTAATATATTATAGGAATGGTTACAACGCCAACCAATTTTACCTTGCATAACTGCACATCAGTAGTTCCTGCTCCTTAAAATATTCATAAAATACCTGATACTAATTAAATATAAGTATTTAAACATTTGTTTAATACTTATACCATACCTACTTATAGGTACATCGAATTTTTGAAATTATATTCTGTCTATGGTTATGAAATTAAAAATGTATGTTATCATTAAAATAATTTTAAATCAAACATAATATTACGAGTAAGAATCAATTTGATTTGAATGTCATAAATAATATTATCATATTAATGCACAGGATGTTTTTGAAACACCAGTCTCCTACACAATAATTATATTCATATCAACATTTCACTTTATTTTCGTTAAAAAAGTAATAATAATGAATAGATTTTTTTATTATGCTATCACTATTTATCAATTACAAAAATCTTAGATGCTCAGAAACAATAGATGTGTTTAGTGTAAAGTGAATATAGTGTATATATGTCATATAGCTACTTTGAACTATCAACGGAGAATAATTTGTAATTTTGTTTTGAATAGAACCTTAAAAAAAAATATGGATTTACTACGTTTGTAAAAAAATGTCTTGCAAATATTGTATTATTCTCAAAGTGTGAAATCGAACAGAATAATTTGTGTGAGGCTTAACAACAAAACTGTTATCGTGGGAAGGGATTCTTCGATTTCCAGTAATTTATATTATCATTTTCTTTTTTTAATATTCAAAATGTAGAATAATTTTAATATAATAAATTACTTAAGGTAATCTTGCACGATATTCGCATATTTCTATAGAAAAAAATATATTCACAGTAAGTGCTATATTCATAAAATTACAATAAATATTGCTTTTTCTTTTCAATGGTTCACAACAACTATACATCCAAACTTCATTGTTCAATTTATTTATAATGAAATTTTTTGTTGGATTAAAAGAAATACTATTTGTGTTTGCGACCAATCGACGTTATTATACATTTTTATCTATATGACTGTATACACATGTATGTATATTGTATACATATACATATATATATTTATATAATTATATATGAGGTTAATTTACTTACTTAGCTTATGACTTATGGGTATCAAATTATAGTTATATACCACAAAGCTGTAGAATGTAATTATTTGTTGATAATGTGATTAACATGAGCACAAACTAAGTGCTAATATTGTAATATAATTTTACTTATACTTTTCCTCACAACTCCTCCCCTCTTGTTTACAACTATTAATGGAAGTATATTATAAATAGTTAAGTCGTTATTGGTAGATTATAATTTATGATACAAATATTTATTATTGGTCTTCTTACGTGCATTCTATTAACCATTTATTAGTGTTTATTTTAATTACATTGTGATAAGCATGTTATTCAATAATAAAATATTTTAAGACAAGCATATTATATCAATCAAATTATTATGTACAAATTTTAATTTAATCTCTAATAACCACGTAATTATTAATGCGATATAATAAAATATATAGATATATAACAATATTAATTGTTTTCGCGACGTAACCATATCACGCTCCAATGACGACATTCCCGATATAGTAAGTTTTAGAGATGAACACTGTAAATTGTTAACCTTTTTAAACAATAAATACAACAATAATATCTGCAGTATTACTCGTCATAATAATTGCCATCTTATCAATATTATAATGTGTATTTTTTATTATTCTTATTTAAAACTGGGTTGCAAATAATTATTGTATTTCTATTACTGTATATATGACGATATTAGGTGTAGAACGTCGTACTCTCGTTTCACATAAAACACGAACAAATTTGGTACATTTTAATTTGTCTCCCAATAATTTTATTGAACACTGTGCTTAAATTAATTGCTGATATAAGTCAATTGGTGTGCTGTAGCTTGTAACATGGGTAGTGTTCAACAAGTCGCGTCGTATTATTTATAAATAACACGTTTTTAACCCCCTCCAATTAATTGTCCTCGTACCTATTAATTGGCAATAATATAAAATAAGTAATAATCAGCCATTTGTTTGTTCAGGGCAATTACTAAGTAATAAAGATAGAACAAAAACTAATAAACCAAACGTAATTTATTGCCCGAATACGAAAAACAAATATAATATAATATATCTTATAAACTTAATTGGCACGCGTCACATAATTTGTTTGGTACGGAAAAAAAGAAATGTTTATTTGTTGATCGTTGTTATGATTGAAAATAATTTTTGTCCCACATTCTTATAACAGAACGATTAAATTGTATTTAGCTCTTACAATAACAATTATTATTTGCACACAATAATATTATTATAATGCGTATTTGAATTAATTTTCATTTAACGTTTTTATCTAGAAAAATTATTAAATCCTACTGAATATTATGACGAGTACACAGATATCCGAAATATTATCATCTGTGAAGAATAGAATGAGACTTGTATCATGTTGTCATAATTATTATACAATAAAGAACATCGTACATATTATTATGAATATCATTATTAAATAGTATGCGAGCTTGAAAAATGAGTAAATATCAGCAATTAACAACGTCTTTTGTAAATGTACATCGTGTATCGTTATCACTGGCCACTAAATTTATATTTTACAACGTACATTTATAAATTATATTACCGATTACACGTCTATAATGTGTTAATTTTTACGTGGGTCTTATTGAATTGCATTGCACTTCTTTTTTGGTTACAGAATTATTACATCATCAATAATATTGAAATACTCTTACATTATTATGTTCTATTAGTCTATATAACGTCATAATCCACCGCAGCGGCATTTATTCTCAAAGTTCCTCAAAACTTCCTTACCAGTCGTAATAATAATAAAAAAATATGATGAAATGAACTTGATCATAATAATAATATTATTATCGAACGACTGCGATGTTTATACACTTCGCATGATAAAAAATATATGAGGTAATAAGACCACATTATATTATAGGTAGTACGTTATCGCAGATCCGCCTACGTTTTGTATAGTAATAATGATTATGATAATATATTATAATATTATGTTTACGGGAACTTCAGAAATAAAAATAAATTGGATTTTTTATTATTTATTGTTATCAAGTAAATTTTCCGTACGAAAACATTTTCACAGTCAATAGACACCATCGCCGTGTACGTACAATGATACGCTATTACGTAGTGTGGATATTATAATGTACGCGTTCGTTCATGAAATATTTTCAATTATAATATGTCGTAGAAACACAATTTTTAGTGTATAATTTTTAGGTCACCGTCCGGGTATTGCAGGATATAGAGATATTCACCGTACGGGGTGTTTTCCGCTGTCTCACATGTTATGTTGACTAAGAAATGAATCAAATGAAAATATCCGATCACAGAATATCCGCTTATTACGATAACAATAACAATAACCTTGTACACAATAACGGCGCGACGTTCGCGTTTTATACAGATTGACACGATCGTTAAATTTGAATAAAAAAAAAAAAAAAAAACGGTTTGCATCACGTGTATAACTGCAGCATGATATTATACCTAATATAGGTGAACACTGATTTCATTATATAACTGCAGTATGTAGCTGTATAGTATACATAATTCAAATTACAGCACCATGAACTACATATGCAATTTTGCGGTTTCGAAGAGACTACATTTTATTTAATATAATTATTTCAAATCATATAATAAATAATATTTATGTGTGATATTTTATATAATGTTACAATATATTTTTGATAGAAGTTTTAATAATAATAAAACAATACGACTAATTTAATATTTTGTTTCCATAGTTATTTCGACAATCCAAAAAATTGTTATGAATCGCTATTTCCTCTGCTCGTTTTATAGTAAAACACAATTACACCCATTATTAAGTGTATGAAAAAACAATGCTCTTTATCATCGTTTTCTTTACTAGAATACCCTTTTCCTCAAATAATTATAGTCTGTGGAGTAGTATGCACAACGCTTTTAACGTATAGCACATTTCACGTGACATTAAATTCGTTTAACATTTATTTAGTTTTGTTGACATTTCTAAAATATTCCGTTTACTATTGCAACGATATTTTTGTATTATTACTAAACTAAACACACACACACATATAATATATGTGTATTCCATACAAATACACTATAAGTAAGTTCACAACATTATATTTGCTCTGTAATCATGGCATGTTAAAACACGCATATGCTATTTTTCTTTTTAGATCTCAATCGATTGTTTTAAATTGGTGATTTTTTTTTTTAATGTAAAAGCATTTTTTGTTGCAGTTAAGCAGTTTCTTGTGTTATTGAATAACAATCTTTACTTGAGATAGGTGGTTATTAAAATTCCTCGGTAGTTTTCTCTTCGCTGATGTATTAATATGCCATTACCGTTTCAGAGTAAATCAAAATCCTCTAGACCACTCGCCGCAATGATTTACCTACTTATACTCAACTAATATTGTATTTAATTGTATTTATCATTAATATACCTTCATGTATTATCATCTTATATATGTTACTGTGAATGTCCGCAATTGGTGAGTGCTGACAATCACCTAGTGAATGTTGACAAACACCTACTAAATTGGTGAATGTTAAAAAATTACAATAATATAGACATTTACTAGTGTATATTGACATTTGCATTAGAATTTTGGTCAACGTTGACATACACAACACGATTTTGGTTAATGTTGACATAGATTACGTGTTCGCACATAATATTATAGTATAGTGCTATAGACAATAATATAAAATAGAAATGATATGTTTAGTGTATACTCCTCGAAATTCGCTAGTGAAATTTTACAAACAGTACAAATTTAATCAATATGCCAACATTCACCAATGACTTTGGTGTATGATGACATTAACCGCCTAACTGGTGACTGTCAGCACTCATCAATTCAGGACATTCGCAGTAACATATACATCATAAATTCAGCGAAACCGTTTATCGTAAGACAGCAAATTTATATTACAATAAAATATTCAAATTCCTTAAAGTGTGTATATATAACAATAATGTGCCGTGATTATTTTATGAAAAAACATGATTTAGTTATAAAGGGTGTAAACTATATACCTACCTAATACCTACAGAACGCAGTACCTATTTGACCGCAGAATTTACAATATCGTAATGAATAATGATATGGATTCAGTAATTCAAAATTCAAATTATAAAAAAAATTTACATAATTTGATACGAAATAAGAATACTAATGAAATCGAATACGGTAAATTTAGCTATCTGTGTGTAATATTGCGTAAAGATGAAGTTTTCTTTCAATGCATATAATGTTGTATTATTTTGTGTACTCGAAACATTTTAAAGTTGGTGGACAGAATGCATATTTTATTCAACCAAAAAACGAATAGTTAGAATTTATTATTTACTAAGTATGAGTATGTTTGTTTAAGTTGAATATGTGTTAGTATATGACTTAAATGATTTATTTTTGTTGGATTCATCATTTATTGTTTTCATTTTAATATGTCTTATGAAGTTTATATTGGCTTATTTTATTCAATGAAACTTAGTGAATAGTATTATATTTCATAGAATATTTACATGATGCAATATAAAACTCGTAGCTGTTAGACTTGAGTCCTATAAAACTTAGTGTAGCTGTTAGAAGTAGGACTTTAAGTACAAAAACTAAAAAACAATTACTCAATATAAAAATAAAATCTAAGTTTAGGAGGTAGTAATAAATATGTTTACTATTTTTTTTCTTAGAATGCATGATATTTATAATATAAATGCCATAAAATATTCTTATTTTTTTCAACTCCATAAAATACTGTTTAAAACGTGTAACACAAAAAAGAGTACCTACATTATTATTTTTATTTATATAAACAAATGCATAATAATATTACAGTATAATTATATAGCTATAGTGGCTATAGTAGCAAAAGTAAAGTATTATGTCATATAGAATATTATAATATAAATAATTTAAATCTTAAATTTTTAAATTTAATTTCAGCTTTTTATCAAAAATAAAAGTCTTAAATAACACCCACGATAGCGGTATTTCAACATTTTTCAAATGTTTTAGTTTGAATAATATAAAAAATCTCACATACAAATAGCTCTAATAGAAATCACTCAAATATTATATTTTTACGAAAAAAAAATTGTATTATTTATATTATATTGTATTTACGGCTATATAAAAATATACGTTTTTTGCATTCTTAAAATATTCTAAACTCGGTGAATACGAAATGTATTTTTGTATTCCACCCTCTCGTTCTACGATATTTTGACGAAATTTAAATTAGTATTTATTTATTTGTTTATTATTATTATTATTTATTTGACGTAAAAATAGTTAAACCAAGAAAAGTGCGCCCCTTTTATTACAACTAATCAAATTTCCTGTCTTCTTTTGCTACCGGTTACTGTGTTTTCCAAATCATAAATCTAAATAAATATTCATCTCATCTGTTGTCTGAAAACTGATGCCATTTTATAAATTTCTTGGTTCAAAATAAATATTTACTTTAGTACTTTTATGTCCTGATATTGTACTTTAGGAAATATTCTAATATTTTTAACTGCAAACTCATACACGGTATATTATAATCATGACGATTGTGTGAACAATTGCGATATTATAACCAATAATTATTATTTTACTATAATTGTTGTTTTTTTTTTATATTGCACTCTACTTTATCGATACAGGGTGGTTCATCCTAGATGAGTATTGGGCTAGGTTAAGATTTATCAGTATTCAGCATAACAGCGTAATATTTTAACACAGTATACAATATGTGTATTGTTACTTATACTTAATCGCTTACTTTATTTTTCAGTTTTCCCTGTGTTAGTGATATAAAATAAAATTCCTTTAGCCACTTATGTATAGGTACGTGTAATTATTGAAGAAATAACATAGTTTGATTTTATGAACCAATATTATTATTCATGTATTCCAATCACATATTAAGTACGCGCTACATTGTGAATTAAATTTTGAATTTATGTACATTAAAAATTAATTATTAATATTGTATTGTATATATTATTAGGCACCTAGATTTTGCATATAATGATTCATTATCATCTTATATACGATTTGTATCTCGTATTACAGTCGATAAAAATATAAAATTCACTATACTGAGTTCGGAAAATTTCATTCTATTTTAATGATTATTTAAACAATTTTCATTGTATAATATAATTTACACAACACCATCTTAGAAATTTGATTATTTTCTAGAATTCGATTTTATAAGACATGTAAATATTAAAAAAATATTTAAAACAGTAACAGTTCTTAGACAAAGAATGGGTATGAATTCGTATTAATAGTTTTTTAAAATAGAGTAACTAAAAGCAAAATAAAACCAAAAGTTTGATCAGTTAAACACTTTTTTTTTATTTGAAGAGGATTTTATTTTTAATATTTGATAATTAGGTTAGGTTGGGTTTTGATTTAATTCGTTTTATTTATCATCGTTAAATTAATAGGTAAAATAATATTATCTTTTATTAAATTTGAATTATATATTATATTTAATTACTTAGGTATTGCCATTGTTAAAGTTATTATAATTATTATTACTATTATTATAACATAATATAATCTATTTATTTTCAACAAAATTATAGCTAGATAAAATTGAATTCTTAAACTATCTAACAATATATTCAGTGTTTTAAAATTTAAAAAAAAACACTTTTTTAATATATATAAATTTATAACAAAAAAAGAATACAATAATTTAATATGTAAATCCTTTAAGTGTTTTTGAATTTTTTTTTTCTTTAATTAATTTTTAATATTCTCCAATGTATTAGTAAACTGCTGTCGAGGTATTATAGAAACGAATGCCTTCATAAATAAAATATATCTTATCGAGTAAAAAAGAATTTGTGCAAGCACAATTTCCTTGTATTTTTCTTACAAAAACTATTTATGACAACATTTATTTTGTAACATTATTATAATTTATAATATAATAATGTTAATTTTCGTGAATACTGTCCCAACATTTTCAATTATATTCTTATATTTACAATTTTTCTATATTAAACGAATATACGATAAATAAATTATATTTGGAAAACGTGCTATCATCATTGCTGATACATTTATTAGCTATATAAATGAGAACGCAAATCATTATTTGATATATATTTTTCATTTAAATAAGTATCACTTCATGATATAATTTAAATATTATAATATTTTTAATGTTATGAATAATACATTTTTAAACTTTTCCATTTATAATAAGTACTTAATTCCAACTGACATGGAATGAAAATCGCATCCAAGACAAATAAATGTAGACCATATATTTCATTATATTTTAATGATTATTTAAACTTTTTTCAATGGATAATATTATATTGTTTTAAGTTGGTGATTTATATTAATTGGCAGATGTGTTAGATGCATGTCCATTTTTATTTCATGAACAATATAGCCTCTCTATAGCCCAATCAATGCCGAATGTATATATTCAGCTCAGTACACAATTTATTTATTCCTATTTTGGATTTGTATATACGTTCTAGAATATATGTTGACCATTAATAATGTAATAGACTTCTTAAATAATTACAAGTTATATGTTTACATGATGAGACCACCCGTCTATAAAATAGAACTAAATATATTCATTTTCCTACCAGAAAAAATAGAATTAAAAATCAATACCTCATTTCACAAAAAACTTAAAAATTAGACTTTTTTTTGGTTAGTTATTAATTATTTATTAATTTTATTGTTAACATTCACTTTAATTTCAAAATATATAATATAGCATATTAATACGTTTTAAGTGAAACGTTTTAAAGTTTTAAAAATATAAATTGTGTTGTCATCACGGTTTTTAATACACACCTTTAAAATATACATAATTATTGTAAAATATTTCAAACTATAAATAATTTAATATATATATATATATAAATGTAATATATAATGAAGCTGATTGGGATTCAGAAAAAGTATATAAATATTTAACAATTAAATTTTTATCAAAAAGACTTAATATCAAATTGGTCTGTATTTTCTGATTTTCGCAAATCGATATAACTTTTTGTAATTTTCTAGGAAATTATAAAATTAAAAAAAAAAAAACAAAGAAAAAAGGTTATGATTATTATATTTTATAAATTTTAACTAACACCAACTACTGGCAAATCAACCCACGTTTATTACAAACAGTGCTGAAGGGTAAAATACATACCTATACACAAATTAATGTTTCCTGTAAAAAAAAATTAAAAACATTTTACCGTGGATGATTTAATTTATTTGAAATTACCGACATTTATTTCAATTCTCTGTCATGTTTTTTTTTTTTGAATTTGCTCACGCTTACGTAATTAGACTAGTATACACCCCGCCGAGCGTTTGCAGTTTTCAACAAAAATATTTACATCGTGTATAATAATTTGGTGTTAAGATATAGAGAAGGACGGCCATAATAACGCATACACAATAATAATATTATCAAAACACCAATTAAATATAGCTATATACTATATTACACGACTATACTTCAATAAGGTTTTTCGGTTTTGCTTTGATGCGTAGATGCGTTTCTCATTTGTTGTATAAAATATAGGTGAACTAAGTACACATGGGTTGTATAAAGGATTTTATATTTTTACAAATATATTTTTCAAATTAATTATTTTAAATTTGTCTCTATGTGTTTTCACTGATTATTTGGATGCAAGAGATCAGTAAATGATAGTATTATTATATCTAGACAATAATTTTGATATAGTTTAAACGTATATCGTAACCCAGGGTGGTTCAACTTGAGAACCTCAAAACTTTTTTTAACATCCCTTAGATGACACAATATTTAAATATTATATTCAATTATTACAAGATACCTATTCATCATAATTTTACATTAATATAAATTAAAAATTTAATAACTTATGCATTATATATAAAAGGTTTGTTATAAAATAAAATAAAAATAATAGTATTTTTTTTTGTTTTTTTACTATCACCAGTCAGTATTTTTATAGATGTGTACATTAGCCTCAATTTACAAAAAGTTGGACCACCCTACCCTGACCTAACCATCTGATTGTGTAATTGTTTTTTTTTATTTTACAAAATGTGCATAGAATATAACGCAAAAAAAAATTATACATATCAAGAATAAAATTCAAATGTTATGTTTATTTGTTAAAATGTATAATAATAATACACAATTTATTATTACCCATACTGTGTGCAATAATTAATTCTACTGTAAATGCAAAAATAGAATAATCATGATTCTAACGCTTAATTATCTGAAGCAAAAAATAACACATAGAACAATATTTTTTTTTCTTTTAGTAAAATAATACATTAACGATTATTACTTTATTAGTATTAACGGTTAACATAGGATTTTCATTTACGCAATATTATTGGAACAGAAAATCTAGTAGTCTATAGTTCGGTTTCTATTTTGAGATACACTCGAAATATTATATTTTTCTTCCTGAAACTTAGATAATGTAAATGTACGTTACATCGTATAATTTATAGCCATATATTTATGTATTATTATAACAGTGTAGGACAACGCAAAACGTTATTGGTGGATTTATTTGCTGTTTGTATCAATGGCGCTTACTATATGATATTACTTGTAAATTGTGTTTGTGTTTATGTTTGTATAGCAAATATTACTTAGTGTCGTAGTTGTTAAATGTACATAAACTCGTAGTGCATATAAGCTGCTTGATTTGTTTTTCCCCAACTCAAGTTACACAATATTTCGAATGCCATTTGTGGAAATGCCAGTCGATTACTATACATAATGTAGTATAATATGTATTTATTATATTATGTAAGCAGTGTATATATATATAAATATATAAATATATATATATATACATATAGTATGAATATTGTATATTATATACATGTGTACGATGAACTGGAAGAAAAATGCTGCGCAACCGGATGTATAATATGTATAGGTACTCGTGCTATAATATGTACCCATCTCATCATTGAGCGTCGTATTATATTCCTTTTTTATACATGTTTATATATATTATATGAGCAACATACGTGACGACACATTATAATGTTAGAATATTATTTTATCGTTTTCGTATATGATCTGTCGAACGTGAGCAGTTTCTTTATACACATACACTTTAGTATTATACGTTTATACATAATACAATAAACATTTTTCAAAATGCAATAATATTGTCAATGGGAGATTAGAAACTGTTCGAACCACTTTTAATCTCATCACACGGTATGTCCATGATAATACTGTTTTCAAATAAAGTATAATAATATTTTGGACCCATTACATGCCTGAACAAATTTATTTATAAGTCACCCTATGTAAAGTACTAAGTTATCCCACTGAAATCATCATTTTGGAAATAATAACTTATCTAAGATTTGATATTTTTAACATCAACCTTAATTTAATTCTTTCATATTTTATAAAATAAGTTGTGTTTTAAGTTGTGGGCAGTTAGTAATAATAGTGCATACGATTTGTGTGATAATTATTTTATTAGACCAGCAAATGATTGACCTCTAATTTGTCCTATTTGTTCTGCTATTGTGAAAATTTGTATATTAAACATATACCTCGTAAAGACATTACTATTTGTTATATTATTTTAATATAGGGTACTCTGCACACGCTGGATCAATACACTTCCAAGTGCGGTACCACAAATTAACTATGTGCGTTAAATATTATGAATGAAATCGCTCTTCAAGTATTATCTATTATGCTACGTTTTATCCACAAACTCTTCGGTTTCGGTAAACATTAAAAATCGACGGTTTTGGTCATATTTTTTTTTACCTATTTTTGTGATGAGGCGAAGCTATTTAAATGTATAGTGTAATGTAGATTCAACTCTGTTTAATGCATATTATATAATAAATATCAGGCGTAATAAAAAATTCCAACAAAACGTAAATATAATTTCAGATACATCAATTGGATACTTGTGTATACAATTTCCTTAATTGTATGTACATTGTACAGGTGCAGTATACATAATATATTTATAGTTTCCGCCGATATTTACTTGTATTTCTATACTTTTGTAGCTCTCAAAACGTCATGAAACCCATCAAACTTTTAATCTGAATCTCAAAATGTTTTATAGTTATGCGCGCGCACCCCACAGATATACGCTCTTTTAATAATGCACGTTAAACACAAAACCTTCAATTTCCAGTATAATACATCACCGGAGAGATTGAAAGTCAAATAGAAATGTTTCGAATTTATTACTCTAAGCGAAATGATATTGTATTGTATTACCACGTGTGTACTTTACATTATTATATGATTTGTTGAAAGTGAGGCGAACTTAATTCCCAAATGAATTAATAGAACATATATAAGTGTATTATAATATGTATAATAATATTGTATCTCATACCTATTTAAATGTCGAGCATCCAATGAATATTGTACATTATAATATTCACAAAACTACGTGAATATAAACTTCCACGGGAATTTAACACACTATATACCGCAGAAGCAAACAACTATAAACATATAATAGGCTATAATATATGTGAATTAAATAAATAATAAATCTACTAGGGTCCAATTATTAAATTTATCAAGTTACTTTTGTTTGTCGATGCGTAGTTATAGAATCTGCGTATTTATCATGTTTTTCCAAACTAAACAGTTAAACGTTAATGTTTACAATATTGTTACGTAGAGGACGAATCTATTAGTAATTGATTCCTTCCCGGCTAATTTCATCAAAATAATATTACTATAAAACCGGTTAATTTTGTTTTAAATTATCACAACTTCTTACATATTATATATATTTATATATTTATCATCGACAATTCTGCAATATTAAACATGATATTTCTTATGTTACTGCGTGATTTAAAATCTAAATCAATTATTGTGATATAGTTGAAATATTCAATATTGAACTCATTTGGGTTATATAAAATTATAAATTATTACTATTTCGACCTTTATCAATAACACGCGAATAAATCTATTAATAAATAATATATAGTAAAAAAGCCGAATGACTCGCTTGTCTAAAAATGTGTAAATCTACCCTAACTGAATGCTTTACAAATACGTGAATTATGAGGTTATGAATTTACATAAAATATTTAGAAACCTAATTTGATAATGTAGTATTTATGACTAATAACTAACAACACAAAAAAGGTATATTAAAAGTATCTATTTTTATCAATAGAAGTTATAATTCTCCATTTTATTCAAATTATATTACATTAAGCATATATTATTGACCCCATAAAACTCGTAGGTAAACGGTTATGTTAATAATGATATTATAATTTAAGTATACTTAAGCAGTCTAAAAGTTGATTTTAGTGGTTGGCGCAATTGGAAAAATGGTCGAGTTATATTCTACATAGCTAGTTGAGACAGGCTTAAATTTTGCCATTGTTCCACTACGCTTACCTACTGTCAATTATTAAAGTCTAAATAAAATGTCCACGAGAAATCATTTTAAAATTCGTGAAAGAACGACAGAAATTAAAAATAAACACTTTATAATGAAATATTTTTTAATTTTAATTTTTGGTAAGCCATATATATATTATATATATTTTTTATGCGCACAATGGCGTGGTATATGTAGACAATTTAATAATAATAATTGGATAAGCTTTTTTAACAATTACCATTTTGCAGATTACGTGAAATTATATGAAAATATAATATAGCATCGTATTCCAACATTTTTCCTTTTTTTGAAGTACCATTATTATTATTATTATGTAACATGTATTAATATTCAAAACTTTCGTTATATTTTCTTGCAGCCAAGCACAGCCTAAAAGCATTTTCCTCTCTAATACTCCCGGGAGATATTTAACTCAACTACCACTATTTTTCTTTTCAAACATTTTACCTACATCCATCCACTTATATTCTTTTATCGCGTGTCTGATAATAGGACTATAAAAAAAAATTGATTTTTATGGAAAAAATATGAGATTTCATATAATATTTGTACACAGTATTAAATCTTCTTTTCTAAGTTATTTATCACTTGGTATAAATGTATACCTATGATTTATAATCTAATGACCGGTTTTAATATTTAGCTTATCAAAAAAATAATATTATATACAATTTCGTTTGTATATTTCACAAATATAATACAACATAACAAATTACTAATATATACAGTGAAACCTCAATAACTCGAATAGATTGGGGGTGATAATAAAAATCGAGTTATCAAAAATTTGGCTTATAGAGGTTCGAGTTATCGAGGTTCCACTGTATTTAAATTACTGTATATACATGATAATAAATTATGTATTAACGTGTTCACTAGTATTGAGATACCTATAAAAAATGTATTTTTAAATATAATCAAATCAAACAATAATATTAACATATTTAATATGCAAATGTAAGTTTATACTAATTTAATTTTATAACTAATAACACTAAACACGTTAGGATTCGGTCGATTGGGTTAGCTGAATCAAATTAGTCGAGTACTTCAGCTAAAATTATCTTTATTAAAGAAATAATCAAATAAATAATTTTATATAGTCCCTTCGTCAACATGTAAAATTTAAACCATTTAGTATTTTATAGAATTAAGAGGATTATTAATTAATATTTTTATATACATATAATATATATGTACATACAAGAAATAAAGATTGATTTACATAATATAATATATTATTTATATTTATAGTATATTAAAGATTATATTATATTAAACTGTGTGGTTTATAGATCACTATTGAAAAATATACAAGTCTAAAATATCTTTTCAGTACATTAGCTATATAATTAATGAATACATTTGAATAAAAAAGTCGAATATTTTCTGTCTTCTCATATTTAAAGAAGAACATAATATTAAGTTACTTCAAGGTTCAGGTTATTTGTCCACTTAAATTAATATTTTTAATTTTTATATGATTTTAGCCATGGTGAAGATCTCATCGTTACACCGTTTGCACAAATACTGGCGAGCCTACGAAGCGTCCGCAATAACTTCTTAAGCCTCACCAATGTACCATCACAAAAGTGAGTATTAGAAACAATTTTTTCCATAATTTTATTTCTATAAAAGGTTTAAACATTAATAGTCTATAGTAAAATAAAAACGTCTAACAAATTGCGGCTTGAATTTTTTTGAAGCACATACTATTTTTTTTCTTTTTAAAAAATACAATAATCTGTCTTCTACAATTCAAATTATAATAAGTATACAATAAAATAATTTAATATTTACAGTATTCCTTCCATTGGCTAATACTGTTATTTACATACATAAATATTTATAATAAAATTAAACTATTTGGTTTATGACGCTTAAGGCGTCTGACGTCTAATTCTGTATCCAGCAGCATGTATAATAATTTTAAATTTATAGGTAATCGTTATTCATAGCGGGTGGCAAAGTCTTATGTGATTACATTAATCACTTAATTTTTAGTTTTAAGTAAATGGATTTATTCCGTTGAAACCAACTTGCATTTGGTATTGTCCGAAAAAATTTATCCTGAATAATTTGAATTTTGTTTAATTTTGATAGCTTAGCATATCTTTATATATAGTTGTATCATATTATACCGTATTTCAAAGAACGTCAAATAATAACTTTATATACAACAGTAATTTCCTTTTGAGTTTAGACTTTAGAGTGACGGCAAATTAAACCGTTTAACCATTTCTCACTGTTTAATACAATTTGCATTTTCTTTTGATGAATTAAGGGCACATACTAATTAAAAGCATGAAATATAATAATTTTTATTTATTATAGATCTTTATTTATCTTTCCATGTTTACGTAATCAATTTAGGGCTAAGCAATATTATTATAGATACGTATATAAAAAATGTTGTTTTAAATCCATTATTATATATTGTTTCTAAGTAAATATTATAACAGTGGTAAAAACTTATTGATATTTTTTTTCTATAAATTCGAATTTTTTAATTTTAAAATACCATTATTAATCAATAATAATTGTTAAAGATAATATAATAATAATTTTATAATATTTTAACTTTTATGATGATTTTTGATTGTCGTTATAATTATACGGGGAATCGTAATATTATAAATGTAATAGAAAAATCATAGAATGGTCAATATTAACCGAACCGTAAGTCGGATAGTTATAACGCAAAAAAAACCCACGTCGTTATTCAGATTAAACCTTTTTCGTAGCTATATTTAGGACGCAACTAGTATGTAGCCAACGAATAAAATAAGATATTTTAAGAAATACAGTAGGGGTGCAAAAGGTTGATGACGTATTAAAAGAAAAAGTGGAATAAAAAGTTTAAACATATACGTCGTTATCGCTCATATTAGAAAAATCGGAGTGGTAGTGAGAAGGAAAGAGAGAGAGAGAGAGTGATTGAGTGACTGAGTTTGAGAGGGGTATAGGGTGATTGGGAGAGAATTACGTGTGTGCATCTTTTTCTCCACGTCCCTATTATATTGAATGACGACGTTCGATCGTTCTTTATTTATTTATTTTTTCAAACATATTTCCTTTATATTCTATAACATAATACATAATGACGACTTATATAGGAAATCTTTACGCGATCGTGCACGACCCCCGCTCTTGTCGTTGCCGCTAGCAAATGGATTGATGGTTTTCAGTTTTCACCGTCCAATAAAAACAAAAATAAACAAGACAGAAAAAAGTTTTGTTAATATTATATATCCATATCCATGTACATGTATCATTATTATTATTTCTGTTGTTTGGCCATATATATATATATGTATATATATATATATATTATATGTTCTGGAAATCACATCGTATGGTATTTATGGTACTTTATCTATAGTATATAGTCCGTCGCGCACAGCTGCTCTGTATATACACGTCGATTGCATCATCAGTACGATATTATATGATTGTAATCCGCATTGATAACACTCAAAATAATAATTTATGATATCACGTGGTCTTAACGTAATTTCAATTCCATACTCATTAATTGGACGTTTTAAAGTTGAAATATTTGTATATATATTATACATATTATAGATATACTTTATTACACTCCGTCGGAGAGAAAACAAGTACTGCGACGACTCAAATGCATGATAATTGTATGTAAATTAGATACTCCAGGCAGCTATTGAAAACAACTATCCTAAATCGTGGCAAAATTCAAAATGACCTTAATAAATTTTCATTAGCTAGCAAACGTTGAAACATTCATTATCATATATTTACTGGCCCGTAAATATATTTACTGTTATTTTAGCGGTGAAAAGTGATGTAAAAGTATGTGTACACTAGAAAATATGTCCAAAGGGAACATAAAATTGTTAAATATAAAACCATCGCACTGTTTAAAACGATATTTTATTTCCACTATCATACAAATGGATTAAGTTTTGTTACTTTTTATCAATACACACACGATAAAGAAACCAACAATTTAAATGTTGGTTGTGAATTTAATTTGTTAATTAATAGTTTTTCGTTTAAACAACTATAGTCAAATTTTACTGCTATCATAAAATTATACAATTTATCCGATTATTTTACAATAAAAATGTATTTGTCATGGTTTGTGTACATTTATATGTATAATAAACGTATAATACTCGTAATTATATGTTTTACATAATGATTTTAAGAGAAAATGTACAAAGCCAATTATGTAGTATTGAGCTTAACAGCAGTTTATATTATGGAATTTTAAATGACATTGATATATTATAGAAGCTATTCTTTAAGTATATTATTTTTATTCTATAGTTATTTTTTACTATTTTTTATTTTTAATCATCACCGATTACAATTTATGCTCAACCGCAATATATTTATCTTTACTTTCTTGAATTGTTTAATTATATTTTTGAAAAATAATAATTAATTGTTATGTTTGTTACATTAATTTAAAACAATATACAAAATAGAAAATGTATACTTGTAGAAACAAAAACTTTTCTTAAAAAATAGTGCATTGTCTTTTCAATCATCTACTACTTAATTAATTTATTATATCATACAAATTGTGTCCACGTTTCTTAAACTATTCATCATAATTTACTAAAACTACATTTGTATTTATTAATTATACTTATTTATTCTGAATGAATTCTATTTTCTACTAAATTTAGGGTAAAAAATAAATATAGTTTATTCTATGTCATATAAAAAAATCTGTAAAATGTAATACTTTATCTCTTCCCGGTAATTTAAGCTATACGTGCGCAGTTGCTGGGAAAACTGGACCCCTTTATGGCTTTATACGTGCCTACAAAATTACTAAACAAAACTACTATACGTGTAATAATTAAATCGATGTGACGCGCCAACCCAAGTCTTATATTTATAAATTATAATAATATATGGCTACTCTACATGTATAGGTATAGATGGGTACTGAGGTTATTAGCATAATTATAACATTAATTTCTGCGGAATATTTAATAAATTACATTTCTTCGTGATACGTATTTTTCAGCTCTAACGTTGTAAATAAATCGTGTATCCGGTATAAAACTAAACTTTTTTAGTCTTATTATCAGTTATTATTTTTATTGCATTTTTTTATAATAATTATTATTTATTAACTTCTTGAAAAACATTTTCTTATCGATATTTTCACTGGAAATGTTTGATCATTTTGACGTCAATATTCTTCAAATATATATTATACTATGACATACTATCAGTAGTTTTGCGAAATGTGCATATCAGTGGTCGACAAACTGATATGAATAATATTAGCATAATACATAGGGAGAGAGAGAGAGAGAGAGAGAGAGAGAGAGAGAGAGAGAAAGAGAGAACGAGAGGGATGCAATTCATCCAATTATATTATTTTTCATGTACACGTGGTTGAAATTGTCAGTCTTAATCCATGATTATTCGATTTATTTTAAACCACAATAAATAATATTAACATAAAATAAATAGAAAATGTAGAACATTTTAACAAATAATATTATATTACTAATATATAATGTAAAATATATGCATCGTGGTTATAAACTAATGAAAAGTTCTATAAAATATTAATATATATAATTGATTTAGTTGAAATATATATATATATTTTTTTTTATAGGTCTCGGAGATCATCCGGCGCCGCTGGCAACAGTACCCCGCAAAGCCGAGTTGTCAATCCCGGAGGTAAAATTATTTTTGTATATTAATATTAATTATGCTATTTTAAAACGAAAAATGTAGTATTATCGTTTTAATTTTCAATTTTTAAGCTCCCGGTAATACGCAAGTGCGCGTAAATGTCAAGTATAATAAAAAAAAACTAAAAAAAAAGTCGTCCTGAATATATTAATAATGTTTAACATTATAATATTATGGTGTATAGGTACCTACTTCGCCATCAACCTAACCTTTGACTTATCGATTCATATGCAGCAGGAACGTGCAACTGTCGCGTAGATTATTATTACTATTGTTATTATTATGTTTATTAATTATTATTAGTATTATGAACTTATCATAGTATATAATATTATGCTCAGTCGTTTGACTATATACAATGTTATTATAATAATATGTGTACATCAAAGAGGATTATCGAACAATCCATTTGTAATTACATGTATACACGTTTACGACGTATCACAATATAACGGATGCTGCTATTTTACCTATTTTCTAGTTTAAAACAGTGTCATACAACAAGAACTGTCAAAATAATGTCTATTTCTATAATACTTGAATGTATTGAATGTGTGCGTGTGTGTGTGTGTGTGTGTATACGATCTACAGAAGATTGTATCACACTCATGGATCTACATTTCGATACATGATATATAGACAATCCGTTTATGAAATTTAAAATAATAACATATTTTCTGTTTACGTCACGATAAATAGTTACGATAGTTGATATTAATAGATTTGTTTTGAAATATAAAATAGTCGCTGTGCTATTTAAGTTAATATAACAATTGTAATATGGAAATATAATAATTAGAACAGTTGAAAATTGCGTGCAATATTAACAACAAACTCGGCTATTAGCACACATGTACGTATTATACTAATATAATATGTAATGTTGTATACATAAAAGAAAAAAACCTTTACTGACTGATTCATAATAACTGAAATTAATTCGAAACTATGATAGCTATAGGCCTATAGAAATTAGAGATTTTTACGCTTCTTTCATATCACTATGTAAGGGACTGTATACCACGCGCTAAGAATAACGATTTTCGTAAAATTGGCTCTCGACAAACGAATATTTTTTTTTTTTTATTAGAACCTATTTAGGATTATCGTCGCATGTTCAAAAATTAAAATATTTATTATAATACATTTACACAGTTATAGACATACATTTTATTTTTTGTCAAAACCGTTAAACAATTATATTAGCTTATATTTAATGGAGTTTAAAACAGGATAAATCCACTGGAATTATTTAATTGTTCACGGGCACATGGAAAACGCCGACCAGGATCAGTTATACTACCATATATTGTATAATATAAATTCGTGTATACTTTGCACTATACAGGCAATTCAGTATTAGAATATTCAATTAAAATTCGAAACACGGAGACATAACGAGCATGTATGCGAAAACTCACGGGTCGATATAAATTATATTTCATTTGTACATGATTAAATGTAATATAATTTATAGCAAAAAAAAAAAAAACGATAGCACTATATAGATATACAATAAACAATTGCGTTGTGTGCTTTTAAAATAATAAAATAAAAATGTATTTCATGTTGTATTATTATTTATTATTATTTCTCCAAATCGATATCGAATTATATTTCTTCGGTTGAGCGATTTATTTCCAATGATATTTAATTGGAATTGGCTTGTAGGTTTCGTTTTGTAATAACATAATAAATTTCTTTCAGGTTTTTAATATGTTTGTTTTGTTTTTTGTTTTTTTTAGCTTATAATATATTCTGTATTTACGCCGTTATATTGTTCATTTCATTTTATGAATAAATATTAAAAAAATAGTTAACGTATAAAATATTATAAAATATTATCTTGTTAATTAATATTTTATCTAGTGGTAATGTTGGCAGTTGATTATATTCTAGAATATTGAAAAATAATACAATTTTTAATCATAGCAATTTTCTTTGTTTATCCATGTATTTATTTCATTTGTTCTCAGCTCATTGATAAAATTAATACATAAATTGTTTATATATTATGCAAAATGCAATAACGTGCAATTTAATCAAATTATTATTGTCATCGACAAATTTAAATTTATGTTTTCTGCATAAACTACTCATCTGTATGAATACTGAAGGAATATGAATTTTATTTTTATCAGAAAATCACTTATCTTTTATCATAGACAAATATAATGAGCAATTGTCAGTGTATTAAATGCAGTATAGCATATAAGAAAATATCAAATAAATGTCATATAGGTATCTATAAAATATAATCGTGAACAACAAACTCGTAATTATTATATATTATTATATTGTGTACTCGTAGATATAATTAAGATTTATGAGTTCGATGAACACGTGCAATATGCATTTAATATTTTTATTCCATATTCGTTTACTCTGTATTATTATGTGAGCTCGATCGAAAATTCGAATAATATAATATTATATATTCTACCACCCGTAAAACGTATTCGTTTTAATTCCTTTGAAGTTTATCTACATGATTTTTTTTTATATTTCGTAATAATATCTATGTATGTATATATATATATATTATATGTTTCCCTTACTAAAATGTCTGAATAGTTTGTAGTCAGGTTTTCAATTCGACTGCAATTTTTACCATGATAAAATCATGTTCGATCGGTACGCTTTTTGTTTTGAAATTCCAATAATACATAAGCTCTCGAAAACAATATTATATTATATTTTATATAGTTTTTAGAAGTATATCAAATAAAGTATTATGTTATTGTATTATACTGAACGCGAGCAGAACTCTTGTACGTAGTATGTGTCGTAAAATAAATATTTTTCCAAAGAATTTTGTTTCGTTTCGATAAAATGTATTTTATATACATATGCATTATTATCATATACTGTTTTTATATACCTATACACATTTTCCGTCATAACTCATAATAGTAATATGTGTTCCAGGTGATTAATATTATTTTTAACGTCAACGTCAATTCTGATTCTATAGCTCTATACAATATAGTATTATATTATAAACAGTCTTCCAAATGTCATGTCACAAAAACGGTTGAGATTATGTTGTTCCTCACGTGATTTTTGTCACAAAACATTAAGACACTCATATATAATTTTTTACTTTTGATACCTACTGTAGAGAATCAGAAATAATGTCAACAAAAAAAATTATACCATATAAAAGTATATTGAGTATTTATCAGTTTAATTTTAACCGTACTGAAATCCAATCGATTTTATGAATTGTGTGAAACATTGTAAACCCTATGCACGCGTAATTATACGTTTTTATGTATGGACTTAAATGTGCACTACACACTGCACATATATACTGCGTAGAAATAACAGCAATATTATATAAATATAATATACTGTTAATTATATCTTTCTATGCTCATTACGAGTTCACTGAACGAAATTTTTTACATATTTAAAGACTTTATTCATAAGATATATATTTGTATAAAAATGTGTATATAGTTACCACATTTGGATACGTCCTTAAAACGTCATACTCATATCCCACGAGTGCAAATTGTAAACATGACGTGCAGGTCGACTACTTATCTAATATTTATTATTGTTGTTATTAAGCCAATAATTAGATAATGATACTGTCTTATAAGTATATAATGGAAAAATAAAATCTCACGCGCAATTTCAATAGACAATAGTGCAATACAATATAATTTATGAATTAATAATGTACTCTACACCTAGTTAAAGTAATATTAAGTTATTATTGTTTATTTTCTCACTAATTTTAACGTATTTTAAACGAAAAAAATGCTATCACGTTTTTTTTTTTACCAATATTTTTAACATTGTATACCAATAGTTATTAAAAAATGGCATTGATTTTGACCTTACAAGTGGTTGTTTAAATGCAACAAAATATATTAATTTATGAACCGTATAGCATAGTAAATAGTAATAATGATATAACATCACTTATATTGTAAGAATATTATATCGACGTGTTATTTTAAGGGCTACCACGACGAATTTCACGTGCACACGGCACACGTGTCATTAACGAACATACTATTATATTTTTTCTTATAACTATGATTCTGTTGATTTATTTGTTATTCATATTTATCGTATATTTTATCACTGTTAATTATTGTGGAACTCGTAATTGTTTTGTATATCGGACAATAATAATCGTCCGTTAAATAAAATAAAGTGTATTCAATATTGGATGGATGGCCTCTGTATTTGAGAACTCGTCAGCGTACACTTAGAGTGTTTACAAGTGCGCGTAAGATAAAATAAAATACGATTTTTTAAGAGACGTAGATACAATTTGTTATAACGATATAATACTATATAGGAATGCGTTATCAATTTCGTTCATAAAATATGCACAATGAGTGTACTTTGTTGTGACGCTATTGAAATCGTTCGCTAATATATATAATATATATATATATAATAATTATTATAATATAACTCATATTCAAAGGTATATTCTCGACAACTATTACGTGAGTACTATAATATACCTACACTCCAATGCTATTAATTTTCGGTGAATACACAAAAACGCCGCGTGAACATTGAAAAATATCTAAAACGGCAATTAATATAGTAATCATAATATTATAAGTATACGTATATGTGAAATAATTTCGTGTTGACGACAGCCGAACGGTTTTTCACAATTTGCGCGTATTTAACGTCAATATTATGTTTTGTACAGTATATTTATATACATACATACACGTAATAGGTATAATACATAATTTCCAACTATAATATCATATCAATGTACCAATAAACGAACGTAGGTAACGAATAAATACGAGACCTCCTACTATGTATACAATTGCGAGGGATCGCTTTTATAATTTATTAAATAATAACATTGGCCTTTTTGATGCAATGATATATTTTTTTTTTTTTGTAAATTACGTGTACTGTTTTGAGCAGTATATATAATAACAGTCCCATTTAGCACTTAATTGAAAAATTACCTCTAAGAATGATCATTTAATCCATAAAAAAAAATGATTCATTTAGTTCATGGAAAATCATAATATACTTATTTTAATAAATCTCTAAAAGTATTATTATTCGAACAAACGCAGGCTTAAAATTTATGAAAAATTAAATCGAACTTCTATGGTGGTCTTTCATTCTTTCTATACCATATAAACGGTACTTCAATAAAGAATTCATATTTTATAAGATTTTTATCTCAAAGATATTTAATATTCTAATCTGATAAATTGATTTATATTTTTTTTAATTATATAAGACATTAATCAGTCTTTATATGTCTCTTAAATTATAAGCTCAATACTATATTTATAATTGTTATAATTAAATAGCAACAATATTGTGTTATGACTTAGCAGGAACAAGAGCTTTATTAAAATGCATCTTAACATTATTATTCTTTTCTCTTTAAATGCTTTGTATTATAGCATTCAAACAATGCATTAAATTAATAATAAAAACATATTTAATTCAATTTCAATAAACTGGATTGGATAATTTATTTAAAATTCATATCTATATTATGATATATATATGCAGCAAAACTTCTCTACAACAGACCTTCTATTACACGGAATCATCCTTATAACGAAAAATATCGATAGTCTCGGTTTAAATAATATGCGAAATTGAACTTTCTAAGATGGGACCCCTACAAAACGGAAACGGACAATTTTTGTGACTCAATTAATAAAAATACTCTTTGTTGGAATAAAAAAATAAAATCATTTAAAGATAAATTACAATTATTTGGTAATTAGATAATATAAATATTATAATTATTGTTTTATCGTTGGATATTGTCGCATCACGAATGTCATATTGATTAATAAACTTTCTAACGAGTAAAGTGTAGATGTATTATAATAAAGCAAAGATTAGATATATATGTACCTATTATAGAACAATTTTGTAAACACAAACTGTTTGGTCGTCGATAAAGTGTTAAATTGATTGAAATAAATTAAAGAGAAAACTAAGTACGAAGGAATGTATTTAAATGTAGAATAACTTAAGTTGTTTACGACGCAATAAAAAATTTAGAAAAGATTATGAATGAATAGGTTAATAACAAAAACTTCTAAAAAAGTAAAAGAGTGAAAACCACTTCATTTGAATAAATAGATAATAAGTTGAGGTTTATCAGTGTTTGGTCAAACAATTTGCCAATTTTTGGTACAATTAATACTAACAGATACTATGAAAAATTAGCTTAAAAATAAACATCAACAATTTAAAGGCATCAAACAGTTGGTAGGAAAAATTTAAATAAAGGCACTATACTCATACTACGATAAATATGTATAAATAATATATATATACCTAACCTATATTTATATTTTAATAAAAATCAGTAGTGAAGCAAATCACATTAATCAAGACACTGTGGAAGCTAGATAGCTATGAAGCAAAGAACGTATTATAAAATATACACGAAACGGGCCTTCTTTAGAAGTATTCCTTCTAGCCACTAGTACTAGAGAGTTAGTCATATGTTGAGAAAAAAACAAAGGATCGCTTAACAGTACTTAACTTAACCTAACCTGTGTGATGGTATGTATGGCTGAAGAAATTAGTAAGCTCTTAGTCATTGACAAGTCTTAAAACCACTAGCCTGGATGACACTCTTATAATAGAACAGTGGTTGTGTTATTTTAACGCAGATATTATAAATATTATGAAAATACTCATGCCGTCCTCAAATACGACATATATCACATAACCAATGGATCAACAAATTATTTATATTTTCACATCTTAATATCTCAAATTAATTGTTATGCAAGATGAATAATTATACGCTTTCTTTCGGAAAACTTTACAACGAAACAATTCGTTGATCCCGAAGGATTCAGTTATAGTAGAGACGTTTTACTGTGCATTTACAAATATTTATTAATTAAAAAGTTCAAAATTTGGATATTCAAAAGACCTTATTGATTGTTTTCTACACAAAAAGGAAAACGACAAATAAAATAAACTACATACATAGTAAGTATATTATTCACAAAATCAAATATACGAATAACGAGAGGTATAATAAACTGTATGTTTTTATTGGAGAGCATTAAATTACTTTTTTTAAAACCACTTTTATTTTTCAATTCAAATTACACCTTAAAATTGTCTTGATTATAATTTGAACTCTTATTTTCGTCATACGCCGACGCATTATTAATGAAGCATATGAAACATTGTTTGGAAAGGAGGCTTAGCATCTATGTATTTTTAAGTCCATTCTTCTAGAAAAAAACCTAAATAAATAGACTTATTAACATTTTAATGTCTAGCCCCCTATTAAGTCTGAATCCTAGCTGCACATCAAATTGCGTACCATGCGTCATACAAATATGATTAATACAATTTACGTATAAATATACACGGGCTTAGCGTTAAAATAATAATTATTTTTACGCACACGCTATGTGAAATTGTTTGTCTCCACTCTGTACATATTATATGAATAGATTTTAATTGACACGGCGCCCGTGGAATTGCGTATGTATGCATGCGCTATTGTTTTTTTTACGTGTTCGTGCACGCGCGAAAGCGGAATTAAATGCTGTCTGTTAATTTGTCTTAAGTATGCAAGTTGATTTTATTATTCTAACCTAACACATTCAACATTTCCTTTGAATATTTACATTTTTTTTTTTTTATACATATATTCTAAAATGTTTACTTTTTCTGTTGACAGTACTAGATCTTAGAAAATATTATCCCCATAAAAAAGGTAATAAACCCTTTTACCCACTTTATAGCGTATTAATTTAGTGTAATCACATAGTAACAGTTAAACCATAAGAAGCCAGGTGGCTGTTATCAATTTCACTAGTCATACATTCAAAATTCGAGCCATAATTTTATTGGTTTCTTCAACATTTCAATAAACGGTGAACTATACAAGACTATTGACTTAAACAGTCAATAATATAAAGGTTAAATAAAAATAAACATTTGATTGAATAATTAATAAAGCAAAATGTTATGTTCGCCATTTTTTTTTAATATTAAATAAAAATTGTCTAAAGTTGTACATAAATAATAAATATGATAATTATTACCTATAATAATGCCTTAATAATTTTTATTTATTTTACCAAATATAATATCAAAATAATTATCTACATTGCTATAAAAATATATATTAATTTATAAACCATTTTTTTTTGGCAATTAAATACACATTATTGATTTTAGACCAACCATATACTTTATTTAAACCCTGACGTTTTTACGATACTATTCTGTAGATTATTCTTACTTATTTTAATTTATATTTATATTTCACGAATTGGATGTTTATTATTTTCACACAAATAAACTCAAAAATATAAATTTGTTTTTACTGTTTATTTAAAACTATATATGCAAAAATGAAGCTACTCTAAAAAGTCTCATTAATACAGAAAATGTCCTCCACAGAATTTACCTTTTCAATATCAGAGTTAACCAAAAAAAAAAGTATACATATATACATTATTATTACATAATATATACATATATATATATATATATATATATATATATATTATGGACATTCGATTATCGTAGCCCGTTTTTCCATAAGTTTTTCGAGTTCTGGGTAATCAAAACAAACGTTTCAAAAAGCTTGAGTTAAAATGAACCTTCAAAACTCATTTTGATGCTACAAACGTTCATTATAACAACCCCTAAAATAATATGGCGTATTGGCCTTAACTTTACAACAGAATGTTTAACAAAACATGTACATGACATATTGTTTTCTTCTTTTTTTCGTGTCAACGAGTTCGATGTTACTTTTTGAGTTATTAAAATCCTTTGTGAGGTATAATAATATAGTAGCTGAACATTTTATATTATCATCCTTGAATATCCATGGTAAAAATATAAACTCGGAGCCAATTATTTTTTATACAAAAGGCCCTTCCATTTTTCGGAGAGTTATATTAACAATAGAAGAATTCACAGTTATATTATATTTCAGCTAACGAAAATAACACATTCGCGTATACCTATATAAGGACCCATTCGTATCTCTTTACAGTGTGCCTTGTGAAAAAAAAAACTCAAATGTTTTAAATTTTATATTAAGTAGATAGCGAATTTTCTTTTTTTTCTATCCACGTCTTGCGGTTTGCTTCAAATATAATAAAATAGAAAAATATGTTCCGATTTTAATCATAAAAATAATTTTAATTACAACTTTAATTGTTGAAGGACGATTTAAAAATATTATATAATATGAACATTAATTTAATATAGTTTAATATTTAAATACAGGAAAATTGAGAATAATTTATAACATTGTTTTTTAATTAACAATTGTATATTTTTAGGTATTATTATATTATTGTTGATATGCATGACATGTTTTACGTATTATATCAGTGAATTACGAATAATATAATATAAAAACCATGTATATATTTATGATACTGATACAAATACAGATTGCCATCAAATACTGCAGTATATCCGAAAAATCAAAACGCGTAGAGCTACTAATTAATTTGTAATTTTTGCTCTATAAAAAAAATATTAAATAATTAGTTAATTCAAATACGCACATATATATAGGTAGTTATTTGTAAAAAAACTAGAATGTTTCAGTTTAAATTTTTAATTTATGAGTACAATTTAAAAGTAAAATTTATTTATTAGATAACGCATAAAAAATGGTATTCATCAATACGCGCATTAAACTTCAATGAAATTGAACATTTTGACTCGTTTCAGAGATTTGTTTTGCATTTACCTAATAATATAATTTATATAGGTATATATATATATATATATATATTAAAATGTATTTCATCAAATCGATATTTGCAGATAATTACGAAACCTCAAATTAATATTTGATATTGGTTAATAATAATTAATCTTTTGTGTAATCAACCACACGGTTTCAACACACACCGACAACTAAATACTTTAATAAATCTTTGTATTATATATTTACGTTAGGTAGTAATTTAGTTTATGTGCTGGTGAATTTGAAAGCTGGTCGCATTACTTTGAAAAGACTGTTCAGTCGCCAATTGTTGACAATTGCTTGATTATTGAATTACCAAAAACTTATTATTGAGGTTTCCACCAAAGTTTCAAAGTGAATTTATTAAATAATGTGGCGGTACAAAAGGTCTGTCAAGTTTAGGGACCCGGTCAAAAATTTCATTAGGTAAAGGTCACGCACTATATTATACAAAAATATTTTCCAAAAAACCATAATATAACATGAGTTTGATAAAAATATTCATTATTACGGTTTTTTCTACTAATAAAATAACCTAACATTTGGCTATTATGAGATAGGTTAACCTACCTATACCTTAAACCAGTTAAACCTATATATTTGTATGATAATTTCCGTAATAGACCCACGCATATTGTAGCAAATGCACGTTTGAATGTCTGAACAAGACCTTTTGCTGACGGTTTATAAAAATCGTATGACTTACTATTCGCGTAATAGTTTTTTTGGCAAATAGGTTGAAAAGTAACGCGGTGGGTTTTTTTCACTCTTCTGTTTCCCCGATATAATACAACAGAGTTATTGAAATATCCCCAAAAATGTATATATTATAATATATATTACATACGATGTTGCGTATACATATAATATATATCTACTATTGTTGTATTGTGATAAATAAATATAACAAGCACACCCAAAGTTTTCAACAGAGACGTAATCCGGATTTTACCCTTGAGCTGATTCATCGCGGAGAACGTAATGTCGTCTATGCATTTTCTGCTTTCGCGCGTAGTGCCGTGTGTATATAAAATACCTAACTTATAAGTATATGTATATAGTATATTATACAAAGTTTTATGAAAACGTATGTTTCATCAAATAATCATTTTCGATCGTACAAATGGAACGCATCGAACTCGATCTTATATAAGAGCGTTACACTTGAAACTTTTTATTTATTTATTTAATTTTTTATCGTAATGGCCAAAAAGTTGATATTTATATATAATTATATATATATATATATAGGTAATCAAAATTTACAAAACATGTGACAATGGTGAATGGTGAATTCATCGCTGTTATTTTTTTTTTATGTATAAATAAAATAGGTAACAATTTATTCATTTTTCCAAGTAATAAAAAATGCAGCTGAATAAACTGTTATTATTTTGGTTAAGTATAGGTATAATAATACTACATGTTTTATGAACTAGACTTTTGTCTATACCGTAGGGAATATGTTTTGACGTTTCATTGACATTAAATTTCACAACGCAAAACGTTTTTATTCAAAGTTAGATACTTATTCCGTTATTTCTTGAATTGTAGAAAATCGTTAAATTAGTAGTTTGGAAAATGCTTCTTCCAAGTACAATATTCAATTTATCAATATTACCTATTGTTTTTATTATTTGAAACATACAACGTTTAATTAAAATTCATTTTTTTCTGAGAAGCATAACTTAATATAGTTTTAATATTAATACAATATTTGGTTTCCAAATCGCATAAAAAAAATGCAATTTTTGACAAAAACCAAATTGCGTATGCCATTTTTTTTTTTTTGTGATAGAGCCAAGTTGCGATGGTAAAAGTTTGAGCAGACCACTGGTTTTCATCTAACTGCACATATTATTGCCATTTTTATAGGCAATATTATAAATTTTAAATACCATATCTTATGTTTTCTCTTGGGAATAGAACTAGATTAATAAACTACGATCATTATAAGTATATGACTATAATTTGATAAGTAATACCGATCATTGAATTATTTGTAATTTTTTCAGTCGGATAGCATTCAGATAAATGACAAAAAAAATAGTATAGTTAATGTAATGTTAATTGGAAAAAATAAAAATATACATACTTAATGGCTATAAATTTAATTTCAATGCGTTTTTAAATAATAATATTCAAAAATGGGCACGCACATGACGAATGCGTAAATCATATTAAATTAAATGAAAATATTGACATTTTCTTAGTATTTTAAATTATGACCACGAAAAAGATGATGTAAATATTAATACTCGACAAGAAGAAAGCTATAAATTAAAATTTAAAGCTCTGGACGATCCGTATAAAAATTCGTGTATGATTTTACATTAAGAATTATGTAAAGGAGATATTATAACAGTATAACTACTAAAGACACCATAAAAAATATTCACTTATAGTATGTTCAAGTATAATTCTTAAGTTGCCTAAAAATTTATAAAAACATTTTATTTGGCTCTAAAAAATGTAGCTGAGATTAACAAATCGTAATTTTTGTATACAAAAAAAATATATATATATAATATTTATATATATTTATATATCAGCAAAATTTTACCGACTTAACTTGGTTAATCGGTCGAATAACCACACTTAGCTGAAAAAACTGCTCACAGAATTCTACCAAGATAATTATTTTTGCACAACATTTGGAAACCAAATAATAATAAATAGTATCAAAACCTTTTGAAAAAAAAAAATTATTATTTGGAAATGGAGTAAACAAGCGTTTCTTAAAATTTATCTAAGTAGCTTATAAACATCTAAAGTGCAACTCATTAGGCCATAATATTAGTATACCTATAAAATACCAAGAGGTAATGTTTTTCTAATACATAGTAACTTTGTATTGTATACCAAGATATACATATACTATTATAATAGTATATATATATATAATATATATTTCCAAATTTTTAACTGAATGATGATATACGTTTAGATAACTCTTTATAATTGCATGGTCGTTCGACAACCAATAATAAGTCAGCAGAGCATACACGTTCGAATTTTTCTTCGTATTCTGTCGACTGATCTCGTCTTCCTCCTCGGCGTCTACTGTGACGTCGACGGTGATGGCTGATGATGGTGTGGCAACGGCGGCGGAGGCGGAAGCTGAGGTGGATCAATAAACCGGAAGCCGCTGTGTAAACTCCGCCGCCGCAGTGGCGACTGCCACCTCCACCACCACTCCAACAGTGACAATTAATGTTTGTCCCGATGGTCTCTTGGACTGGATTTTCGACAGGTCGCGCGCGTGATTAAATGGGTGGATTCGCTTAGCCATACTCTATTATTATAATATATATAACAATTTCAAGTTTAATTTAGTACTACCGAGCTAAGTGCACAATAAACCTTAAATTGATAAGCCCCTTTGGCTTCTGCGGGTACACCGAGACGCCCGGTCTAATACATTTGCCCGTAAATAACTGTATCAATATAATTAATGTAGGTATGTACCACTAGGTAAATGTTTATATGTTTGATATGCGTATAGACGTTGTACTGCAGTTGTTTCCGCATAAACTTGTGTATATATATGTGTGTGTGTAAAAGTTTGTTAAAAGTTTTAATATTACGGTTGTTCGATATTTGGGACGGTATGCTAGTAGGTTTGAAATTATCTTTTTTGTGAATCTGAAAAATGTTTACCGTTTTGTTTGAGGTTTTTTATTGAAAAAGTTTACGTTTTTTAAATTCCATAAAATCCAGCTAAATATTTTCTTAACATTTTCGATGTATACCATTATTTAATCGCATTATAATAAATATTTAAAATCGGAGTTAAGATAAGATGAATATAAATTCGCAAAAGATTTAACCCCGTAAAATTATATCACTACATAATAGAAATACACGTAATTATATAAATTTCAATATGTTTCTACTCACATACGATGCATGATAGATATTAGACATGCTGTAAAAAATATTCTGCTTTAAAAACCCTATAACATTATTAATAAAATATTATATTTTAAAAAGTTAATTCCTTAAAATATCAATATCATAATGATAAATATTATACTAAAAAAGTGTAGGTATTCAAAAATTATTTTTAAAAACATAAAAACGGAATAAATATATGTATATCAAGTATTATATAAACAGTAATATTGACCTTTAGCTAAAAAAATATATTATTTTCTGTTTGCGATAGGAAGACTGAAAAAATTCATAGTTCATCAAAACAATAGGTATATTATATATTTTATATATTGATATTAATAATACACATATTAAACTATATACAGCGAAATATCGATCAGGACAAATAAAAAATGTTTGGTGGGTTTTGTTTGTTTTAACGTCGGTTTAAAAATCAAAATATCTTTAAGATTATTACATACATATTGCAACAGTATTTTGGCGGGTGGGTGCGCAAGCATAATATTATGTTTATTCAAACGATTCTCAGCTAAACAATTATTTTTACAATGGCCAGGCTTAATGTAAACGTCTTTCATCTATAAGTATAATATATATATGTACCTATTTTTGTTTATCTTGTGAATGTTGATCGACTTCGGGGTTATGGTAAAATAAACGAAGAATGTTTAATATTATATAGGTACATATTATAGTAGAACAGCGTAGTACAAAGCAAAATTTGATTTTACACGCCGACGATTTAAGTTTGGTACAAGCACCGCGCGAGATTTCGTTTAAACCAATAAATGTGCTGCAGGTGGTGTATTATATAAGATGTATATGACGTATAATGTATATGACTTTTGTAGTATGCGGCACAGATCAAAGGTACGAATACTTTATTGTTATTACGTATATATTGAAAAAACAATTAATGCAACGATTATTCGATAAGACATATTCTTAACCATAATACAGAGTGGTTCATTTATATGTATAATATTATTATTATAACATATAAATAATATATTATCTTAGCTTTATCGATGAAACCTATTAAAAGTTGTTTTTCATCAACTACACTGAATTTGCACGCCTTCTTCTATAAAATGTTTATAATATAATTTACCAAGCTTGCTAATTCCCATTTTTTTTAAAAAAATATCGAATTTATTCAAATTATGTTTTGGAATTACATAAGTATACTTATGGCCAATATTTTCTAATGAAAAATGGGTTTTTTCTTTTAAATTATTAATCAGATGACTTATCGGAAGATATTAATAAATCAAAATCGAAGTATAAAATAGTGGTATCTGTGTAATTTTACTTTGTGAAATAAGGTCCATTATAATAAGTTTTCAGAAATGAAGATATCTTGAAACTTTTAATACTTATTTAATTATTTAATTTTTTTTGTAATTAATACTGATAAATTAGCATTATGTAATTTGTAGACATTTTTCGAGTATTTTTAAAAATTATTACACATATTATATTATCTGGATATGTTTTTAAATTATATTTAAGGGCTATTATCCTCAATATGTACATTTTAAGAACTCAGGAATTACTCATACACATTCTCAATTAGATACACTAAAATATTTTTAAAAAAAAATGTTATTATCACAAGAAAATCTTTAAAATATTGTATAAAAATGTAAATAATTTAAAAATTAAAATATACCTTATACATAACAATTCTAAAAATCAGAATTTGAATAGATGTATTATTAAATAAAAAAAAATGTTTGTGAGGATGCTTTATGAATCATCTTTTTTATTGTAAGGTTGGTTGTGAATCTGTGGTCGTTCATAATTGTATAATGTATTGTTATTGTCCATTCGATCAAACATTTATTCAATATCGGTTTTCTCATGTTGTCCTTGGAGATTTCACCACTTTGTAACCGTAGGTGCGTAGGATACAAATGAAACATTATATTATGTGTACAGTATACATTTATTTACTGTACATAATATACCAATATCAAATTATTATTGTACAGCATAATAATAATTAAACGTTTCAAATATTCATCATTATTAAAATAATAAACCACACCGTGTTTATTTGATATTATTAATTTTCTAGCTGTACACGCTTGCCACTCGTTTTAGCCGTTATATATGAAGTTAAACGAAAACAATAATCGTTAGTTACTGTTAATTATATTATAATATTTTACAAAAACACAATTGTCAAAATACGACGCCCTTTTCGCTTTAGTATAGAGCATGTACAAGATGACAGGTCATATCGATTGTAATAACAATAATGGAATGGTATATCATAATTTGTTTATTATTTACTTTATTGCAAAGAAAACTGATAGTCTCGTGTTTTTGTTACCTATATAAAATAATATTTAAATAAGAAAATCGTTTAGATATTATGAGGTTGGTTTGGTCTGCTTGCTCAAACAATGCAATATATTATACTGTTTGTGATGTACAGTTATGTGATCGAAAATACAAACATAATTTTCACCCTTCATTCACAATCGGTGGTCGTTTTTAGGTTTATATATAGGAAAGTAAAACTCGATAATTCATGTATTGTAGAAAACGATAATTATTGTTTTAGCGGATGTCACGAGATATAATCATCATTATTATAATATTCTATTTCCATCAAAATATATCGTAGTAGGGTTGTGTGATTTTTCGGACGGTGCTATTTCAAAAATGTTTAATTTGACCTTTGCAGTGGCGGTTTTGGTTGTATTTTTTTAGTGAGGCGATTTATGTATACCCCCCACCCCTATCATAACAAAAATTAAACAGTACGAATGGAATTTAAAAATATAAAAATGGTTATAATATATTATAATTTTAATTATATATACTATAGTGACATATACATATGTATTACAACAGTAACAATTGATTGTTTATTATTTTTGTTGAACGTGCCGCACTACCACAGTGCCCTTAAGCCGTTTCTGCGGACTGACTATAATAGTAAATCTATTTCCAGTACGTAGAGGCGACGACAAAACGTGCCTCACTATGATTATTGCGCATGCGTAATTCTACTTAATTAACCAATCGCGTGCATTCGCGTACATACGCACGCTTGTGTAATTTGTGTACACGAGTACAAAATCAGAGGCGACGTAAAACGGTGCCTCTCTGACGTCATTGGAAATACGCTGAAATACCGGCGTTCGTTCACGACGTTTACGTACGAATTATTTCGTGCGTTTCTTGTCGGTTTATCGATATTTTTGATAGTATACACGGAATGATAGGCACAATAAAATAATAAATAATAATTCAAATTGAAGTGAAACAAAGAAGCATTTTTTTTCAAATAAAGTCATAAAAACGTTAAAAATTATTAGCGAAATATGTGCTATTAGTGAACCAAAAAGTTCACATTTTGAGTATTATTTACCAGAAAATTTTAGGCGAGGCGCCGCCTCACTTGCCTCACCCCCAAAAACGCCACTGGACCTTTGACCTACGTTTATAAAATATCATCTTTAGTACTTTGTACACATTAAGGTTCCGTATTTTCTAGGAACTTAAGAAAATTCAAAATACGTAATTATGTGTAATTTTTTAGTAACGAGACACATTTCTATTCAATCGTCAGTATAAATTGTTGACCACAATTGAATATCTAGAAAAAACAATCATAATAATAATAATTCAAAATTATGAAAATTAAATATAAAATATATTTGTTAAAAATATTTTTCTGCCTAATAGTATAATGGCTATTGAATTTTTCTTGAACATCTTTAAGGAAAATCGTTAGGTATTCATAAATGCATCTTTAAATATTCTAATCTAGTATTTACACTCACATTTGGTTAAACTACTGAATCTACTGCAGGTATCGCTTAGGTGCAGCTGAATGTTATAATATCGCATATATATATACATCGTAACGATTTTAGGCCAGTTGTAGACAACCAACCACACTGAAATGTATTACACAACACTTTATCGCCACGTCGTCGGGCGCTATTCGCAATATACCACACGCGAGAACGCGCGGATGGTTTCGATGGTGAGCGGATCGGCGCGCGGCGGTGGTGTTACAAGTCGTGTTGTAGTTGTAGTAGGTAGGTGCACAACAAGACGAATGGGAAGCGAAAGAGAATCCGTCGTCGCGTGTTACCCATACACCGCTGCAGTACACGCAGTGTATATTATTATATTATTGTGTACGCGAACGGTTCGGATCGATTGCGATCGAGAGAACGAATGAAAAATCGCACCATCGTTATTGCGGCACAACGAATAGACGCCCGTCAGTCAGTCACCGGTGTTTAGACATTTTGCAGCCCGCAGCAGCATCAGTTACGAAGTTTATTTAAAAGCGCGGTACCTACGGGTTTCTCTTGTATATATTTATATTTTCCATACGTACATTATGTTGTGCGCTCACTCGAGTGTTTGAAATCGACGCGCCACCGATAACGGTTTCGATAACCGATATAATAACTTACGTTAGTTTTTCTATTCGAGTAGGTGCGCGATATTAATTACTGACGAAGCGAAGTGAATCGCCGTGAAAACTGGCAAAAAGTGTATGTTTACGGTGTTATTTCTACACCCGCGATTTTCCACCGGTACGCACGTGCAGCGGCTGGAGATTTTAGCGCATCGTCTGTATGCGTCCAACTCGACAATGAAAATATTTATTTTATTTTCATCACCTGTAGTGTGTACACAAATGCTCGTCGACTCATAAAACACTTTTCGGAAGCACCTTACGGGTCTTTCGTTATACATTGTTTTTTTGGTGTCTAGTCAGGAGATATTCGTCTTCACCGAATCAAAAGTTTACGCTTCTGTCAACTATTGTTTTCAGCAAAATAAAACTACACTTAATTTTTTTCCACTAAGTGTTATTATTCTTAGTAAATATATTTTGAACACTGTTCAGTACGTTCAGTAATCAGAATTACATAGGAGCCACCACGCGGTGCCTACTCGTAACCATTGTCTATTGTCGTTGACCAACAAAAATGTATTTTTATTGGTTAAATGTTTTAGCCTTATGATTTTTTATTGATTTTTTTCTTTTTGGATATTTAATTCAGAACTATATATTTGTATATATATCATATTAAAATATATATATAATATTAGTTTGTACACCTGAAATTATAATCTTTAAAAAATTATAACTACTATTAGGATGCGATTTGTAAAACTATTCGTTGTAATGTTCATGGAATGATTTATATTTATTTGATATTCTGTTTGCACCATAACACTGACATTAGTTCACTCTGTGTGTGAAAACATATTATTTTTGGAAATATAACTGTCTGAATAACATAAAACCAGAATTATGAAGTGATACACTACAACAAATAATGATTTTCAAAGAAAATTCTTTAAAAATAATCTTTTTTATTTTTGCGAAAAATAATGCCGCTCTCTACGTGTGATGCGCTCTTAAACAGAAGAATTATTATTTTTCTGTTCTAATAATGTATCTAATCTTTAAGTAAGACAACTGTATAAACACGTTTACATTTCTCATTACTCATTAAAATATTATATACGAGTGCTTAGTGAATTACAAGTATTTGTTCAATTTAAAATTTTTTATACATTCTGCCAGTATATTTTTTGTAAAACTATCGTGATGGTGTGATTGATGTTCGATTCGCAGTTACAACTTATGGATGTTTAACAATGTGAAAAGGATCAGTCTCGATTATAAATGATAGGGATACGTTATAGTTTTACGCTCGTTGAACCAGTATTGACAATGATATATTATATATATTTCAAAACGACGATTACGCGTTTAGAAGATTCTAAAAAAAGATTATGTTTGAAATTCACTGTTGAGATTCGTGTAATTGAATAAATATTTTGATTCGAAATTCTTACGGACTGTAAAGAAACGAGAAATTCTTGACATGGTGCTACTATTACACGGCGCAGTCGTGTGAAATATTTTGGTCGATGAATTATTTATTTTGAAAAAAAAACACACTTATCGGTCTCGAAATGAAAAAATTTAATTAATATTGAAAAAAAAAGAAAAACAGAAAAGCAGAGTTGTCGAGTTACATTGCCCGTCGACTCCGGGGTGTATCGAACTGAAAATAATTGTTTTCGAAATCTTTATTTTTATTTTTATTTTTAGGGCGTGACAAGTGCCACGCGTATACGTATTTTATCGCGATGTTAATCGGATTGCGTCTCATGCATGTAGCATGTCATATGTTTTGTGTACATAATAATTATACCGAGTACCGACCACAACCAACGAGTACGTAAAACTAAATACGTGAAACGTTAACCACTGCGTTTACGATAACAACTTTACTGTCATATTATATTATATTAAAGTGTTAAAATATTATTTATAAGGTCATAAAAGTAAAATACACAATACAAAATGTGTTATAGGTATGATACACTCTATACGTGTTTGAGATGTGACACTTGACCCGAGAAATGCCACCGACGTGTACAGTGTCATAGTGTACTGTTGGCAGCGATTTAAACTATCGACTTTTGTACCAATATGGTGGCGTGGGACGGGGGTGCATTTACACTACCTATACATTTACAATCTGCATATACTTTTACTTAGTAATAGCTCTGCAACGAAATGTGTAATAATTTTAATGTAATGTGTCGCGACCAATGAATTTCCATAATATTTACCCCGTCATAACCCCCACGAGGTTCTATTATTTAAATAAAAATTATAAAACCTCGTAAATAAATAATAATTTATACATTATAATTTAATATACGACCCTCCGATCTGCCAAACAGTGAGCGCTACACTCGTTTTAAGGATAACGTGCGAAACAGTTTTTGAGAGTGCAAACATAATTATTCGGTAGCTTATTCTCTTGACATAAACGTAGCACACTTTCAATACTCCAAAATTTAATAACGATTTGAAACCCAGTGCTTATGGGAACTATCGAAGGTATAATCTCGCTTAAAACCTCAGGTTAGCTATGATATAAAACGCTTCAACCGGTATCCATGTTAAAAAAAAAATCCGGTATATTAATATACTTGACAGATTTATAAATATGATAATTTTTTCTATGCCTTTCGTATTTTTTTGTGTACACTGAAATACTAAGACGCATATGCAAGGCCAAAAGTTTTATTTATTTCGAAACATACTTACATCAAGCAATCAAAAATCAAAGTACTGTGATAAAGTTTTTATCTTGAGAACAATCTTGATTAATTTTGAAATTAATAGGTACTATAACGTGACAAAAAATTTTAAAAACATTTAATTTACACATTATTAGCCAAATATATATAATATAATGTTTATAAATTACATATTTTTTTCCATTTTATATACTCAAAAATTAATTTATCCAAAGCCAGTTATCTAATTATTTTAAAATAACTTTTTTTTTTCAGATGATGCATATCTCAAGATGTCCATTGAGACTATCGAGGAACTGGATTGGTGTTTGGATCAATTGGAAACCATCCAAACACATAGATCAGTTTCAGACATGGCATCATCAAAGGTATGTAAAATCATACTTCACAACATCTGAAATCAAAAATTAAATGTATAATCATTTTATTATCATTTATATAAAATATCCTAGAAAATTTTCCTATATTTATTTTATATAAAATATAATCATAGTCGCTGATGTTATAATGATTACGCCATAGATTTTAAAACGTATATTTCATTTTTTTTCCGTGACCATATGCATAAATATATGGTCAGCTTATATATGTTAAGCTAATAAAGTGTTAAAATTAAACAATTTTTTTCATTAATATATGTATCATGTATTTTAATTGGTTAATAAGACATTATATAATGTTATATTAACGGGTGAAATACATATAATAGTCCTACCATTTTATTCATAATATATAATGCATTGTATCTAAATTATATTATATTTTTATACATTATTATATGTTACAATGATATAGTAGACATTTTTTATTATTTTACCCGAGGACTTAATTTATTATAGATTTTATACAGTAGATACTTATAAAACACTAATAAATAAATTAACATTTAATTTTGAGGATACCATTTTTAAATTCAAATAATGCAATGAATATATTGTTTTTACATTGATATGTTCAGTTTTACACTATAAGAATGATTATGGATAGAAAATTGAATCTAGCTGGTTCTTAAGGTAGTTAAAAGAAAAATATTATGTATATTTTTAAAAAATGACTAGGAAAAGCTTTGCGTATTTTTGTATTTTAATATGTTGTTCCATTTGTTGACTTTTTGTGATTTTTGGTGTTACTATCTCTAAATTTGTTATCATTATAGTAAGATTAATATCATATTTTCGTACCTTTACATTTTTAAATAATTTTAAATACTGTAGTTAATCATAACTTGCTAATAAATTATAGAATATTTTGTTGAGTTCTTCATGTATCATAACATTAACATTAAATTATTCGTTTTAACCAGTTTTCTGTATATATTATAATATAGGAACATTAGGAACAATTATATATTATACATTATATTTTCTTAAGTAATCGTTGTCTTCTCGCGGGTCTTAAAGACTAGATTAGTGCACATGTATCCCTACAATATAAGCGCTAAGCTTTGTCAGGGGCTTAAACCAATTTTCTGATGGCTGTAGTGGTTATATAATATATCATTTTAAGGTAACGTAGCTGGAGAGGTAAATTTCGGCGTTGTATGGTAGCGTTTCGATCATTAAAAACATTTTATAAAATATAAATGTAAACAGTTTTTTAATGATCTACTTTTCGTTAAGATTAATAGCAAAATAATTCCAATCCCGTCTCACAATATATACATAATACATATAGATACGTATATAATATGGAAGGGTATTATTCCCGATATATGTAAACCTAATGTTTCCCATAATTGTCTAATGGGGTGAAAAATATTTAATTGAACCGAGTACATTATATTATAATAGTGGGCGAAATAAGTGGAGTCCCCCTAAGTGTTCACAGACGTTGCACAATAATTAAATTACGTAATAAGCAACCTGATATTGAAATGAATATATATCGAATAAAATATAAAATTGGTTTATGCAAATTGTTTTGGAAAAGTGCGCAGCGGCAAACGGTTTTCGGCAACTACGGCTTGCATTAAAAATGCGAGCTAGTACTCGAAATTAATATTATTATTTCTTATATTATTATATCCCCCATGGCCTCGCAGCTTAAACACGGCCAATTTATACTCGCACACTCTGAGTCTACCCTGTTCGCAAGCGCAAAGATAGCTATTTCTCGAGTGGAAAATATCCGAGAAATTGATTTTGGTTTTTTCTCTACGCAAATTAAATCCCCCCCCCATAAATCCACAGCGTTGGTGCATTTTATTTATAGGTATACATATCCAGTTATATTTGAATACAAAGGAAAATAAAAATATAGTAAAGAATTGGAAGGACATTGTAGAAAATATATCCGATATGCATTTTTCTTTATTATGCATAGTATAATATAGTAAATGATCAACGGATGCTTACTTTAATGCGCATTGAGTATACAGACCATAATGTAAAGAAATATTGTTGAGGCCTTAATCGGCTTAATCTCTTACCTAAGCCACAATTTACTCGTAAATATTGCATTATATACTAAAATAAAAAAAGAATAAATGTATTATTTTATTTTATTTGATCTTTAACGAGTTTAATTATTTAATAACAACGAAATGTATAATAATATTTAGAACCGTAAATTGTGATAAACACTATTGATAAATTAATTATGTACAAATAATGTGTATATTGTGCTTAGGTGCGTTATTTACTTAGGAAAGAAACTGTAAATTCAATAAGAGTCAATAAATATTAACTGATATTATTGATACTATTAATAAATATAAAACAAAATATTATATAGATACTTAATTTTTAGTATAAAAAATTATTAAATCTCGTTGAATTTTAATTATTATAAATACTATACAGCTATGTGAAACATTTAATTTAATTTTATATATTTATAATGTATTAATTAAAACGCATTATATTTTAGGTATTTTTTTTTTTAAACGAAGTACTTCAATTTCATTGAAACCTATAACGGTTCAATATTAATTTTATTAGGTATGCTTTTTAAAAGGGTTAAATTATAAAATATTATATAACAGTTTATTATTTATAAACGACTAGCATTTTGAAACCTCTCTAACACGAAGTGAATAATATTAATTTCAACTAAAAATATATAGCAGTTTAATTAAATAAAATATTGTAAATTATGTTACAGTTCAAAAGGATGCTTAACAAAGAGCTTAGTCACTTCTCCGAGTCTAGTAAATCTGGAAATCAAATATCTGAATACATTTGTTCTACGTTTCTTGGTAAGTAATTATAATAATAATAGTATATGTATATATTAAGACGACCCTGCAATTTTCCTTCTTAAAAATCGATTGTTTTTCAACAAAAACTTCTGGAATTTGAGAACTGTACACGTGTATCAGAAGTAAATAAAAATATGCCTTTGTTGCCTCGATTTCAGACAAACAACAGGAGCTGGATATACCGTCGCTGCATACCGATGAAAATCAACAAGATGAGGGGCGGCAAATCACTAATAAAGCGTCGTCGTCCTCCGGTACGTCAACCAATTCACAATCCGGCGCACAGTCCAAGAAAAAAGACGTTAAATCCAAAGTAACGCCGATGTCACATATATCGGGTGTAAAAAGGGCCTTATCGCACACAAACAGTTTCGCCGGCGAACGGTTGCCGAAATTCGGCGTGGATACGCCCAAGGAGGAAGAATTGGGACACGTGAGTCAAAAAATACAATATTATATGATAATATTATTATTATATAGTAATATATTACCTTTACAATAATCGACGGAATTTGTGTGGTTGCGTGTGGAAGTTAAAGATGAGTACAAGGTACAAACACGAGATGGCTTATAATGGGGATGGTAAAATTGTTTACTAAAATGTAAATATCAATATTATTCTTAAACGTTTTTAATTATAAATTATTAACAATTAAATAATTATTATCTATAATATTTATAATTTATATTTTATATATACCCAAATGTTAAATGAGTATACGTCATTAAAAACGCACACGGAAAGCAGGGCCTGATTTAATAAAATTAGGGCCAAGTGCACAATTTTCTGGGGGCCCTCAAGACAAAAAAATGTTCTGGAAAAAAATCTACATAGAGAGGGAGAATGTTGATACTAAAAAAAATATTTATATTTTAAAAGCATAGAGTATACTCTATATGGTTAAAAGTGTTAAATGCCAAAATACCTATCTCAAAACTCATAGAATATTTGTACGTTATTTCATGTACTATAAATACAATTTAGTTACTTAGTCTAGTAAATTAAGGACAATGAAAAGACAATACTAATTAAATAACATAACAAAATTGTACTATATTAAAATATTAAAAATATTTAAGGATTTTATTATATGAATTTAAATTAAAGTAATTAATTTCCAGTCTTCCATAAAATTATAAAAATGGAAAATAACTTATTAATTTAACAATTTATTTTATATAATTAAAATGAAATAAAAATGACCAATTTCTATAATTTCTATTTTTATAACATTTTATCATAAAAAAGTTTAAATTAGTTATTAGGTATCAAATATTTCTAATGTTCAAACAATTTTCTATTATTATTATTTTAATATTTTGTGATGGTAACTGATTAGCACTGGGGTGTGAAATGACAAAAATAACCAAAATTCAACTAACAATTTAATGATAAGAATATACTAAACTTTGAACATTGACAGTTGGTATTACATTTTAAAAATACATTTTTGTTGAATTAATTAAAAAAAAAACAATTTTCTACAACTTGCAGAGCCCGGGGGCCCCGGAAATTAGGGGGCCAAGTGCAAGAGCTCCATCTGCACTTACATAAATCAGGACGTGGCGGAAAGTAAAAAGCAATACGATTTAAGATGGTTTTATGCAAATTTCTACGATACATTTTTAAAACAATGAAATAACGGCCTGTTATTAACAGGGTTTGAATGTGTCTTAGACCAATTGTTTCAACATGTGTTTAAAACGTTTTAAATAAAATATGGTTTTGCCCAAAACATCTTATACATAAAAATTCAAAACTTTTAAATCAACATTTAGAAATAAAAACACGATTGTATAGTGATTTTTTCTGTAAAATATACATTTTGTGTGTATATCACGGTATGTACAATAAAATTTGATACACGGGTACACAGTTCACAAGCAATATTTTTAATTTTATTTATCTTTTCTAATAAAGTTTACATAGTGTACCTATAAATTACACTTGAAACCGAGCATTACAATTACACTTTAAGCGAATAAAAAGTTTGTTTTGTATTATTTAAAAAAAAACTTGTTTTATTCAACCCCGATTGTTAGATGCTAAAATCAGTTTATGATCGTTAAATATACCTTCTACACGATATTATAATAGAATGGTTATTATATGTATACCGGATTCAACGTTGGGTAGGTATATTCATATCGATCGTTATATTATATTACGCCGTTTTCAGTGAAACAATTAGTAAGCCATACCACCACTAATAACCGTACCTATATTAACATGGACACTTACCGTGTACGCCTACTATTACACCTATGAATATTGTTGTGTTTAATGCGTCGATAATTACAACAACCCTTCGTGGTGTCTCTTTCAGACTCTGGCTGAAATAGACAAATGGGGTATCGATATATTCCGGATAGCCGATCTGACCAACAACCGACCGCTGACGGCTATAGCGTACACCGTGTTCCAGGTAATAATAAAGCAACAACAACAACAACAACAACAATAACAACAGCAATAATACGAGGCGGCGAGGAGGATACTACAGCTGAGATATTTACAACACAGTTGTAGTCGCACTGCTCGTCTGCCGTGCTGTTAACCAAACGATTCTCGCTGATGACCGCTATTTATTTTTATCGTTTTCAGAACCGAGAGCTATTGAAAACGTTCATGATTCCAGCAAAAACGTTCGTTGCGTTCATGATGACCCTAGAGGATCATTACGCCAAAGACAATCCTTTCCACAACAGCACTCACGCGGCGGACGTCGTCCAGTCCACCAACGTTCTGCTGAACTCACCGGCTTTGGAGGTGAGCGGAATCGCAAAAACAGTCCCGTACCTCGGTTAGGGGGGTATACCTAAGTTCATATTCAATTAAATCATAATTAACAAAATTGGAACTTGATACATCGCGTGATGGCGCCATGACAATATTATATTGCATAAACGATCAATTGTTTTTTTTTCAGAGTGTTTTTACTCCACTGGAAATCACCGCCGCTCTTTTTGCCGCCGCCATACACGACGTCGACCATCCCGGACTGACTAATCAGTTTCTCATCAACTCAAGTAAATAACATTTCAAAAATACAATACATAATGCATCGTTATGGCATTTTGGGTTGCGCGTATTTTTATGCAATTTTTCGTCTTTGTTTTTTATGTAGGTTCTGAATTAGCTCTAATGTACAACGACGAATCCGTGCTGGAAAACCATCATTTAGCAGTGGCTTTCAAACTTTTACAAAATGACGGATGCGACATATTCCAGAATATTAATAAAAAACAAAGACAGACTCTGAGAAAAATGGTTATCGACATGGTAAGACATGGTTATTTTTATAGTATGGATATAATAATAAATTGTTAACATTGTTACCATTATTAACGTCCTTTTGGGTGATTTTTTTTACACGCTTATAGGTACTTTCCACTGACATGTCAAAACATATGAGTTTGTTGGCTGACCTCAAAACCATGGTGGAAACAAAAAAAGTAGCCGGTTCCGGTGTACTGTTGCTGGACAACTACACCGACAGAATACAAGTAAATTATACCACTGCAGTGACACTCATTAAAAAACATACATACATACATACGATATATTTTTATACATTATAATGTTAAACTGCAGTACACTATCAATATATAAAAACATATTACTACATATGTATTTATACGTTTTTTGAACAGGTCTTGCAAAATTTGGTACATTGCGCGGACTTGAGTAACCCCACCAAACCGTTGGAACTATATAAACGATGGGTCGACCTGTTGATGGAGGAATTCTTCCAGCAGGGTGACAAAGAGCGAGAACAAAACCTAGACATCAGCCCGATGTGCGACAGGCACAGTGCTACGATCGAAAAATCACAGGTATAATGACAATCGAATTTAGATGGAACTTTAATAACGATGTCGACTACATTATTAAATTATTATTGTGTTTTTCGAACGCAGGTCGGTTTCATCGATTACATCGTGCACCCTTTGTGGGAAACGTGGGCTGACTTAGTGCATCCTGATGCCCAGGAAATACTCGACACCCTCGAAGAAAACAGAGACTGGTACCAGAGTGAGTATATATAATATAATATTATTGTTTCGTATGTGATATGTTTCCCTCTTAATGATACGCATAATAATGTCATAATCGTCGTTGTTTCCGTTTTCGTCTTCGTGACGATTATGGGTACCCCGCGTATAATAGTAATACATAATATTATGTAAAATATTCTAAGACCTAAGGTTTCGTTTTACGCGCAACAGGTATGATTCCACCCAGTCCACCCGCCGACGAGTCCGAAGACCGCGAGAGCGGTGATGACGATGAATCAAAGCCCTCGGCCAGTGACCAGGACCCGAATATCAGGTTCCACGTGACGCTCGAGGAAGGTGACGAAGACTCGGTGGCCGCGATGTGACGCAAACTAGTCGGCTGGTGTCGCAAGCTGGGCGAAAAAGTCAACTCCTGGTGGAGGACCAAACAATGAGCAAAACAATTAGCGACTCACCTGGTCTCCGACTAGGAGAAAAATAAAAATAACCACAGCGCCCCTTGTCCCCAAGAATTGCATGGTGTGTCCGTGTATCTGTGTGTATGCGTGTGCGTGTATGGAATCTATCCAAAACGCTTTTTTCTGTCTATGTAAAAAAAAAAAAAAAACAAGTTTAAAAAAAGATAATGATTAATGATAATAATAAAAGAAAAATGAAAAAAAAAAAATTAATTAACTGCAAATTCCTTTAATCTCATTTACATTTAGTCATAATATAATATATAAAACGCGAATAAATAAAAAAAAAAACTTTATTATTATTATTAATAATTTGATGTAATTTTGTTGTTATACATTTAGGTACGTATTATTAATTATTAATTAATGTTAGCTTGTGTTGTTCGGAGAGAGAATTTGCTCGTTTGTTTGTTTGTTTTTATTATTATTGAATACCGTTTTCGTAGTTGTTCTTCATTTGATTTTTCAAATAATTATCTTTCTTGTTTAGTCATTATTTTAATATTTATTGATGTTATAGCTGTTTAATAAAATGAAATGATGTTAAAAATAAGAATATATACAATTAACTATTGTCATAATTAATAGTTATATTATTAATCTTATATCTTTTGGACATATAATTTATAAGTAATATAAACAAATGTATATCCCTGAAAATGAACCTAACCTGATTAATATATCGTGTGACTAAGTAACGTGGTTTTTTTTGATCATATTGTAAGCAATGGAATTTCGGCTTTGATAATTTTTTATATACATATATGTATTTTTTTTACTTATATTATTCAAGTTGCTATAAAAAATAAATACAACACTTTAATTTAGATTTTTTTAACATTTCCAAGAAAATTTCGATCTTATTTAAATTTATCATTTGGTGTGCTATTGGTACTTAAAAAAATCTGAAATAAAAAATTACATTCAAATCTTAATTTACAAAATTGGATTTTATTCAGTTTTAATAATTGTTTTGTATAAATTATGAATCAATGGTAAAATAACCATATTCATACTTATAATTTTACCAAGTCGAAATCGTAATTTAAAATATGGTTTTAAACTATTTTATCATCGTTATAGTTTTTACATATTTTAACAATTTCGTTTAATATTGTCTGTACTATACGACATGACGTATTAAAATGTCTCCAAAATCCTTCGATTAAGGCTGTGATTTTCCTTTGCCTGCTTACCACAATATATACACGTTACTTTTTTCGGTTGGGTTCTTACATTTTCCGTTCTATTCTAATAGATTCAAAAATATATAATATATTTGCAGATTCCATTCGTCAATTCACTTGCATTTCTCATCCGATAGTATTTTATTTATTATTTACTATTTAGGTATACTTGCAAATGTAATGTTACCTTTATTTGTATTTACAAATGTATATATTATATATATATATACATGTATATGTATATGTATACATTTGTTGAATTTAATAATTATTAGTATGTATTAATTTTATAATTTAAATGACTAGTCAATTTTACGCCAAATATTTGTACAAATTGTATTACCCTCCCTGCCCCTCCATCTCCATTTTTAAGTTTATTTAATATTCTTTTTTCTAAAAACCACGTTTGTCTATTGACTGTCTATTTTATATAAGCTTGGTAATTCAGGGTCCCCGATTTTTGTCCAAATTCCTATTTACTTTTTTTATAATATATATATATATATATAAATATATATATTTATTTAAAATATAATTAATAATAAATAAATACTAAACGTGTAAATAATATACGTCTCTTCCTATATTACGTGTAAAATAATATACAATAGATACATATACATATATCACCATAATATATGTACAATATACAATATATATATATTCCATTTAAATTACGGAGAATATCTTTCGTGAGCCTTAGTTATTGTCATATTATTACAATATCATCTTTTGCATCTGTTGATAACACACATCCTAATTACATAATATTATATAACAATACACTACGGCCGTTTAGTGTGTACCACTTTGTTTGTTTCTAAAGGATCTAACGAGCGGTGCTTAATTAATAATTTGAATTTAAGAACAATTTTATTTATCTGTGTTGTATTCAAAGTTAAATGCACATCGAGTATATATATATTTATATATTATATGAACGTACATCATACGTGTCTGTATGTGTTTATAAAAATATATATATTTACATAAATATTATTATTATTATTATTATTATGATTATTATTATTATTATTATTATGTCTATAGGTCTGTAATTTTGTACCAAATAGATCGAATAAAATATGAAAAACTCGGTACAATATATTGGTGTTAATAATTTATATTGGTATTTATGTTATACATCATTAATAATATTAAAACTCCAATGAAAGCCACAGTCGTCTGCAATTCAATCTGAAGGAAAGGTACCGGTTTCGGACCAAATACGTTTCAAAGTTCTTCCGTTGTTGCCAATCAGCGCCATATCGTGTTCGTAGTAAAAAATCATGATTCTACGGAAACAAAAATAAATATATATATAATTATTGTTATCAAATCGTTTTTTATGCCATTTGTTCAACAGACACTTAATTTAAGAATTATAATAGTAGTAATAATATATATTGGTAGCAACAGTCTATGCGATTTACCTACATGGTATCAAAATATGCACAATATCAAAGTTTAGCTATTTTTTATGGAGTGGTGGATATAATAATAAGAACCCAGCTGTAAGCATGAACATCGACATCACTAAATAATTTTGATATTTTCTGCATCTTGAAACATGTTTTAGTAAATGTTATAAATAATAAACAACTGTAACAAAACCGTAAATCAAATAATACAAAATTCTTGGTATAATCGCACATAGTATAATATACTACCCAAACAATAATAAAAGTTGTGATAAATAATTAGTTTTTGTGGATATTTTTTGAAAACGCGTGTGACGTGTCCATCTATATTTTATAATATCATGCGAATAACATTTGACGAATTACACTTTCAAACATAGGTATCATGATAGATATTGAGCGCGTCTCACAGTCTTATCACTGACCGTATATAAGCGAACGTCAGTGGTATAATTTAGAACAGCAAGTAAAATCAATTAATATAATTGTTTGCATAAATCGCCTACAGCGGAGGTATGAAGGTGAGAACTACTCTCGTGTATAGTGTGTTATAACGTAGTATTATATTACTGTTGTGTTATACAGAACAGATAGTCGGACGTTGTGACAAGTACCCAAGTTAATAATATGCATAGGTAGATATCAACGCGTCACAGTATATTGAATAATCGTTACGAGAGCAAATAGAGCGATAAATCGAAATAAGAAAAAAATACTTATATGTTAAGTTGTGTTAATCGTTTATGTAATAATATTCACTAAATAGTGTACCCAACGGTAATATCGTACGACATTACATTTATCACTGTTATCAGTATTATCATAATAGGTTAAATATTTACCATCATACTCGTTAAATATTTATTTATATGTACTTATAATGATTTGATAATTTCCAAGACATATTTTGAAACCCACTTATTTTATGATACGCAATGATATTGTGTTATACGTGTATCGTGTATCGTGTAGATTATTGGCTTTACGGACATCATCTTTAAGGTGTTGAAAATAACCCTTCGAAAATATATTTTATGGTTAGGCCAGAGGTATCGTCGTTCTGTGAATGCTCATTACCGAGTATTTAAAATACAATTAAATATTATTATTAGCATGATATTATGTGTAAATGTCACAGATAAAACTCATTTTTATCTGTGTGTCAGTAAAGTATAAAATAAATGTACGATAATTAACAATTTTAATACATATCAAACCTCGCATTACCCTAGAATAATATCCATAACTAATCAATGAATAATACATCCAAGATCTAAATAATATGAGTTTTTCAACCACAATCTATAAGAAATGTATGCCCGAAAATTTAAATTTTAAATGGATTGTCTGCTGACGAAAAAACATAATTTAAATGTATTATACTGACGTGTCATGGTCTGACAATAATGTTTTATGGCGATACGGTACTTATGGAACAAATTGTATAATGTACATGATAGATAATTTAATAGTAGAACTTTTTTTTTATGTTCCTACAGTTTTGTATAAATTTCCTCTAATTGTATAATTTGTCTACCTGTATAGTGTTTTGACTATACCTACTATAATATTATTGTATACTGCTAAAATAAATCTTATATGCACTTCAAATTTTACCATTAAAATTCAAATAATATATAACAAACTCTCCAATCTCCATACAAGATAATAAAAAAAATAATATTTTGACTATCAATAATATTCGAAACTGTGTTATATCTAACATAATATACTCTTCCGTTTAGAAAATCACACTAATAATTATTTTACCAAGTATAGAAAAGCCAAAAACACCTGGCCACTTCACACAGACTTATAACATTAGGTTGTTGCCTACCTTATTAGTTATTATTGATAAACATTTTGAAAATATTCTCGGCATACGATTCCACCTATATTATCCATTATAAGACCTTAATATATTGATAGACTAGCCCTGTCTATATAACTATTACATTGTGCGCCGTGATTCATTATAGAGAGTGTGATTATGACTGACCGATGTGCACCATGCACGAACGCGGCTATATATATTATTATTATATATAATTAAACTCAAGTTATATAGCGTATACTACTACCAGCGCCCTCTGGATCATGAATACGATTTAAATTAACAGGACCTGTCTACAAGTAAAAACTTCTAATCGAATACAGATTTGTATTTAAACACTGCAGTTCTGCTATTAAATTCATTCTACAATAATTGTTCATTTAATCCACAGGTTTATCGATATGATATCTTCTGCGTTTGAAAATAGACAATACTAAGCCAGACTAGATATTTTTTGATATTATATTAGAGTTTGATTAAATATTGTGGTATAATGATATAGTATTGGAAAACATTCAAAAATATTTTTTTTTAATTAATTAAGGTCGTAGTCAGTCGTATAATATCTGACTCGTACGTCTATTTACAATAGTTTCTTTGTCGCTAAAAATCGACTTTTTTATCGACAATATCAACAATGTTATAGTTGTGGTAGAATCTATTAATTGACTTTTAGATTCTAAATTGTACGACGAAATGAAAATTAGTACGTGTTCATTCGTTAATCACGGTTAACTGATCGCACATCACCCGTTTATTAACTCAATATAATATTATGAGCCAGCTTTTTTTATAAACTATAAATTACACTCAATTTGTTTCTTATGATTTTTATTATGTACTTACCTAATTGTTAAATTTAAATATTTATAATTATACTATGTGTTTTTAAAAACAAAATAAAAAATTAACTGCATATTTTTAAGCATAATATTTTGATGATTTTGACTGTAAATTTCGATAATTTTAAGTGCAACAAGTCTCGAACCCTAGGGTTATTTAACAATTGTTTTATATTTCAATACTCAATAAAAACAACTGCCCTCGACATGTGTATATCAATCAGTCAAAAATATCTTTGTTGAAAATATTACTAATAGATAATAACGATCCGTAGAATCTTGATAATTATTCCTGCAGCAGCTGTTATTGTTTAATCAAAGTATTTATTTTTTTAATCATGACGTAAACAAAGAAGTATACCATAAAATTAATTTTCTAAACAAAATGTATGAAAGGAGATGTCTTATTTGATCCGACGGATTGTCGAGAGTATAAAATATAATACATTTATCTAGATCAGGTACTAATTATTTTATCATGGACTAAATTTTTGTCATCTTCGTTTCATAAGTAGGTATTGGTTACCTGGACTTGTGAATTCCGAGCGCGTTTTGCAGATAATCACTGATGGCTGCCACGTATCGTTCGATAACCCCTTCGTCCATTGCCATACCTGGCTGCAGCGATCCTCTGGTCAGGTTCATCACGATGCAAGGATCGGTCGATCCGGAAAAATCAAACTCCTGTCCGGATCGCAGTTGACCCATGATCACCTAAAATTTGAGACAATTACAAAATAACACAATAAATATACATACTATACTTTTAGTACCTATGTAATACTTAATATAATATTATTTAATGCAATAAAAATGTTTTATATATTTTAAAAATGCAAAACCTTGCCGACAAAATTATAGTGTCTTCGGTTAATAAAAATCAATATGCACATAAAAGACCATTTTTTACTAATTAAATGTTTGGTGTTCTAGACATTCTAGTTGTTCTACCGGTACGGTGCATTTCGTCGACCAATTGATATTGTGTTTCCCATCGAATCGTATTATTTCGATATAAAATAGGCATATCATTAATTAATAACTGGTTTAAATTAAAAACTAAAAAAAAAAAAAAAAAAAAATACTGACTTATTTTATACATTTTATATTTCCAGGTTTCAATCTGTAAACCATTTTTGTTTTTATTTTTTAAACTAAGTTCATAATATATTAACTTTGTCAATCTTTCCACACTTCATTTCAACTCTTTCATTTTTACAATTAACCGCATGTTTCCAGTTTTTAATGGTTATAAACCATTTTTATAATATCGCTTATTGAGCTATTATACAGTCTATACATAAAATATACATAATAATATATTACCCACTCATGAATTAATATAATATATTATAATGCATTATATTATTATACAACATAAACGCGACGAGATTTCTCGTACGTTTCCTAATCGTGTGTTACGTACACAATAAACATAATAATAGTATATTGTTATAAGTATATACTATTGTTAACCTACCTATCGATCGGCCGCGGCGCTTTGAATACAGATAGGTAGATTACGTAAAACAAAAAAAAATTAATAATCAGTCGAGTTCATTGACAATATAGTAGGTAATAATTATTATTGTTTTCGGTGACAACAACTATAATAGGTGAATATGGCAGTGAAAGTTTACGACAGTAGAAGGGACATGTTGTGGGAGAGAATAATAATAATAATAATATATTATTATGCGACGACAACGTCTATAAAAGTGTATAAATTACATACATAATAATCTTATTATTTATTATCATTTTATTATAACTAAACGTGTCGTGAAATACAACCACAATAGTCCAAGCCTTAAACTAACAGGTTTAAAATACATATATATATATATACAAGTAAATGGTATATAGTTCATTAGTCCTAAAGAAAATTGTATCACTTAAACTTGGTCGCATTATTATTTACAAAATGATAATATAACAACGGTCGACGATTTATCTTATTTAAGAATATCTTTTATAAGTATGTGTAATAATATATAAGTACTAGATAATACCCCGATACGTATGTTGCAACTCTTATCAAAAATATTATGTATTTTTAATAATATCCGTCAAACGTATTTTTCTTTTTTTTTTTTTAACTATACCATTCAATATTTATACATAACCAACGTTACACTATACACGAAAAGTGAAGTTATCACCTACTTAGTATTAAACCATCAGCATTATCTTGATTTGGTCATTTTCAGATAAGTATAGTGTTTAAAATTATAATCTTCAATAATTATCCAAAGTATCCTCATTAAAATGCATTAAAAGTTAAAAATAAAATAATACTTGTATGCTCGAAAGTTACTTAAAATTGTTTTAAAAAAATATGAAAAATTAATAATTCGTGTATAATAAAATAGGTATACAGTTATTAATTACACATATCCAACTTTCAAATGCCAGATTAAACATATAATGAATAATACCGTGAAAAATAAATACACGCGAACAATATGTATAAACTGTGTAGGTATAAATCCCCGATAAATATCTATGTTATTTACACAACTATATTTTTCACAACAAAATTGTGCGTAGGTTTATTCTAAAATATAATAGACCAATACAAATAAATGTCTTAACATGGTTAAGTAAATACGTATACAATGTACGTAGTTACATATTAGTTAGTAATATGCAAAAGACATAATTTTCTAGTTTAATTAAGTGTTAGTATATATATATATAACCCATCAAGTTAAAATTGTAGTTTTTGGTTTTAATTAAAAAATAGGCTAATACTATATAATGATAGTAATAATACCGTAAATTCTGTAATATTTATCGATAAAATAATGTTATTTATAAACTATAGTATTTAAAAACACTCTACAGAAGATTTGCGCATTAATTTAAAATTAGATGAATTTTTTTTAAATAAAGTTTATCCAATATTTTTTATCCAAATTAATTAAATGTATTATTTTTTAGCTATTAACTTATAACATATAACGATATATTGTTCAATAAACTGAAGTATAAATTTAATTATTTTTTTTTAGTTATCATTAATTTACTTAAATTATTTAACTAATACACATATTGAGCGTTATGAATATTTACCTTTTTGGGCCGGTCGAACAGCGCGCATAGGAAGTCAGAAGTACCAGACAGAAAGCCTTCGGGCACCTGGCTGGCTGCCAAATTTGTGTCAATAGTGTAACTCATATTATTTTTGAATATTATTACGCTTTATTCGCAAAAACACCACCTATAATGACTCATATAATAATAATATTATATTATAGTACGTGTATAATATTACTTTATGGTACAATAATGTCGATAACGCATGACAAAACGGTCACTAATTTATAATATAATAATATTTTAATGAGCGTTATGATTGTATAACTGGTGCGCGCGGACCAACAACACTGCTCTTGACCCCAAAAAATGCCGTTCATGCAGTGTTTTTTCTTATTTTTTTACATATTATGATTATGTAAAAGCAGTTTTTATTGTCATGCTTTTGACACATCACGAAATCGTCCACATATACAGATATTACATTTACTATGATAAATGTGCGGGATGGGGTGAACCCCCGCACCACTATAATTGATAAGCAATCAAAAGAAAATGTTTTACCCTTTTCACTACTTGTAGAAAAAATGCACACATTTTTTAAAACATAATATATTCAATTATTATTCATATATAATATTCTATCTATAGTTGAAATTTACATTAAAAAAAAAAAAACTATTACTCTGCCTAATTATTAGTAAATTTCAGTATTTTATAAAACTAGGTATATTAATTTGGATGTAAATAGCGAAGCTCTTGCATTATTATATTTTTTCTCTTATGTGTCAATTATGTTTATTTGGAAATAAATTATCTTACATGATTGTAATATATAATATGTATAACACTATACTTAAAATAATCAAATGTATACACAATTATAGTAATAACCCTAGGTATGCGAAACGATTAATACCATTAACATGATATTATGGACGTTTAATTATATTTTGATTAATAAATATAATATATTTTATAAAATTAAATGTTTCCAAACTTGTTATTGTACTACAACAAATACCGACACTTTCTCACAAGCTGCTGGATTCCAATGTGGCCTGCAGCTTATATTGACTATTCAAGTTAAGTTATATAAGTTATACACTCATACTACATATTTATATTTAGGTTTTTGGCTAATGTTTGCAGTTTTTAAGTGGATGACAAATTTTAATGAGTTCTAAGTTTCATACAAGCGATTTTAGTTTTAAATATATTTTTTTATAAAATAAATAAAATAATTACATGAGTAAATGGTGACTTATAATAGTTGAATAAGTTATTTTTTTTTTTTTTTGAAACCTATCTAAATATACAGGACTAATTTTTTTTTATAAACACTTCGTCTCATTATAATATTACGATATAAAAGTATAAATTGTATACAACATATATGGCTAATGATAGTATTACAATACAAAAGTGTATATACCTAACATATATCTAACATCTATGGTTAATGACTATAATCAATATCCAATTTTGGCCAGAACTGTATAAAGTGAAATACAATGACGCGCGTTTATTGTTTTACAGTCGGTCCTTTTAAGACCTCATTAGCTCATATTGTACTTATTTATACTCAAGCTCAATTTAGTGTTTGAAGGAATTCGATCCAGCCTGGTTTCTATCAAAATAAACCTAAATTATAACAATTGTACCGACTTCCGTGGTTATCGATAGTATAGATAGTATCGATAGATCATAGCATATTGGAATTAATCATGAACTTTAATTTAAAGCGACTTAAAAGTCAAAAACTTTTTTTGAAATTTAAGCTTTCAAAATTAGATTTTTCAACTCTGAATACCAATAATTTTAATAATATTGAAATAAAAAAAATATTGTTATCAAATAAATAGGTTAGTTCTTATGATTGACAAAAGATTGATACTTTTTAACTAAAAATATAATAATAATTAATATTTTTGTAGTACTGACAGTACTGTAGTGTGTTATTTCAATATATACTTGCACATGCGGGAGTCCTACAGTTTTAATTAACACACAATCACAACCATTGATTACTTATTATATATAATATGTATACATACATTTACATGACCAACACGAACGCATATAGAAAAAAACTTATATTGAACTACTTAACACTTTAACAGTCAATATGCAATGCAACACATAATTTATATCATCAAAAACTGTTAAATAACATTAAGCCAAACATAATATATTATTTCACTAAGTCCATGTGATAGCCGGCTTACAGTATGACCATCGCGTAATACTCGGCGTTGGCTACGAAATATTATATAAGCTTCACACAATTTGTTTTTCAAAATTTACCTACGTATATTAATGACTTACATGCTAAAAAATATATTTTATTTTAATATTAATAGCTGTCTATAGTACCTATTTGACACTGATTATATTATTTTTGTGGTTGAGTCAATTTAGGTTCAGTACTTCTAACTGGTAAGAAACGCGATCGTATTTTTCAGTACATTATGTATCACACGGTATCTATATCAGGCCACGAGAGAGTATAACACACTGTGAATACAAATAGGTTATCGTTTGCTATAATTTTTTTTTTTTTATAAAATAATTACTTCCTACTACCACTCACGGGCACAAATATTTAACTATTATTGCCTTACTGAACACGCTTTTTAAGGCGTTTTGTATAGGCAAACAATTAAGAGTTCGATTCAACGAGTGACGAATCGATGTTGGTGCTGCCGACTGAAACTGTCATACGGCGTAAGCATACCACAATTTATTCTACCGATAATAAAACTCCAGTTCACGATACTATAATTACTATAGTGATGATCACCAAAATTAACAAAATTATAATAATATTATAATACGAATAAAACGTGCCTGTGATGGGCTGAGATCATATGTATTTATATAATAAACGGGTCAAACGATTTCAGCTCAATTAAAAAAAGCCTCCAAACATTGTAATGAGTTTTATATTTTCAATGATATTTTGAAGATAATAAACACCTAATACCTTTTACATTATAGTAAATTTTAACTTAACGGGAATTTATAATACATCACTGTGCAATACGCGAATAAAATACATGTCTTCAGACGCTTATCGCGGATGAGTGAGTCCATGCTCAACTATTGTTTATAAGTCAAGACCGAATTTATATGCATTTTAAGTTTTAAATTGTGCGCTTAAAATGCACAAAATATTTAAATATGTCAAATAATTTTTGAAGATTACAGGTATTTATTTATTGTATAAAGTTATGAAACCGAAACATTAATCATGAAAAAAACGATTATATCAATAAACTACAATACTAAATACAATGTATTTTATGATAGTGATAAAAAAAATATAAAATTTAAACGTTATTGGAAAAACAATAAGTAGCGATGATATTTTCTTTATTGATTTATAACGACACTTTGTAATAATGTGTTTGTACGTGGAAAAACTTCGTTCCACGTTAACGCTCTTTATAGGTAGGTGCATATTTAAAACTCGGCAACATTTCCAGGGAAAAATGTTGGATAGAAGAATTCTCTAAATAAACATTTTCATCTTGGTGTATTTTAAAAACTTATTTTAAAATTAGCAAGTTTTTATTTTTTTTAATAATTTTATAACTTTATTTTTAATCAATAGGCTATTTTCATCTTCAGAAAGATTATTGATATGATTTGTAACTTGCTCAAAAATTGCTGAATCATCTAAGAGTAGCAAACCTGAAGTCTCAAGCTTTTTAATACTTTCAACTATAATCAAAACTTTATAGTTTTTAATGCTTTTGACATATACTTGTAGATTTTGAATAAAATGTTTAAAATGTTCGAAATTATTTGCATAAAATATTGACGATTTAAAAAATTATAAGTTATAGTTATTGACTTTGGTTTCAATAATAATTCAATATAAAACAATAAACAAATATTATTTTTTTATCGTATATGGGTTTTTTTTATGCACATCTATAAATATAACAACACGGAGATAACGGGATAAAAAGCATCGCAGCTCACATATCACTATCTGCTGTCACAGTAGAATCTCAAAGCATAACACGCTGTGCCTAGTGCATTCGCATTGTAGTGTTACTGCAACATCCGTCTTCTACGTCGCGCTGTTTTACCGACGGATTTTTATATTATTGTTTCTCATTTTTTGTACGTCGCGTTTGCCATTTTACCTTCCATACAACATTCGCACCGAACCACAGCCTGTGATGTAGTTACTCGTTCTACTCGTCTCCATCCATGCGTTGTACAGTGCTTCACGTTTATCTTTTTTCTATTCAGTGTCATACTCACACATCTGCTAATACATACCAGTGCGTTTTTTTATCGTTCACGTGCATCAGCTTTTCGTCGCGTATCGGCTAACTAGAATGTCGATGAAATGAGAATGTTTTTAAAATAAAATAAAACCAATGTATTTGTCAGCAAAGTGGATATATGTTATGGTTTGTGTCTAAAAACGGTTCTGTAAAGGTCGTCTTTTTTCCATACTATTCACATTTTGGGTAGTGAGCTACCTATGTGGTTACACGCATCACTCCGCGCAACCTTATATGCAGTTATGCACAATAATAATACGTCCGTATATTTTCCCTGCCGACAAGTTCACCAGACCGTGTGATCGTGACTTAGTCACACATAAAGATTCGTTCTCATTGGGTGGCTGAGTACGTGTCAACTTGGGAATATATTATTTATAGTATCTGGTAAATAGTTGTGTCATTGCAGCGCTGTTCATCAATCAGGGGCGGATCCAGGCCAAGATAACAGAGGGGGGAGCGATTTTTAAAGGGCACACATTAATTTTGATAAAGTATTTATTTAGGTACATACATATGTTACTTTACACAAACTCGTACAGAACAAAAAAAAAATTTTTGTAGTAGATAATAGTAATAAAAAAAGATATCACTATAATTTTGTTACCCTTGAAGTATAATTACGTCAAAAACTAAAATCAGGGACTTAAACTATTTTTTGAGAGAGAGAACGGAGGGGGGGAACGATCGCCCCAATCGCCCCCCTCTGGATCCGCCACTATCATCAATTACTGTACGCATTTGATATAATGACTATGCAACGTCATATTGACTATGTGTATTAAATTAAAACGTATCTTGCGCTAAGTATTTTCGATAATGTGTTTTCGATTCTCGCACCATACACAGTTATTTATCCTTTTATATTATTTTAACGATATTATAACATTGGCACATGTTATACTCGCACAAGCTTCAACGTGATTTGTAGCCGCTTGTCGTTTTATGACCACGCATGCGTGCTGTTTCACGTTGTTGCGATTATCACGAATTGCGAGTGTAGTCTAATAAACATCGCCTGTTGCAGTTCGATTTTCGAGCATGTCTGTCTGTCACCGAAATCACGTGCCCTCGGCGATGCGAACGTCGGTTACCATGTAATTATGTCACGCAATACGCTACATGCACTTGTACATAGATAGTACATGTATATATATATATATAATTCCGTGATATAATACTGTGTCACATAGTATTACGATTCGATAGATATATTAAATTATATAGTATATCCATCACCGTCACATTAGTCTTGGATAGATATATAAATATTTATTTTTATCAATATGGACCGCGATTCTTATAGTTTTAAAAATCATTTGTCATTTTGTCAAAATATCATATTTATATATTAATAACCACTTAATATATCACATAGATCCTATCACAATTTCTTTTTTTTCGTATATTAACTCGATTAGATTACAACTCACTCTTGTCTTTAACTCAAGTTTGCTTAATGATAATGGAGGTAAATAATTTAATTAGTGTACACCTTGCGCACACGATATAATATACGTTATACATTAATTATGTAAGTCGTAGCAAATCATTAATTTGCAAGAGCTACGTCGACACCAAACATGTATTCTCCTTGAACACTCAATTTTGAACTTATAAGAATCAATACACTGAAATGTATTCTGTACATGTCGATTGTTCACGTATAATTTAATTACTAGACATTAAAACTTTTTATATTAGATTTTAATATTTTAGTACGATTTTATTCGATAAGTGATCGGAAATAATTTCGGTGACTTATCACTATGTGCACATAATATACGTAATATATTATATATTATTTGACTACCCGAGTAATAAGATATACATACCTTTTTGCTTTATACAACCAATCATATTATTATACCCCTTTTCGACAAGATAAAATATACCTAATCTTGATTATAGTGACCACTAATACGATTTACCAAATCTAAATCTTTCTCCTCCATTATAAGTCACGACCCATGCGCTGGGTCACGCATAACTATACATTGTGACGTGCACTATAAGACGGATGAACTGAAAAGAGATCACAAAAAAATCACCAACGAGGTATAGTCAGTTTGAAACGATGATTCCTACACAATTGCACAAAACGTGCCAATAATACAGCAGACAAAAAACAATAGTGGACCAGCAACGACGTACGGTGTTTGTCTACTGTATAGTGTCACATAATACCATTTTTGAAGAGATATGATTATATAATTCCTGAGAAAAAAATATCAAACTGCCGTTGGTGCACGTCCGATATGCAGCAGGAACAAATGACTGCAGTATAATACTGTAATTAATTATTAGTTCCAGGAAAAAAAAATGATTTTATAAATTATAAAGTTAGAGCTAACATTATACAAATCTATAATTTTCGGTGGGGGAGGGAAATATAAATATAAAATATATCATACCAGAAAGGTATAATAGGTACATACACATTATATTGTATACAATCGAAATTTCGATAATATATATAATAGCGTCCAATTTATTACACGATAAATCGACAGTAAAATTGACAAAAAAAAAAAAATCGTACCCTATGCATAACTGCAAACATGTCATAGTTTTTATAACGTTAGTATTATTTGCATGGCTATAACTCACAATCGTGTAATCGTAAAATAGTTTTAATTTTATTAGCTATATTAGTTTTCTTTGACATTAATGTGCAGATCACTACTATACGTAGTATACTAGTATTATACCATCTAATTTTTTAGCTCATTTCATTGTTGAATTTGTATAATACTTATTATAATCTAAGATGGACATTCAACATTATTGTTTATTTAACTTTTATTCCCGTATTTAAATTTGCTTTTTTTTAAATTTTCGACAAAACTACACTATTTGTTCCGAAATTTTTCGGAACAGTACTATAATTATCACGATAAATGCTTCAATCATATTATGTAGAAATATAGTATTTACGTTTAAATATAATATCTAATTGACTATTAAGTAACTACTAGTATTCTGAATATTACGTTATTTTATTATTTACTTCAAGTAAGTAAAATTTATGTGCTATGACAATCAATCTTTCAGATTATGAAATAAAATCATGAATATTTTAATATGCACTGTTATGACTTAAAATACTTTAAGAAATAATAAAAAAAATACTTATGAAATATCTTAAACAATACGCATACAGTTAGGTTTTTGTAAACTATTTTATACTGAGTAAAAGATATAAATATTGATACTCGATACTATAGTAGTTTATTGTATTTATACGTATATACAACTTTATATCGATATTATACTACATACATAAATTACAATAACTTGATTACAATACTTTAATGCATACATAATATTTAAGTTCTTTTAGTAATATACTACTATGGTAACTCCTTTGCAAAAAATTGTTTTTAAACAAAACACATGTTGGTTTTTTGTACATTACCGATTTGTGTATTGACCTAACAAATTGTCACCAGCGCTCCTGTAAAAATATTTGTTTCTTTTGTTCAAAATCATTTAAATATGTTTAATGCAAGATTTGTTATATCCAGATGCATTTGGCATTAACCGGACGTATGCTTCCACCAGTGACATATTTACGAGAGGAGATTAGGGAGGTATATCTCTCCCTTTTTTACTTATATTTATATGGTTATAGTTGTGTGTTTTTTCCATTATCACCGGCTTGGTTTATATATATGAGGGTAAATTCTATAAAAATATAATGGAAAATTCTATGAATAAATTCAATAAAATATACGTCATGTATTTTACAGCTAATTCTTATGAAATATTGTTTATGTAAAATATAAAAATATTTTAAATCCAAAAATATTTAATTATTTAATCTATAAAAAATAGGCTATCTTACTTATTTTAGATATTAAATTTGGTTTATATATCCTTCATTCCAAGAGGCGAATACAGATGTTTTAGAAAAGATATCTTGTTTTTTTTTAAATTATTAAAGTATATGTAAAAAAAAGTATTAGATTTGTATTTATTTCAAAATCCTTTTAGCAACGTGTTATAGCGCTAGTTAGAATTTAACGGTTTTCCGTTACTAATTTTATTTAGAAATTATAGTTATTAATTTAATATAATAATTTGCTTAGATAATCTAATGAAAATTAAATACATAACTTTCAGTGTGGGATTTAAAAATGTAAATATACAAAATACCATGAAATTGATTCTATTTTTATTTTTTTTAATACATTTTTTTCAAGAAACTTATTTTTCATAAGTTATTGATCGGAAATTTGCATTATGAAAATAATTTGAATTTTTATAAAATCATAATACATAGTTCTTGCTGTTTTTTCACTTTATTACCGCATTATACGATAAGTAAGTATTTTTCTGAGTTATAAATAGTAAGGTATAGCTAATAACATATTTTCTATAATATGAACTACATTTTTGTCGGAACAATGGGATGAATATTATGATAAAGCATAATTTAAAAAATCTTAAATATAATTAATTGTTTGTTATATCGAGTTAATAAACATTTTATTATGTAAAAATAATAAAATTGAAATGAAAATTTTCGTCGGAAAAATATTGAAATTTTGAAATTTTTGGCATTGATCATTTAGGTTAATTTGATTCAATATTTTGGAAATGTTGTTTTTCTTCTAAACTCGATACAACTTTATTACTTTACGAATACTTTTTTATACAAGTACTATTTATTATGTTATGTATTTTTCACAAATAATTTATTTGGTTTAAATTCTTTCGTTCAAACGTTTTAAAGTAAGAAACGCATAATTTGAATTATTCGATATCATGTAAAAGGATCGGTTCTTCTCATTAATAATTCATTAAACTGATTCAAGTTTATAAACGTATAGGTACAATTTAAAAAAAAAAGCGTTTATTTTGTATCGTATATCCTGCATTGCTACTCATAATATTAATTAATGATTACGAATTCGCTCTAATTATATTATTTACACACGTACAACAACAGCGTTTCAGATGTATTTTCTACATCGCCGTTATACTCTAAAGTAAGCATGCATATTGTATTATATAATAATCTGAACATCATATTTCCTCTTAAAATTGTTTTCATGCTCTCGATCTATCTTACTTCCGTGTGTTTTGTAACAATCCACTATACATATAGGAAGTAGACACACATTTATAATGTATATTGACGAACCATTCGTTTCTATGAAATTATTGTAAATTGTAATTTTTTTTATTTTAAAACATTTTATTTTTTTTATTAGTGTATATTGTACATAATATATCAGTAACATATAGCTGTACGTTTTCATTTTTGTTTAATTTTTTTTTAATATTACAATACGTGAAATTTATTAAATGAACAAACGATTTATTCGTTTCTACGAAATTATAAATTGTAACTTTTCTATATTTAAAACATTTTTCTTACATATATATATATATACATACATATTGTATGTATTATATTTTATAACATATAAGTATCATTATGTTTTCATTTTCGAATAAATTTCATTTAATATTACAATACGGGAGATATATTAAATAGTTCCCACGCGTTCCATCTTAAACATATAGTATACATACGTACTCACATGATATTAATGCGATGGTAAAAACTAATAGCAATGGTACGTTTTGTAATTGAATACTCGTATACGAGCACCACAATCTGATATTATAATGCATTTTCTAAAAAAACAAAACCGTCAAACTTCAAATGTCCTTTTTAACCGTGTATGGTATCGTGAAGATATTGAGTGACTTTCATTTTTATTTTACCATATTATGACATGAATCGTATAATAAACAGTGTGTCTTAATATACGAGTATGTGTATACGTTTTGTAAAGCATTATATTATTATTGACCTTGATCAAGTTGTGTACCATGTCTTACAAGTTTATATGTTGAAATTTAAAACGGTGTTTTTAACTAATATCCATAGTACTTTCAATTTTACCTATTTTACCTGTTAAACAGGTTTAAACAATATTCATTGAGGGACCTGTAATAATAAACATAATCATAAAAGAAGTGTATCGCCAGAAAATGAGGTTATATAAATAAAAATAATTGATTACCTACAAAGAAATGTATGCAATATATTATATTTAAATTAGTTGTAAACAATGTATACGAATTATTTGAAAAAGACGACATACTTAAAATTTGCTTATAATTTACTTATAATTTGAACGTGCGATTTCTGAGTTATTAAAACAATAAAATATATGTATTATGCATAGGAGGTTATACATTATTTTTACATAAACATAAAATTGATGTGTTATTGGATCTTGTTTATACTCAGACAAATTTTACAAACTATAAAAATATAAAATATTGATTACTTTATTATTATTTATCATAATACCGCGTCCAGGGTCTAGCGTAAAATGTCTGTCACGGTGCCGCGCCGACGTTCGGTGAATAGTTGAATCAGTACTGTGCCGTTTTATGAACGAAAATGACGACAGAATGTCAATGGAACTGAAAATGCATGTATACTTACCAAAATTGATCAGCCGTCGACAGGTGCTGCAAAGTTCCAGGATTTTATACGAACGCGTGAGAAAATCAAAAGTCGATCGGATCATTGTTACGATTAATGTATTATATTATAATATTATTATCCTTTACTTTTATATTATACTTATTATACTCAAATTTATTCGGAACGCTCGCTGTAAGCAATTTTTCTTTGAAAATCCAGCTATACTCGTTCATTCGTAATTATTATGAAATTCTGAAATTATGAAAAATATTTCTGTGCAATCATTTATAATATATTTATGTACACGTATCTATATATTCTATTTACTTATATAGTATTTTGGTTTAGTTACAAACACTAATAATATTGACAAACAATAATATATAAGTAATACGATTTAAATAAATTCTCTTAAAAATACACAATTAATGTTATAATAATTTTTTTTTTCATTATTTATTTATTTAATCGTTGTAACATATTATTATTACGTTTCTTTTTTTACAATTTATTTTTAATTTATACATTTGAAAAACCAAAGAAAATACATTTCTTGAATTGAAATGTATAAAATTAAATTGATGATAAAGGAAGCAGACATTTTAAGGGAAATGAGATTTTAATCAGCTGTTTTTCGTTTTAGTTCCAATTTTATAGTACAAGTAATTCGTACATAAATTTATAGTGTTGATCAGTAGAGGATATTGTGAAATGGTCTGAGATTCATATTTTTAACAAATTTTAATTAATAAATCTTTTATTATAATTAAATAGTGCAATCAGAAACAAATTATAAAATATTATAGTTATTTCATTATATTATATAATTACTTACTATTTGTGTAGTACATTTTTTCATCGATTTATTTTTATTGCCTAATACGATGTGGTACACAATCTTCTTCTTACTATCACTGTTTAGTATTCAAAGCGTTTTTAAAACTCAAATGGTACAACTACGTTTGATCTTAGCAGAATGTATGTTATTCGTAATAATTAGCAATAAACCTTTATCAAATGTTATAATACAAGGATTTAAAAAAAAAAAATAATTAATAGAAAACTGGTTGTTTTTTAATTAAGCATTTTGATTTTTTTATCTTATGTTTACGTTTATAATAATTTAGTGATACAATGATAATTTGTAGTTTATTTAGAATATAAAATTGTATGGACACGATTATTATATAGACTGCAGCGTATGTTTATGTTCGATCATTAAACCACAAATATAATCGCAAATTTCAAACCGATAGACGTAACGGTCATCGTGAATTTGGTATGATACAAAATTAATACCTCAACTAAGAAAAACATCTATAATTTTTAACAGACAATCTTTTTTAAACTTCTATCATAATTCGAATTATTTATTGATTTTGAGTAAGTATTTTGTATTTTTATTCTTTCTGTAAATTTTTAAAAGCACCGATTACTGTTGAAACACTTAATATATTATAGCAGTTACAATGAAACTACATTTAGGACCATTTAAGGCTCGATAATTTGATAACATTATTGGCAGATAATAATATAGTGTTAAGTATTGCTAAGTAATTCTATAAGTATACAGTATACAGTATACCTACTATTATGAATAACAATTATTATAGTGTTTTAAGATTCATCAACGGTCATACCTACTATATATAAAAACGCGATGATTGATGATATTTTATAATTTTTATTTTCTAATATTATTTCTTTTGGCGATTGTGTCGTCCGCCAGTAGGTACGAATTATTATACATACGTTGTAAACAATTAATGAGAAACGCGTGTATCGATTACAAAACAATTTGGACGTCATTTTACCCGCGGTGTAATCCCAAGCAGGGGAAAAAAGTGTACGATACGCGTTTCCGGTGTTAGATAATACGCAAATTAATATACTATTTATTTCACGAAGCCAAACGGCTCGATCAGAAAATAGATAATATCATTACGTTACGACGACACACGGGCACGTCATTTCTTCAACAAATAAAACGTTATTATATTATATTATTAGTATAGCTGCCTATCTAACATCAATGTGCGTTATCTATGCATTGAATTTCGTACGTTTATTATAAATTGGGTTTAATTAAAAAAATATATATCCTTCGAAACAATCGCAACCGTTCACAGTTGCCGGTGACAGTTCACAGTAAGCGATGCGTACCCGGGTCGTCCATCATCGGCATAATATCGAACCTAATAATCATTATAACGAACGAGCATTTCCACAATAATATTATTGTTTACCGAAATACCGTGTTATAGGTACTCCCCCTCCGACCACAATAATAATAACATTAAGAATTCATTCACGAACCGGATGACGTGTTTACACAATCTATAGACTATCACGACAATGATGCACATTATTTATATATTATTACGTTCGTAATTATTATTGTAATGAATAATTATGTGCTCGTCGCGACGATGCGGTCGCGTTGACATCAACACACTGCACAGGACGTAAACGCGTCAGTACCGTAATATAATAATGTTATTTTAATTTTTTTAATTTGTGTTATTTTATTGTATGTCAACGAATTGTGTTGTAAACTTATATTTAAATTATTCCACTTTGCCAGTATAGACCGCGAACCGTGTAGTACATGGAAATTGTTGTATCACTGTATGCATTGTAGGCGCAGTTATGTGTATCATCTAGATAATTTTATCTTTTTAGTTATCTGTTTAAATAAAATTGCTATCTGAAAAAAAGATAATTTTCGTGTTCTCAGCTCTGTACAACGCATGTAACATGTGTATAAAAATATCATATGTAATATCAGGAAATTTTTATTATTAAACATGACTGCAAATATAGTTCAAATAGTTATATACTTTTTTTATCATATCCGAATTATAACAACATGCACAAGTGACAGCAATATATCATATAATATCAGTGCCGTGGCCAGGATTTTTTTTCGGGGGGGGGGGCTTAATTTTTGATGGCCTATTATGACAACAAATTGTTTGCACATAACCTTGGATTAAGGAGGGCATGGTCCCGGGCCCACAATGGATATCAAAAGTGGCGTATATAGAAATTAAAAAGGGGAAGTTAAAAAAAATTTCCATTCTTAAATTCCAATTAATTATACAAATAAAATCAATGCCCGCACCACCATACATTTTGGGAGGGGTTTGAACCCCTCTTATATCCCTCTATACATGCCATTTGATATCAAACAATAGTGGACCTCTGGCGAATAGTACGTTTATTTTTTTTATTAAATCAGAAATATTTGGATATGATTATAATAGTATATTTCGTATATCAAAAGAAAAATGTACAATTATTTATACAAATAACATTTTTATTTTTGGATTTAAAAAAGTAAGAAATACCTAAATCTTTTTTTTATCTGAAATATTTTTATTTGTTAGTCACCAATATTTTGATTATGGTTATGAGAAATGAACCCGGAAGCCCCCATGTCTACGGCACTGTATAATATTATAGATAAATCTATTTTTTCTACAGTATAATTTTCTATATAGGTACCTTGATTTGTTTGTTGCTTAGTGGGACGTCAACAATTTATATAATTTAAAATATTTTCAAACTGTTAGGTTTAAGACAATTTTTACTCATTTGGTCATTCGTTTTTCCACAAATACGTTCTCTGTAGCTTATAATTTATATGTGAAAAATGTTGTAGGTACACTACGACTTTCAGTTGTTAGCCGTAACTCAAAGCGTTTTACCTAAACAATCCTGAACCGCTTTTGATATCGCGTGGTTTTTAATTGCATCATTTGTTATAATTTATATTTATTATACTTATGACGCTAAAGCGTTTCAGATCTAACTCTTGTGCGTGCGAAATCTCACTTAAAAGTATAATACGCTTATGCAATGAAATTGTTTGCAAACACATACATTTTCAGCGTATAAAGCACGGTTGTTTTGTACAACGAAAAGTCATTAAAGTGATAAATATAGTAGTAATTTAAAATGGCAATGGTCGCCCAACTTCGTGGTGTTTAAGATAGAAACTCAATGTGCTTTCATTTATACGCACCACGATTACTGTAAAAAAGCTACAAGTTTATTGACACTTAAAAGTTTATGCATAGGTTGATGCGCCTCGGTTGTCAGTCCAAAAGTAAGTGGTAGTCTGTACGTTAGAAGCAGAATGAAGAGTCACACAGAAAAATGAGCCGTCGTTGTATACCGAATAATAAATTACCATATTATACGAGTAATATTATCTAATGCAATATTTTGTGAGCATTTTTAAATCGATGGCCTGATCAGGATATATCATAATTACACGTAAAATACTTTAATCAGCTTTCTGTGTATTTCAATTAATTTGATTTAAGCAATTTAATAAATATATTTACTTTATTAGTTCAACTTTTATTTAATCTAATAATTTTATGTAGGTACTAAAAAGTTTTTATTAACGTTTGCACAACAAAATATAATACGTGTGATGAAAAGCGACTATTTGTATAGGAATATGTATAATTTTGTTTGGGTAAATGCGAGTAAACCATTAGCGACAGATAGTTTGTTTTAATTCAATCGCATGTCTTGTGTTTAACTATAGGTCACGAGAACAACTTTACTCTAATGGACTTTGGAGGTTACTAGATTTCAGATAATAATATTATGGTTAGAAAAGAAATCTCAAATGAAATTGAATGGTCTTATAACCGTATGTGAAATCGCTTTATAGGTGCGTACACGGAAAATGTACATACGTAAATTAAATGCAATACCTATCGATTAAATTTGTTTCCTTTTTAGATTCGTAAACGAAGCGAGGAATGTATTGATTTTATAGTGATGTGGTTTCTTTATAATATGCCTGACCACTGTGTATTGCGGGAGAAGAGCTTAAAAAGATTCATGTAATATGGTTACTGAGTCTAATAAGAAGTTTTCACAATAATATACACGAACATTATAACCGATGCTTTAAAATGTATTACAATTAGTATTTGTCATTTTACAAGATTTATTTACACGTTGTACTCAAAAGAAGAAACGATTTTAAAATGATTACTAAAAAAAAAAATTCACTAAATTATTTATTTTTTATTTTTTAATACACTGCAACAAAGTGGTGTTTCGTGTGAATATAACAATAATTATTCTATTGTGCGTATAATGTGCGTTTGACCGTTCATGACCCGATCGATCCGTAAACACAATAATTATTGTGAACCTTAAATTTGAGTGCACATAATATTGTGTAAGTGCATACAATATATTATGCTAATCACAATCTACGAAATCGATAATGCTATATATGGTTATATTTGTATAGATGTAACCCTACGCATTCATAATAATTAACTCTGAAATTAGTTGTGTAGCTTTATTTTATATGGAGGACCATATTGGCGGCTCATGAACCGCGTCGGCTTGTGTATGTGTGAGTGATTTAACATTGGACAAATACCAATCATGCAATAGTATTAATTATTAATCGGGTGATTATGTCTGTTCCTCTCCCCTGCAGTATTCGCATTACCATAGAGTAACATTATCGTTGAATATATTAATCACTGATGTCGGTTTATACAATACGTAATTTAAGTTCGGGACTTCGTGCATTGCATGACCTTTTTTGTCTAATATTAATTTTAGAATATTCTATGTAATACATAATAATTATATAAATTTGTTTTGTAAAATAGCAGAATATTATGTTAAAAATTCGACTCGACATATTTCGTTATTTTATACTAAAAAATGTTAACCATTCAATATACTCAAGCATTAATTTACACAAACTGCATACTTTCATAAACATATCATTTTTGCGCATTAAAATTTTAGAAAACTTCGTTGTAGATTTGCATAATTATTCATATTTTTTTTTTATGAATATACTTGAAACATTTTTGGTGCAATAAGTCTTGAACCCTACAAATTATAATACGTATTATGTCAACGCGCGTTGACAATTAATAATTGTTTTCGCCTTAATACTTCGTGCTAAATACTTTATCATCGCATTTTTCACTGTAATATTATTATGAATTAACGATAATGGCAAGTAATTATCAGACCGTGTACACGAGACACAGGCGTTGATATTCCGTTTTAATGGCGGTCGAGTGCATTTACGGCAAAATACCGCAATATTATAATTTAAAATATCGAGTATAATACTAGGAGGCAGGGGACTTTTCCCACTGATCACTTAGTTTGCCACCCTCTTTCGGTTCTTTCAATCTTTTTTAGTAAGCTGAGAGTTTATAACTTTTTTTTATAAAAATTGAATTAAAAATATTTCAAACATTACAAATAAATAATAATTAACATTTTAGATAAAATATTTATAATAATATAATATATAATTATTAATTAAGTACTGTAATATCTTATACAATAATTTATATTCAAATTTGCATTCAATTCTGATTAAACCATAAAGCATATAAATATATAATTTATCATGTGTGTAAATAATAAATATTATAGTCTCTTTACGTGTAATAAATAATCCCACTTTTTCATAAGTTTGTAAAATTTGATAACATTTTTACATTTCAGATTATATTAAAATTATTAAGAAATATAAGAAACATCTTCACTCGAGTTTATATCAATATTAAAAAAAAGTGATGACTGTAAGTAAATATCATTATAAACTCTATAATTATTTATATTATTATTATTGTTCTATTATAAGTATATTTTATATTTTACCTAAAATGTTTATTAAATTAGTATCACCTTAAAATAATTATTTAAACTCTCGTGGACACTCGTCATATTTAGGAAGTTTAATTCTTCCGTGACAACAGCAAGTGTTTGCAAATCTTTAATTTACCATTTAAAAAAAACAAAGCATTATAATATTAAGATATGCTTCCTGTCATATCACCAATATATCTAAATATTCAGACGCATCTATTTGTTATTTATCTAATTTATCGTTTCTTTTGTTTCCTGTCGTTACACTATAAGTTTCTTCGTGTTTTCTTTTATTCATTTCGATACCTAATGGTCCATTCTGAAACATATAAAACAATCGAAAAAAAAAAAGTCCAGGATTTAAAAAGGGTAATAATTTACCTACATAAAAGTGTAGATTGGTTGACAATGGTTATAAAATTGAAATAATATTCAGTATGTAGTAACAAAGTCATACACTTACTCAAAAATATAGGTCAGTGCTGAAAGGGATAATATTAGTTGTATGGTAATTATTTTGATAAAAATATTTTTTAAAACTGTTTTGTATATTTATACGTATAACAGAGAAATCATAATTTAATGTTTAAAAAATACACCTATATATATTTTTGTTTTTAAATTCGATTTGATAACGATCAGTAACTTGTAGAATGCATTTTAATCGGTGACATCACTTTCGTTTTTCGTTTTAATGGTGGTTATAACGACGGGCATTGGTGACCTTTGTTAAGCGGGCAACGCGACCTATAGCTACTCTACGGGATTCGAAATAATAATAATATGTCAAATGAGATATTATAATATATTTTCTATACACGCTGTAAACAATAACGTCGTATGTTCCAAAATATTAGAGGGGTATGATATGTATATAGTAGTGAATTAACATTTTTCTTACAACATTGATAGACACTTACTTTTCTCTAGTAATTATAAAATTAAGAAATGTTTACGGAAAGAAGAAATTAACCGCATAATATCATTAACGCACAAACGCGCGAGCGCGTGTATGTGTGTATGTGTGTGTGTGTGTGTGTGTGTGTGTGTGTGTGTGTGTGTGTGTGTACAAAAATACGACTGTGGCATATTATGTCAAAATTTCAAATCGGGAAAGTCTCAATAACAATAATCATGATAATTGTCCTTCAGTGCGTGTGCGCAATGCAACTATCTGTAATATAATATTTGAAAAAAATGATGTAGATGTACTATAATACATGGGTATAACATAATAATCATAATAATATAAAACAGAAGAATCGATGTTGTTGAAATCTCGTCTCAATAAATAATTGTAATATTTTTCATACGATATAAATGATTTTTTTTCCGGACTGTTGTAAGACAACGCGTCATGAATTTCACTTTATCCAAATATTAAATTCCCATACCTACCAACAAAGTGTTCTCTTAAAAAGCGTCGTTTTCTCTCGGCGGTGTACTATCCCGCGCAAGGTCACTACACTAATAATAGTAAACACATTAATAGGTATAGGTACTACATACTTACCTACGAAACTCCAGTTCCGGATTATCGTTTCGGTTAAACAAATATTGTCGAATAGGTGTAGTCCGAGTAGAAAGCTTACCACGCCGGAAAGTTTCGTGAAAGGGAAGGTTTATTAGTTTATTACTAATACTTCAGAAACGTGTACAGTACACATAATATTATTACCTAGGTATTATATATTGGTTACTCATATACATATATACAGTATACAAGACTTCGTATATCTAGTGAATTTTTATGTTATACAGTGGTCGATGGTGTCGATTTTTCAATGAACCTATATATATATTATTATAATTATAATATATGATATAATAAATGTCCATAAAATAAATAATCTTATAATCGAGACGTGCGCACAGATAAAACTACTCTATACAGAATACATCTAATACAAATTATATTATAATGTGTATCGTCCGTGTTAAAACAACCTATCAATTATTATCATTTTTACACTACCTATATATGCGTTATGCGTGGCAAAATAGATTATAATTATATGGCTGAGTACTATAATAGTAAAAAGAGTAACAATAATCACCCTAAATAGTATATTGTAACTTATTTAATCAAATTGAATCGGTCGCTTGACTGCATAATAATCATTATTATAAACATTCATTAAATACGTTTTTTTTTTATTATTATTATCTTATGCTTCCTAATGCAATCGTTTTTCGTAGTCTTTTATCCCAATCGACAGTCTTGGTTTTTTCCTCACCTAAACAATACCGAACGTGCACATTAAATTACAATTTATCAATAAGTTACGTGTAATTTTAAAGATAATAGGTAGTTTTTTTTTTTTTTGGTAATTTATTATAAGACATTATGAGTTATGACATATTATAATAACTTTATACGGGGGATACTTGAGTCATGTTTCTATAGAACAAAAAAAAACGTTTTCTCTTAAATATTTTTTTCTGAACACATTCACATTCTCTAGGTGAAAATTGAATGTTACATATTTTATTTATTTAAATGCTATATGCGTTGGCTGTAAGGCGTGTGTACACAACACTAATTAGATACCTATGTTATAATCGCATTAGGTACCTTTCTATGTAGAATAATATTGTGAATCACTGTCAATTTTTTATTATTATAAATATTCCGTATTATATTATAATAGATTTTAATATGTTTCATAAATATTAAATAAATAATAAAACTAATAGCATTTTGTATTTTTATATTATATAATTGTTGTAGATATTCTATCGTTTCAGCGTTTATCAGCTTAGGTTATCAAATAAATCATGTAAACTTATCGAAAAGTAAAAGAAAAAACTAATAATTATTCAATTTTCTTGACACTATAGACTTGATGGACACCTTTATTATGGCTTATTTTTTATTCTACAGAGTCGTTAACTGCACGTACACAGTACATGGACACATAGGAATATAATTTGGCTAGAGATTAAAACTAACTCGCACGTATCATATTTTATTTAATCTAAATATTGCTCAATCAGACATCATTGAACTCGATTTGAATAAAATATATTCATAATATTTAATATTAATAAAATAATATAAGTTTTATTCGACGTAGAATTAAATACGTCCGTCGCTGCCAAGGTTGATTTGCACCGTGAATTGCTTCAAACTCAGTCATCCGCATCGTCCAAATACTCACGATTCGCTTTTTTTCTGCTTTCGAGAGAATTTTGATTCTTGATCAATCGAAATTTAAAGGAAATACATTTCCTTCCACTTATCGAGGTTTTGACTTACTAAAACATTCAATTTATCAACGTTTAATAAAAACCTAATGAGAGAGTATTGTTAATATTTAATTACTATTTTTTACTGTTGTTATCATGACAATTTAGTGTAATTGTGTTTTGTTATTATTACGTATTTATTTCGAAAAATGTTTAAATTAAAATAAAATTGTGTATAGAATTCACATGATAAAGTCATTGTGCGTGTATATAATATTATGTATTATTGTGTTATAATAAATAATAATATTTGTGATTTTACTTAGCGCGAGGTTCTTGTATGATGTTATTATTAACATTATTTTATATTAAATGTAAGCAAAGAACACTTTAATATCCACATTACTTGACTTATCTGTAAAGTCCAAAAATTAAAGAAGTTATGTCGTAGTCTGTTAGAATACCGAAAACAGTAAGATATTATTCAACAAATAATTGAAGAAAATCTAAACCAATTAATTGTAAAATCTACGAGATTATTCGTTTATAATTTAGATAACAATGTGTTTGAATTATCTATAGTTTTTTTTTTTTATTATTAAAAGATATTTTTGGAAAGGAAACATATTTATTAAGACTTATCAAGATTTTTGACTTATCGAAACTTTACTATACATTACACACTTACGTGTATATGATACTCAAGACTATTATTATTCTACATACCAATCAGTTGTGAACTCATCATGTAGGTAGGTACATCAAATTTTGATAGCAGCCAATACTTTCCTAAGGTTAGGTGGCACTCAAAATATATTAATTGATGACTTCGTGTGGCTTAAATCATACATAAAACGGAGCAACAAATAGACTTACGAAAAATAAAAACGATTCTATACATGTTTATTAGCTTATAAGGTTTGGTGAAGTTTGGGTATTGCACTAAAAATTACTGACACTGGTTTATCACAGTTGGCGTTAGCGAGTCTGAATAATCATCGAATTTTGTACAATAACGGGAATTTCTGTCGATGTTCCTGTGATCCTGTGACAACTTTTTTACCGTCTTCTACATCAGCCGCAAATCGTTTATTAATATACATGAAAATACACTAAAAGAAGACGTACCAGAGTTAAGTATATGTATTACAGTATAATATACAAATCACGTATTATCCTAATATATTCCCTTAAACGTGGATCGCGACAGAAATAACACACGAGTTAAACTTTGCGTTGGATAGCATAGCCGTTTTGTGTGCCGTAAAATACATTTTTAAAAAGATCATTATTGGAGGAAAAAATATGATAAAAAACAGCAAACCAGTCGCGTGTATGTCTGGATATACGCTTTCTACTACGCGCTCGTGATGTATATGCGTACACACGGTATGTATATATATATATATGCATTACGCTGCAGTATACTTGGTATACCAACAAATACACGTATCTGTATATATATATATATTATTCGGCTGCCAGAGGAAAGTAGGTGAAAGAAGAGACGCGTATCTGAGCCAGCCACTATATCATATTATACGTATTATGTTCGATGCGCGTTACCGGTGGGGAAACTACGGCGACGACGGTGGGAGGACAGCCGCCGCCGAGTACCGGTCCCGGACGAAGGCCGGGGGCATTACCGCGGTCGCGAGCGCGGGTTTCTGCTCTCCAGCGGTATTACACCGCAACCAGTGTCCAAACCGACGCTGTCAGGTGCACGCCACTCGATACTCGATTTGCAACGCACACGCACCAGTGTATTTCAAAAAATAGATAATAACAACGATATATATATAGTACGTCGTCGGTTTAAGAAAAACGTTTTATTCGCGACCGAAAATTACGTTATAAGACACTATCTTCGTCGTGATAAATATATACATCGTAACTATCGTCATCGAATACCGCCGCTTTCGATAGTTCCGAGTGATAAACCGTTGTTTTCATAGAATAATAACATTTTAGTCTATTCGCTGTGATCGCGCGCGCCATGGGACGAGTTTCGGCAGCGACCACCACACTCATCTGCTGCAGGTAAATACGATCGCGAGCGTTCAAGTTTCTCGAATATTATATGATGCTATGGGCATACTGAGCATAGATATAGCACGATCCGAGTTTTTTTTCCTGCTAAGACAGCGTTTCAGTGTTGTAGTTGCATAATTCACATCAGTAAAACACGATAAAATGCAATACAATATTTGAAATCGTATCATGACAGCAGAATGCAATGCAGTATAACACGTACGTGTGTGACCAAACGCGGGTGCGGGGCTCGTCCGAATATACAATAATAATAATATAAAAATTAATAATAATGTTTGGCGTTGTAGCCGGCTGGCGGGCCTGGAGAAAGTGTCGCTTTCACTGTGACCTTCTGCAGCCCTTAAGCTCTGCGCGCGACACAAAAGCGCAAATGTTTACGGATCCGTGGACGATTATTTTCGTTTATCATAACGTCATCGATTTCGTCATCTCTATCGTACGCTTTCATTAAACCGTTGACTGCCAGATCGCTTTGTTTTGTATCGAATAGTTTTTAGTGCTCGGTAAACGGCAGTGGGCGCACCGCGCTATGGTAAATCCCTCGCACGAAAAAATGAAAACCGTCTGCATAAAACGACCCCGAAGTGTATGGTTTTAAGCTTATGTTTGATCTAAACCACGCTATTACCGTTCTGTAGATCCGACCACGCGATTTTCGATACATAGATGTCATACGGTTTTCAAAGTTTTGTCTGGTACAGTCGTCGTCAGTCCGAAAAGGCACCGTTTCGCGTTGGATCTTACGTGAATCTTATGTTATTTAATGTACCAAACGTGTGGGCACAAATGTATAAAATAAATATAAACAATTTTACCAATCGTACCTTTAAAATCGGTCGCGAATTATGGACGATAAATAATGCTACGACGGGCAGCGTGTGTCGCGTGGAAAACACTTTCGTCCTGCACTTTCGTTTTTGCGCACGCGAAAACTAGTTACGACCGTATCACGATTTAAGCGAATGGGGGTCGTAAAATGAATAGGTATATTATAATATTATGGAATACATTAAATGTAATATGTCGTATTATTAATTATTATGCAGACGGGACGTGCGGAGGCTTATGCTATATAAATACGCATTACCTACCTGCAACCCACTCGTTATTGTAATACACCAATACACGTAATAGTGTATTCTAAGTCTGTGCGCAGCGTGTAATATACATCACATCATTAAAGTATCTGCCAATGAACATAAATGTAATATTTTTATGCGATGGTTGTAAATTTTTAAAATTACGTTTTTCTTTATAGAAATCGGTGCAGTGTTTAAACGAGTCGACGAACTTTTCATAGCGTGCACATGAACATGGACATTGGAGTGTTGAAAAAATTAACCAGATCCGGTTTTATATTACTTCATATTACCGTGTTGCTAATCGGTAAGTCACGTAAACTATATTATTATCATTGCTGCACTTCGTTTTTCACGTATTTTAATTTGTCAATTGCTTCATATTATTACGATAATAGTATAAGATAACAACAACAACAAAAATCATCCGCACTTAATGCGATTATAATAATTATATCGTACGAACGCACGTGCATAATATAATATTATTTTATTGTTTATTCGAACAAACTTGTGTAATTCGTGTATAATATATTATATACTCCGTATTAATAATATTCGTCAATTAGCGTGTATTTAGTATGTTATACACTTATATATGCGTTAAATGTCGTGTATTGACAAATTGATAGACAGGTGGATTTCACCAATTTGCGTTGATTCATTTCGCACGTGTCTACGCTGCTATTATACGCGTATATTATGCACACATAATATTAAATTTACCTATACCCGTTGGCCAATACCACCCAGTGCCCACAATATTACTCACCGAGGTTAGGTGTGACTATATTATATATGACTATAAATATACATTTTCGCGTGGCTCGTATGTGACAGTGGTGAGCTGTGGAAGAAAGTCGTCTCGCAAAATTCAATGTCGTGTTATAATCTCGTTTTATTCACACGCACACGCGGGAGTAAACGTATAACGTCTTAAACGTATAATATATGCTAGCGCGTGCGAAATGACGTGTCTATTGATATCATATGTATATAGGTACACAATTTTACGGTACGGTGGCACGCACCTTGTTTCGCTATAGAAACTTAACCCGTGCAATGCAAAACAAACAAAGTGATACAGGCACGTTCGTCGTATATTGTAGCAACCGATCGCCGCCCCCCGCGCGATCACCTGAACATAATATCTTTAGAGTCTTTATAGTGGCTTACCTAAATAAAGTATTTTTAAACATACAATAGATACACACACAACTATATAATATTTCTTAGATAATCAGCGCCAACGACACTTTTTTTTTTTTTGTCCCAGACAAACGCAATGACATACACGCGTATATCAAAACGTATCATACTATTGTTATCTCTGTACGCGATGTTATCTGCGCGTTTTGTCTCACTGCAATCGGTAAGAGAAAAATATGGTTTTAATACCTCTCTGCGATTTAATAAATTCAAATATTAATTTAAGCAACATACAGCACACCTGCAAATTGGTTGTTGTCAGTGTCACAATCGCTACAAATCGAGGCCTACGAGCGCTCCAAGAAAGCTCTCCGCTAGGCATTTTAAAAACCATGAATTACGTATTTTATAACAATATAATAATTAATTAAAAACCCATCTACTCTTAAAGAACGTGCGTATTTCACTCCGTCGTCAATGCCTGAATTCTAATAACAATGATGACGGACATTTTTTTAACTCAACAATATAAAATTTAGAAAATAAATAATCTACTTTCAATGACATAATTCGATATTGTTTACAAATTATTACGATTTTATACACTAATATGATCAATTTTCACAACTCATATTTTTCGTTGTAAACGGATTAAAACATATGTTGGTTACATAACACTTGTTTCAAACTTGAGAATTTTAAAAAAAGTGGTAATTACCATAATTTTCAAATATATAATTTGTTTCAACATAAACACAAAAAAAAAAAACCAAGAGAATACGTAACACAAAACAATTTGAATAGTAAATACGTACGCAAAAATATATTCTATGTGTCCACTATTATATTGTTTCCATTTGTTGCATTTTTACTTTGTTTTAGATTTTAATTAATTGCAACTACTACCAAAAAGTTTCAAAAATATGAATTCTGTGAACAATTTGGATTTATTAATATGACCTCTAAAGAAGGTTATGCCTCATTTAAATTCAAGACAGGCTAACTATAGTTAGTTATTATTTTAGTGTTTTATTATAATATTTTTTTGAAAAAAGAAAACATATTTCTAAGTTTTAGTATTTAAAGAAAGAGATCTTATGTTATTTTATGTATAAATGCATATAAATAAAATATACCATCGAGTCATTGCTAAAAATACAGAATTTATCCATAACGTTAACATAAATACGAGTAATTCATTTTGGATTAATATTAATCGATTAAAATGCTATCCTAACGATATGCATGTTAAGTTATAACAAATGATATAATAATATTAGCGTTTGAATGTCCATAGAGAAAATTCAACTACAACAGTATATATTGCATTAAATAGGTAACTGATTTATATTCACAGCGATAGTCAAACACCGTATAGATACACGCATAATACAAACGATGACGTTATACAACATTTACGTTTACAAGTACACCAATGGGGTACTTAAATTAAAAGAAAAACACAACCGCTTTGTGGTCGCGTTCAATCTTGCAGTGCAATCACAGATAGTCGAATCGATTACCATCGCCAAAATACGACATCTGTATAATAATATCATCATCATCATCATCATCATCAAATCGTTATTATCTTCGTCGTATGCACAGACGTAATAGCTTCTTCTGTTACACCGGGGCGTAGTAGTTCGTACACACGATAATATCATAATATAATAATAATTATGTCCCGGGGCCGAACGTGCGCGTAAATGGTAATATTATAATGCGTATAGGTAGCTGGAATCGGGGAGAAAAGTATAATATTGTTATACCTGACTCCTCGAAAAACTGGTTCAAGGTCCGGTGCATCGTTTCGTCCATTCTTCCCACGCGCATATATTAGAAAATCGTACGTATAAATGGTTATTCATAATGATAAATTATAATATTAAATTATTATGGCGTTTCGAGCGCCGGCTAAGAGTCACGATTGTCGAAGCGCGGTCATGACACCCGGCAGATGAATGAGGAAAAAACAAAGAGGAGACGTTTCAGCGGTCATCGAGCTGCGGCAGTATAGTTACAGTAGTTACACGCATAACATAATAATTGCTCCCTCGGCAGCGGTGTACTGCAATAGAGTTACCTACTTGTGAATGTTTTTTTTTTCTTACTGGAGTTCCAAAATACAGTCGAAAAAAATTTAAGGACACACTCCAATACGACCGTACTAAAACTATATTACTATTTATTTCGCTCTTTACCGATTCGTTCGTTATCATCCCAACAACAATAGACGCGATCGGAAAGGTTTCAATCATAATATTGTGTATGTTTTCTAATTCTCACCGGAGTGGAATAGTTTTAATTACCGTCTGGTAAACGCCCATTTTATTCAGTGTATTTTTTTACGTTCAGTCGTTTGTAAGTAGGTAATTCGAGAACAATAACAATATACAAGACTATATAGATTTACACATAATATAACGACGCGAGGACATTCGAATTAGGTATGGCGTGTAAATGTTAACCATTTGCTGACATTGACTTTCGTTCAATAGAATAAAAAAAAAAAAAAAAAAAAAAAAAAAAATACAATAACGATTTCAGTATCATAATGTTTTTCCGGGTATAATTTCGTCGAGTTTATATCACTGATTTATGCCTACTTATATGTTCAATGTGAAAAACCAACGGTACGTAACGTGATATTATGTTATTATTATTGTATGGACAATCTGCCACGAATAATATAACATAATGATAACGAAAAACGATATTTTATAATTGGTATATTTAAGTTTAGTTCACAATCGACTAAGTATTCTATATGCGCCACGTACTTATCTATGATATTATTAAAATAATCTAAACAAAATTATGATCAAGTTACACGAATTTTTCGGATATTTTTAAAAAGTTATGTATACTTACGTTATGCGTATAATGAAAGTAGGTCGAAACGATGACAATCAAAATGTTGACAGTCAAAACATCGAAAAGTACGAAATATCGGCAAACCAAAGTTTACGTTAGGTAAATATTGAATAATTAAAAAGTATTGTTACCAATTTTTTTTATGGTTAAATTAATCTTATATATATTTGCGGTGAAATTGGCGTGAACTACCTATACATTTTCAATACTGCGCTGACCATCGATACGGTTTTTTTTTTATATACATACCGCTTGCTACGACAGATACAGACTAACACACTAACATTTTCATCCGCGTATTATAATATAATAATAATATATAAATTGGAATTAAAAAAAATGATTCCCACTGTAGAATACTATGATGTTTTCAGTAGAATTTTTTTCGCAGGATCTCCATACGGCGAAATAAAAACAAAAAGGTATAAAATTTTTTTGCAAAAATGAAACATTATTATTGATAGAAGACTCTTCTTTACTTATTTAACTATTTTCATTCTATCTTTTTATATTTTGTTTATCATTATTATTATTTTTAGAACTATATATTTTCAATTATATCCCATGTATCTCATTGTATTCAAAGGGTACCGCCCGTTTATTGGAAAATAAATAAATATGATCGACGCGTTGGTACAGAATAAAATAATATCGTAGAACGACTTCATCCGGAGTTACTTTTTAAATACCGAAATATCTATACTGAAGACACATCGCACAAGACTTTCGAACGACAACGAACTGCAGTAAATGATTATTGTTAACTGAAATCTCCAAATAAATATTATACGTATTTGTCTACTCCGGAACAATCACGTACAATTATAAAACGAATACAAAGTACTAAAACAAAATAGAAATAAAAAATAAATCCTATACACGTTATTTTCAGACGACGTGTCGGCTAAGCATTATTGTACTTACGAAGAAGTCCGTAAACCGTTTTGGACGTTGCATGAACTCTTGGCCCGATTTGACGTCTAGTCAAGCTACCGTTTATATGTTCCGGTAACCGCATCTTCCTTAAGTCGTGATGTCGTTACTCGTATTTAGTAATTATCGCTATTATTGTCGTGACCCAGTCGTGCGACTCCGTCCGATTTTTTCAGAAGTTTTAGCGTGTATTAAGGACTCCGTTAGGTTAGGTTGCCATATTATAGGCCAAAATACCTAGATTATCTGCAGAACTCTGGTGCAATGCATAATAACCGGGTATCTCCATATTTTTTTAATTTTATAAGAGGCATAAAAAAACTGGATAGTTAAATATTACTGATTGAGGTGAAATCAGAATTAAACCATACATTGCAAAAACAGATTGAGATGCCCGGTTGTTGCTGCACCGAGCATATTGCTACTTGCGTTTCTTCAAACATATAATAGCCGACAGTTTGCTTGTAGAATTCATTTTTTACAGTTAGAGAAACTATAGAAACTCCGTCTATGATCTTTAAAATGTGTCACATAATATTATGCAATTATATAATATATAAAATAAAAATCCATAAAATCATGTATGTCGCCCGTTGCTGGTACGGAGAGGGGCTCTTAATCCGCACTTGCGTCCACGTTTTGTAGTATTCGTCGATGTACTGTGATAAATAGAACGTTCGATATCGCGTGAACTGTAAATACAATTGATATTAATTGTCTTTACCGTTTGTAACAATGTAATATTACATATTATGTGCTTTACTGATTTAGACGTTGTCGCAATGATTTTTTTTTTTTTATCGTCTCTCGCACTTCCGGCACTGTACTAACCGGTAACGAGTGTAATAATATAATACTATATGTCTATATGTACCGTTACGATATCCCAGACTTGGGGAGGAGTGGTGGTGCAGTGAAGACGATCCTCTTCCGTTGCGACCGCCACTGAGAATCTGTGTCGCCCGCAGCTCAGTAAATTTATATAATATTTTATCCACGTTATTTTAGTTTCTTTTTTTTTTATACCCGTGTATCATTATACTCCGATCAGTGTATGACACGACGCTGACGTGCCCGACTATATGTAGGTAATACAAGTAGTATACTGCAGCAACAGTAGCATTGAGCACAGCAATAGCACGTCAATTATTATTATTATTATTCGCGCTAATTGGAACCTACGAGAAAGACTGTATCCATAACGTAGAATCAATAATATATAATGATTATCGTGAATCATACACGTATAGATGAGAAGATGTATCTCGAAATGGCGCGTCATTATATATTGTTATCTCTCGGCAACGGACGAGAATGGTGCGTGGTGTATAGGCACAGAAAATAGATCAACTAATATACGTAGTATATGCGGTGTACTTACTACTGCAATAATCCACCGACGTGTGAATGAAATTATGTGCCGGACACGAAAACACGTGTGACGATCGAATCGTAGTACAATAAGCCCTATATATTTTTTTTTCGCAAATTTTTTTAATTCAATCAAAACTAAACATTTTCACTGGTATTCATAAAGCAGTAGATGTTTTTGGAAATATTAACATGTTATCTAAGAATCAAGATTTAATTATGTAATTTTTATTTATAAATATGTATTTACTAACTAAAATCATCCTTTAAAATAAATATAATATTGGACTCTAGTATTTAAAAATTATAAAATGTGGATAGATTATTCTATCTTAGTATTAATTACCAACATATTCAAATTATCACAGCTCCCTTACTTTCTAAACCCAGTAACATTGGCTTTGTCCGTCGTACACTTGTATAAAGAGTTAAATTATTCAGACTACTAGTTCGAATATTTATTTAAATACATCAGCATTACTAAAATTATCATCCTGTCATCAATTTATAAAAAAAAGAGGATGAATATCATTTGAAGAAAGAAGTTGCCATTACCAAAATCTCCTTAATTATACAACAATCTTAAAGTACCTACATGAACTTGAAAAAAGGTAATTAAAAGTTCTAAAGATTTTAATTTAAAAACGTTCAGTATTAAAAGAAAACGTATGGCAAATATACTTGATCGTAAATATTACTCTGCATAATGTGTACACAGATAACACGTTATGGTAGGAATCCGATTTCCATAACCATACACGTAATTGAACCGCATTAACGTGTTTGCGACCTAAAGTATTAGATCGATATATACTACATGTATTTTTTACCTTTCTACAAAAAAAATCCATCGTAGACGACAATACGTACCTACATTACAGTAAAAAAAATTATAGGTATTACCTAGTTCATACACGATAATTGAGTGTATCACAAATCATAGAAGATTATCGCTGTTAAACGTGTGACCACGCAATATTTCTTTTTCGATTATGTTGTATTCATTATTATTTTACCAAAATTACATACTACTGATATCATGAAAGAGAGGGGCATTTTTTTAGAAATATAAATTTGTTTTCTAGTTTGGGGGAAAGGGTTATGACCCCCATGTTTGTGCCACTGCTCGGTTCTAAGGCAGAGTGATCGTTAACATCACAATTAATACTGGACGGGACTACATAAAAAGTATAATTGTGTTATACGACCATTTAAAAAAAAAAACATTAACCGACTTTTGAAGTACATAAAGTCATATTTTATGAGCATATTTGCAGTTTGGGCAGAACGTTAACAATTCGATTTCGGATAAGTCTATTATTATGTTTCATTGAATACGATGTTTTTATTATTTGGAAACATTCAATTCACATAAAATACTCACGACGAATAAGACTTTACACACGTGAGATATAATACGATAGACAATAAATTGTTGCAAAACATGTTTATTGTGCGATGGTACGCGATTTTCAGCACATTTAATATAGGTACGGTAACGTTTTTATCGCACCAACTAAAATATACGCGTCAGTGACTTATCTAATTTATTATAGTTTTTAATTTTATAACGTTGAAAACAGACACTTACGTGTTGCCAGTTAGTTATAAAAACGTAACGATATAATTTATATATATATATATATATATATATATATATATAAAATAATAAAACTTTGATGATATTATATGTAGGTGTATTATAAGTTATGACCTATAAACAACGTTTGCGGCTTTATTATGATTTATACAAATATAATATACATAGGTATTATTTCTATATTAAGTTGTACTAGTTATTCTTATTTTAAATATAAACTAAAAAAATTATACTGGAAAAAAAATAGAGAAAAAAAATTAAAAAAGAACGTTTATTAAACAATTTCCCGTCCAAAATGTTTATTCGTATTATATAATATTAAACGTGTGTTGTTTAAAAAAAAAAAAAAAAATGATAAAAATGTTTCTTATTACAGACATTACACGTATTCAAATTTTTATTTGGAGTTTGTTACTATCATAAGATTGTGCTTTTTCTTCTAAATTAAAGGTTTAATCTCAGTAGAAAACAAAAATACTAAATAATATTTTAGCTTATATGTATGAATCTTACTTATAGGGATATTTAATTCTAGCCATAAATATTATTTTATCACAAGCAACAAAATAATATGACGTATCGTGGTATTGACTGATTATAAATTGTTCACACGTACGAATTGTGTGGGTAGGTACTATTTCTCGGAAGTCAGGAAGGTATTAGATGAATAGATAATACAAATCCTATATTAATACAAAAGTTTCGAAATAACAATGGCTTACTTATAGTCCAAATCAATACAATTTAACGTTAACTGACAACGTGGCTACTACAAATCACGCCATTTCTATAAAATGCGCTTCTGGACGTATCCAATTTACACAATTTAAACCCGTTGAGGTACATAATATTATTATACCATTCCATTTTAGTATTAACTATTAAGTAGTAACAAGTTTTACAAATGATTTCAAAACCGTCAGTGGATGTAACTTGTTTTCTTCTAAAAAATTAAACATACTAAACATGCCTTAATGTTGAATTTTTCATTTCGTGTCATCTAAACTACCATACACATGTTTAACACTTCATAACGACGTATAAGGAAAATGTCAACCATAATGTTATAATTATAACCATTATCCAAAATATACGTAGCAGTTCTAAATTAGAGTCCCTAACCGTGTTTTAAGAAATGCGATAATATGAAACAATAATGCACAGTAGGTGAGCGAGAACAATCTTTGAAACCGGTATTTTGAAAAAAAATAATATCTATATCTTAAATTAATGTCTTACGCTTATACATACCACCTACAGGCACACGTACGGGTATACGCTTTATCATTGACACACGACATAAAATTTGATGTTATAACATGTCTTCGGGTAAATAAACACCACTTTCAACTGGGGTAATGGTGTTATAGCGTCCGTCTACAGGATGCATATAGTTACCTATATATTATATATAATGAACATTAACGCAGTGCTTTAATTACAAATCGGTAAGCGTTACATAAACGCTCGTATACATGTATATCACATATGCACGTATAATCTCCTTGCATAACGACATCATAATATATTTTTCGATCGATTTGGGAAGCGAATTGCGGAAGTTCCGTGTAGTAACGTTGATCGTTGGCAATATGGTAGATATTTGTGTTATGCAACAGTGGTGTCTGCAGTAACGGCTAACAGAAAATCGGCCGATAAAAATCTACTCCATTTACGGTTTTTCATTATATATATTTTTAATTTAACGTCGATAAAGTTGTACGGTATTCGCCTACTACACGCCCTACATAGTATGTTCGTCGACTATTACCTATAGTCTATATGTTCATACAAAATGTTTATAACTATGTAAAGGCCGAAAATGTTCACTCAATCATTTTTAATTAGCATCACTGTTCATCGCTATTTGATTTCTCTGAGGCTTATTTAAGACATTTTTAGTGTAACGTGCTAAGCATAAACTATAAAGCCTTATACTATTACCATTGATTACCATCCTTATACCATTTCTCTAGTATTTATAATCAATGGTCTTACCCTTTGCTAAACGTTAGGTTCGGCATCCATACTCTGAACCTTTTAAACATCATCGATCACAGATAGTACTATTCAGTCTAGAGACTTCGTTGACCACAACTATTAATACTACAGTTGTTCGATCCTAATAAAGTAGAAATTTTACGCTAAATTATGAGATAAGTTAAATACAAATTTTTGTCAGCCACACTTAATATTATATAAATTAATTAATTTGGTCTGTGTCACATTCGTCGCTTGTATGACATATACAACTGTCAATTACTGCACACAAGCTTACCAAATTCCACGGCGCAAAGTGGATTCCTTCCAGGTTATTGTGACGGCAGTGTTTTATTAAAAAAATATAAATTATCTGATATATGTACATTTTATTTCACTGTCATTACTAATAAGTTAGTAGCTTACTTTCCTGAAATATATTTTTCCGCTAAACTGCATAGTATATATTATAATATAATCGTAAGTTACAATGTGTAATAACTGTCTATTTAATAGTACATGACACTATACACCATACAATAATATATAGTGCAGTTAATAAAATATAATATTAATATTTGAGTGAAATTTTTTTTGGAAATTTTCCAGTCTTCGTAGTTATAAATACTCACTGCGAAGTCATTATTAGTTATTATGTGAGAAACGACGTGACGTTACTGTTGTGTCGAATTTATATGAAATATAAATTTTAAAATGAATAGATTATAAGTTACTTATAATATCATCGATAAAATAATATTCTTGGTTTAAATTATAGAACTGTAATAGTATACTTACTTGCTGTTGTATGGAGATACACGATGTACTTCGACAGCTGTCAACTACTGTATTATAAAACCGTAATCGTGGCCTTTGCATCACACAATTTTCATTTTTAGAGATCCACTATATTGTAGCTGCAGTGATGAGCGGTCAACGGTCGTTTATGTTGAGTAAAATATTCCGTAAGGTTGTGATTAAATTAGTGAGCCGATAATATTATATAGTGATACAATATTATATAGCAATCGATATAGTAATTATTATTATAATTACTATTGTGACTCGCCTTCAACGCGCGCGTGCAATGAATCGATCAGAGAGGATGGTTGCATTACATACCTACCGTAATAATAACTATAATATTACAGTAGTTCATAAATATATTTTTTTTTTTTCAAGAAAATCGTTTTAACCTTGTCAGTTGTCTGTACAAGGTATATTCACATACAACGTGTGACAAACTGTCGACGTTGTACGGAGTCGCAAAGTGATATTATTATAAATTATAAGAAAAGAGAAAAGAGAATAAAACAATTTCGTATTCCTGATATTTATAAAAACGTTTATACGATTTAATTTTTCAATATTTAAATATTTAATTCTTCGCATTCTAATAGCTATACGCACGCAATCATCAACGATATATTCAGATAACGAACGCGTACGTGTCCGGTTACTATATGTTTAAGAATATCTGGAATGATTATAACAATGAATAGGATAATATTACGAGTAAATAAAATAGAAAATAACATTTCAAGTTCGACTATTCAATCACTGAAATATTATTTTTGATTTCGTATATGATTACTGAGTTTTTTATTATTTGATAAAATAAATAAAAGTATCGATAAGACATTGGAGATAATAAATATTATGTAAAATGTGATTTCTCATAATCACCTTCGTTTCCTAATTACGTTTACCGATCACTGCTCAAATACTTCATTACCGTTACCGGTCACGTTCTGTAGAGCTTCCTATATCTATCAACCCCGAGTACATGTTATGGTTACTTCAATACTACAGTGTCAATTATTAATTATTAAACAGATCGATTCGAATGTTACATTTTGAATTAACTTAATAATAATGCGCGTATTGGATATACTGTTAAGGAATATTAATACAAATTACAATATTTAAATTCTGAAACCAGCGTAATATGATGCGTCGCGTTAAAACCAATTAACATGTTTATTTTTTGTATGTACTTGTGGTTTTTTTTTTTTTTTGCACAACTTTTTTATTTTATCGCACCAAAATAGTATCATATATCTATAATTATTATTATTATATTAAGGTCACCGATGATCAAATAACTGTCGAACGAGTTTCACGTCAGATTGGAAACGCCTAGAAACGCATATCGTCAACAATACTCGAGGCTCGCGTAATGCACAAATTGGATCTGCTACTGAATTAGGTCGGTAGGACAATTCAATAGACTTCGCCGAATATTTCATTTATTTACATTACCAACGAAGAGTATAATATAAAGTCAGTCCAGCCGACAGCGGTAGAAGTGACAAATTGCTTTCTAATTTGCTCAATCGTGATGCATTTTTTGTTCTCTCTCCTTATATTATTCCCCTCCGCCGAATACGCACTTTTAAGATGCACGATATGTAGACATATATTTGTTGAAATTATCTTACAAAGTTATATTATGTCTATAGTTTATTTAATAAATACATATAATATACAAGGTAATCAATAATACAAATTTAATTTACTATAGAAATGATGGCCAAATAAAAAAATAATAATAATGAAACAAAAGTAATAAAACATCATAATCACAAATAGGTATAGGTATATATATACGTTTTTCTATAGACTCTTTAAAAAGTTGTTTAAGGGGTAAATTTTTGAAAATCAAATGAGAATGCCTATTTTTTATGCAATAATTGCGTAATGATATTATATTTTTTTTGTAAATTTCAGCACTTAAAAACATATTTTAATACTAGACACTTTGCCTGTTAACAATTTAAAGTACTTAAGAATTGCATTGCTAGCTTTATCGCAAAATATTATATACCTAGGTATAGCATAATATAACTTTATATATTCTATATAAAAAACGATAATAGTGGTAATAATTATTATGATGATGATAACAATAACAATTTATCAAAATACAAAACAAAATCTAGATCATGAACACTGAGTTGAATTGCTCTGTTTTCTCTCAAAGTCGTGTATTATGTATTGTATTATTAAACTGTTTCAACAAAAATATGATAATTTTACAATGATACCTGTGCTGTTATTATATCAACTATTCCATATTACATCTCAGACAATATTCAAAATGGTCAACGAAAGTTAATAAACATACTACAATAAAGACCAGACATAAATAGTGTCTTCCAAATTGTATGTGACAGTATAATATGTATATGACTACTACGTTATTTTGTCATTTTACTTGCAATAATAGATAGCTTATAATGATAATAAGCTACAATTATTATACATAATATATTTCTTTATTGTGATAGTTAATCGGCTGGTCGGTTACTTCAGACACCTCATCGATTCATTCGATTCTTTACAATATTTTGGTTATATTATGATCATTTTAACGTTTGATAATACAAAACAATACTGTCTTGAAAAACCAACGATCAATACATTCCAACAAGAATATTCAATGCTCTATAGCATAGAGTCTATAGTCTATATTAACTACGACGAAACGAATATTACGAAAAACAAATATTAGTTTGGACTGTATAATATTAAATTTATTGACTTCTAACCAGCACATATTTAACATAACACTATTGGGTGATAAACTTAATTTTATTATACCCGAAAAATTATACGTGACGACTTGGCTACGTTTGCTGCAAGATTAACAAAAACATTGAAATGAACGATTTTAAATATATCCAAAAGACACGCGTAGATGCAAAATAGTAGCCATGCGACGTGTGATCAATTTTTCACCACTAACAAAATATTATTAAGTCGAAACGTTTAAAAACCCATCATTCATCCGTTGTTTTAGGTTTGTAGTCTGTAAATATTGCGTACATAATTGAATAAATATTAATTTCTTAATAAATAGGTTAAGTTTTGGTTGTAAATATATACATACGAGGACGACGTGTGTGATGTGTGTACGTAGAAAATAAAATTCATTCACAGATTATTATACTTTTTTTTTTTTGGTCGTTGCATAATTATGGTATACAGATGAAGATGATTGAATACATGACAGTCAATATAAAATTACGTTTCAGTTGTTTAAAATAATCGGCAATGTTCATCGAAAATTAATAATTATTATGGATTACGATACAAAACGTGCTTAATCGGTAACGATTTAACATTATATTATGTACGGTTTACTCGAGCACCGTGTCCACATTGACCTGAAAACTCGTCTTGCTTTCACGGTTTTTGAAATAAAAAAAAGTATAATTTATTAAAATATTTGTTATTTTGCTCGCATTTTATGATAATCGCAAACTCAATATTATAAATCATATTTTCCTAAACAGGTCAACAATCAACAAAAAAAATGTGATACAATTTTAAATATACAACATATTAATTGAATTAAATCATATTTTTTAACACAGATTAATACAGTACAACGTCTAACGACCGTACTTCGAACCAAAAATATTCGCTTCAGCTTTTTTACAAAATATTAATCGTTTGTAATTTTACTAAATTAGATTTTATAGAAAAGTTTTTTTTTTTTAATTCTATAAATTGTTTTAATCATCTGTATAAATCGTATTTCGTTCGAAGTAAATACTTTCAAAGCCTATACCAGGCCTATGTTTAAAGATTATTCTTATAAATTATACTTTTTAGGTCATAAAAAATGTTTGATTGTAGATACCTAAAATCCATATTTTAATACCTCAAATAAAATATTTTATTTAAATCACGTTAATTTAAGCGATCGGTGAAAAAACCGATAAGCCTCCTATTTTGATGGATTAACACTAATATCATTCATTAATATTTAATGATTTATTTACAGTATTAAATAACTAAAAGTAAGACATAATAATAATATAAAATAATTCTCTCTTCGTAATACAATTTGTATTCTCTAAATTATTATAAATTAAAAATATTGTTATCTATTCTTCCATATAATATTATGCAATCACTTAAATTATTAAACACTTTATAATTTTGCTAAAAATTCAATCAGTTATACTATAACTATGGTATTATTTTTAAGTAAATGATTATCTAAATTAAAAAGTCCTTGACCAAATTGTTATTTGAATTATTTTTCAATCATATAAACAAGCGTTAAGAAAGTTCTTATATAGAATAATAAATATTAAACTCTAGTTTATTATTTTTATTTTACATTTATACACACTCTGTTTACAAAATACGACTTGTTTATTATTGGTATATTAAATTATGTGGTAAATAAAATAAACTTAGTATTACATTGAGAAATTACTAAATAAAAATGTTAAAATTAGCTAAAATTTTTTGAAGAATACAAAAAAATAATAATTGTAAAATAAAAAAAAAAAGCTAATAATTTATATTGTTTACGACATACCCGTATCATTGTATACCAAATTTCAACAACAAATACTATTTTCACAATTTATACGACCGCATTAAAATCACAACGTGAGAAAAAAAAAATGTTAAGTTCAATATAAATTTTGCATCACCACTTTTGTAAATCGTTTATTTCAAATACTTTTAAAACGCTCGAGACGGCAGATGTTTTAAAAATAAAAACAACTAATCGTTACAACAATGCAGGTTTTTGAATATAACCGAATAAGTTTAACTGTTATAATGGTTATTTTTTCAAATAGGTAGGAATGTATATTAAAAAATGTGAAGAGACATTTATTTGTACTTAAATAGTATTGGTTTTTAAACGGCTTTGTGTGTCTTTATGTGCATAGTTATTTCGTATGCATAATAATATATTGTGCTATGCGAATTACAAAGACAGCGGAGATGAATCTATCTAAAATTAAATAAATAACAGCTTATCCTTTAGATAATACAATATAATATTACTTACTGTACGTACTGCATATATCATAGTATTGTATAGTTTGAACATGTGTCGGGTCGACTTTCTCTGTCGCCATTGTCCAAAAAACCGTCTTGAAAGTTAGGCAGTGTTTTTAATTTATAAAAATAATAAACAAGTGTCCGTTATTAACATTGCTCTAAATTGTTAAAATGAGCAGGTATAATTTTTTTGGTCTCAGGCGCATTTGTTGAAATAAATAATATGTAATGTGATAAATTAATAAACACCGCTGTAAACATAACTGAAAATAAATTAACCGTGGCTTGGTACTTTGGTTATCAACGAGATATCTATATATCATTAACGAGACACTTAAGATTTAAATTTACCTTTGGCTGGTGGTGGTTGCAGGTGACTGGAAGTCGGGGTCCCTCAATAACTAAAGATAATGTTTACAGTAGACATGATAGGTAATGCGTTTTCAACAGTAAGTTAGTTAACAACTTTATCGGTTTAACATTTTGATTAACGTATCCGATTCAATATTATGTGCAGTGTTATATTATTGTATATGGGTACTAGGTATACTAAATGACTATAAAATCTTGTTTTTTTTTCTATTTATAATAATAATATATTACACTACGCATTATAAAGGCAATACTAGTATACAACACGTGTATTTATTATAATTTTAATGGTACCGGATTTATCTCAACGGTATTAAATATATGTATTTTAATTCAAGTACATTGAATCTAGGTATAGATATAAGTATCGGATTTATTGAAATTTGTGGCTTGTGCCCATTCTTTAAAACGTGAAAATTATACTTATTAGGTATGTAATGGCAATACATATATTATTGGTATTTTATTTTTATTCCATTTGCACGTTTCATCGTGCGTTTGAATCAATTAGCCTGTACGTATTATATTATAATAAAATAATAATATTATAATCATACTGTATTATTTTTACAAAAACAATAATTAGTTATTTAGTATACACGCTTTTCCGTCAATTCCGTAAATCATAGACAAATAAACAGTATTAAAACAGAACCGTACGCACACATATATCATATTATAATTATATTTTTCCTATGGAGTGAACAAGGCAAAATAAGTAAAATAGCCACACTACATTTGATTAAAAACAATGATTAATTGAAAGTAAGCGTAAAAATTGTCGGTCGAGTGGCGATGTTTGCGACCATTATTCTATGATCGAATGGATAGCTATACGTGTGTGGTGGCCATACTGCCATACATTGCGTAATACATTTCAGAAAGGAGATCAAAAGTCGGCACGATAAAAAAAATTAGAAAATGAAACTATTTGTTCTTTGTCATTCTGCAATTCTTTTTACGACAAATTGAGATCGATTTCATTTCAGCATTACAGTTGACAAATTCAAAGACACAAAAATATGCTTTCGATCTATCTTTTCGATTTATCGCAATGTGACATCTTACAGTGGGTTACCCGCAGTGTCTCAAACTCGGTCAATCCGACATTGCAAGATTGAAGATACACCTCCCATGTCTCGTATTTCAAATTTTTATTGCGCTCTCGATGAAAAATTTATTTATAATTTATAAGAAGCGAAGCACTATAGTAAAACGGTTGTATAAAGTACCTAATAAATATAGTACTCAAAGTTTAATATGTGTCAATTTCGAAACACAGGTCAAGCTGGGAATATGGATTTAAAATTGTTATCATGTCATTGTATCGTACGATCGCAATCGTATGATTAAAATTAGAACACGGAGATTCGCATATACTTATAGCTTAAATAATATTTTAAAATTTCGAAATCAAAACACACGTCATTTTAAAATTGCTTTGACTGTTGCTAAATAAAATCTCGAAATAAACTTCGAAATTCGGGAAAATAACGATTACCAAATATTTACAATAATAAGTACTAAAATTATTATTTAATCAATAGACATTTTAATGAATATTACATAATATATCATTTTAAGAATATTTATGTGTACCGTGTATGTAATTGAAATGTATGTCATTATTATAATAATGCACATGAAATATAACGTATTTAGAAATAACTATCATCTTATTTACTTTCCACATTGGCCTTAACATAAATCAATAAATCATCAAAACATACTTTTAGATTATCTGCTTTACAGCTACCAACAGAGCGATCGGATAAGCTATATAGATTTTACAATATTATACGTAGTTTTTCTTCGTTGAAAAACACTTTACAAGGCTGTAAATGTGAATGGTCAATGAATATTAATACCAAACACGTTTGTTTTAGTAACACTTTTTTGATATTTTTCAAATTATTTGTCATTAATTTAAAATTAAAAATAATAATAAATTAGTGTCTGGCGACAAGCTAAGCCAAATGAGATGAACTTCCAACGCCCAGTTATTATTATACCTGTAAATCCGGTCTGATTTTTTTATACTTAAAATTCTCTTCTAAATTGATTAAGAAAAAGTATGCTAATAGTCAATTATATACTTTAGTATTATTCTTATAAAATCACAATACACATTAGGAAAAAGTATAACACTAGTGTGTATAATATTTTATTGTATCTCATAGTTTTCATAAATATTCAGAAATCAATAATTTTAGAGTGAATTATACGTGAATTAATAATATCCGAGGAATATTTTGACTGATCGTTTATCGAAGTTCTCCATTTGAACCCATACCGGATTTCCAACAAGTATCCCCGCCGTTGCACATATAATTTGAGGACGACCACGGTTTCGGACCATGACCTCACACGGACCGTGGTCGTCGAGTTTGTCTAGTGAAATCTCTAACTTCACGATCAAATTTAATTCACGTCGACAGCGTTTCTACACTTCGTCGCGATATTACAGAGCAATCTAATCATACAATATATTACGCTCTTCGACGATCCTTTTGCAGTAAAACTGACAAGTATTTGATATCATTATTATAGCGCAAGAAAACTAAAAGGTGCAAAACTATTTTCTTGAAAACTCATTTTTATATAATATGATATGATATATTATATTATATACGTATACTTAAATAATATCATATTATATGATTAATTATTATGAATGTATAATTCAATATCATAAACAACCAAATAGATCTATTTAAAGAGTTATTCAGAACTAAAAGGTGTTAAATTAATATACGATTCATAAATTTGTTATTTAATAATGATTTCGCCTTATAGTTTTGAACTGTTAAAACTAAAAGGTTATATTTACATTATAAAATAAATTAGGGATAATCAATAAATACCATATCATAATCGTTGTGTCAACCACGATCAAATGATTTTTATTTTAACATAACGTCACTTCTTGATTTTGAAAGTTTACTTATAAGTTATATTCTATATTGCAAAAAAATAAAGAGGTAGGTGACTTAATCATATTTTGTATACCTATACTTTACTATTGGTTTACAATGTATCAATTATAAAATTAGTATCTATTTAAAAAAAAAAGCCAATGCCACATCATTTAATATTTTGGGATTTATAGTAACAATTTAAATTACAGAAAAAAATATATTAAAAACCAAAAAGTTCCATATTCTTAAAAGTTTTTTGTCCCAATCTGATATTGTTCATATTAAAGTTAGTTCTTCTTATACGAACATTCACTTGCAATAAAAAAACAAATTTCAAGACTTGATACAGAACAGTTTTAATTCATTAGTTAATTTTTGTATTTGAAATTCAGAAATAATCGTTTGTTATGAAAGAAGATAATATTATGGTTTGAAGTTTAAAGTCACTTTGGCAGATGATTCGAAATGTCGAGATCGCACCTTTTGGCCAAAAAAGTCTGAAAAATTGTACACAGTAATATAATATTAACGTTAGGTACATTCAAACGTCGCACTCGCATCATAATATATGAATCACGATCGACACGCGAGGACGTTCGCTCGGCAAAGTTTCGGTGACCTATAAAAACGCGTATTGTAATAAATTTAAAGTAATTCCTATTCCGCGGTCAAATGTTATATTATAATACGATATATTTATACGATGGGAGCATATTATACGCATCGCGTCCGTGTTATATCGACCGTGAAAAGCATAATCCACACCGAGACACATATAATTCTACGTATAAAGAGGTAATGATCTATAATATGTATATTATTGTTGTTACTTTTCGGTTGCTAGCAATCGTGGGTGATGTCGGTGTCGGTTTTGGTGAAGTGGAGAGGGGGGGGGGATGTGGCATAATGAATCGTTAAACTACACGAGCCGTATACTGTATAGTGCGCATTATAATAATATATTATATAGATAACCTATAGGTGTCCATTGTATTATGCTGACCGACCGATCGTCGTTTCTGCAACAGCGAGTTCATCGATGCGCGCAACCCGCCGCAGTCGATGACGTGCGGACGATAATATTATAATACGTCCGATGAATTGTACTCGCGTGTACGGTAATAATATTATGAGCGATGGCGGGTAGAGTACTATCCTGATACACAATCTCGTGTGATCGGAACGTGGGCGACTTGTCCGACCTGATGATTAATTCGTTTTTGTAATCTTTTGTTACAGTGAACGGACAGGTGAAGAGCGCCGGCACGAGATGGGCGAACGCCGAGCTGGAAGCGGCCGACGAGGCGTCGGACCTACAGATCTACAAATCCGTTGTGCAGTCAATGGAAGAATGGAAACAGCGAAAGAACTCGTCGAAAAGGTGCTAAAAAAAACCCCTCGTACTGGAATGTATTCTAATAAGATTATATGCGTACGCCATCCGGATCGCCGAAACTCGGTCAAAATAACAATTGCTTGATTTCAAAAATCGAGAAAGCCGTAAATTAATAATAATAATACTGTGCGGATGATCTAATATTCGTGTACTAAAACGGTGCGTGATAAAACTTGGCTGCAGATGCCTCTACCTATATAATACTGCAGTTATGATATTACGACGAGAACGTTATTAGATACGACAGTTGTAACGGTCATAATATTATGTACACTACTCGTATTATATTATTACTCTGTATAGTACGCAAACTATGCTCTCGTACGTGGTGTATCTATATATTGTTCCGATCAGGTACCGATCTGAGTGAAAAACATTAAATACCTACTCGATTTAAAGGGGAATACCGTATCCTAAAATGTAATAGCTTAACGCAGCTTATAACTGTAAATCGTTTATGACGTTTAGATTTCAGTATAATATATAACACACTGCAACTAATTTTATGATATATTAAACTGTTTCATAGAGCTATCAACCATAAGGTCTCCGGAAAATAAATCCATTCCTATGAAGTGTATCCAATGCCATAATACAATATTTGACCGTTTGTGACAATATTGTATGTTATTCTTCTGATGTTATAAACTATAGAGCAATATTAATTAAATCTCACGTCAGCGGTTTATTTTCTGTCTGAATCCTGCTGCTATAAATATAGCAGTGATTAAGTAAAAATAATATATGCGAAATGCTGGAGTAGTATAAAAAAGTATGTTAATTTATCACACAATATCAACATATTATAAAAGTTCAGTTGAAGATTAAAAAAATAATATAGTATGTGCGATGTACAAAATATACGTAAATGGAAATGGAAGTATGACCGGAACAAAACAACCTTATATAGTGACTATAATTATTGCAAAAAAAGTATATTTATACATGATGTTTATTTCAAATGGGTTAAATTAATTTTAATTAATAATTGAACAAAAAAGTATGGAAAAGTAAATTTTCTAAAAAAGTGTATAGGTAATTAAATAAAAAAAATAATTATTTGAACACCTAATAAGTCTAATGAAGGTATTTATATATATATATATATATATAATTAATTATAACTATAATATTGATTAAACGCAAACATTTTAAATCCTAATTAATAGAACGAAATAAATATATTATATTACGCATATTAGGTACTAAGTTATAGTTATTATGACTAGGCAGACTTTAGAATAGGATCCATACAGATCGCAAGCATACATTTACGCCCACCGTTGATCAATCAAAACACATTAATTGAAAGCGTATTCCGACGGAGGTTCGACCTCCGAATAATAGAATTCACCGTTGGGGCTGGGAATGCATTTGTATATTATTATTGTATATTATACGAAAGAACGTTGCGTACACACCTGCGCCTTCATGGTCCCAACGTTTTGAGTAACGTCAGAATCACCGTACTCGGAATCATATTGTACCGTTATGACGTTGAATTAATTTATCATCATATTGTTATATAGGCGTAGACATGCGTTATATTTTATATTATGTGAAAGGGGTGTATCTTACGTTGATTACGGCGACGCTCCGGTTCTAAACCCGAATCTTAAAGCAACTCTAAGTACACGCGTGCTAAAATAATTTAATTTTCTTCAAAATCATTGCGTTTTTAATTTATTTTTTGAAAAAAACTTCAAAACGCTTTTGGTGCAGTTAAACATCAAGTAAAATTATTATAATGGTAATTTAAGAATTCCAAAGATTTTCGATATTATGCGTCATGGTAGTCATATAACGGTACGCACATCTTAAACAGGTTAGGTTAATCTAAATAATATTATATCAATAATAATTAACACTATTTAGCCGCAAAGTTAGTAAAGCTTCATCCAATTTCGAGATAAACAGTGGTACGTATCAGTTTATATAAAAATAATAATATGTAAAAAAAAATAGAACATAAAATATTAAAATCAAAAATGTAAACTATTTGTATTATTTTACTTCACAAAATAAGTTTATTTTGTACAATTTTACCTGATACTTTTTTGTTTATCAAAATTATTATTGGTTTTTAGTTTTATAATATAAATATATAATACGAGTACTATTTGGATTTATGTGGATTTCTTTTTTCCATTTCTTAATACAATACGATTATAATTTATTATAATAATACAACGTTACAATTAACTTAAGTAAATTACAATAATAATCCAGAATATTATCGCTTAATGCTATTCATAAATTCTTAATGTATATTATAATTATTTTGTACTTATTTAGTGTTGACAATTATTATGTTCAATAATTTTAAGCTATTTCCATATTATTCGATAATGACTAATGAATACCGCCAAAGATATACTAATAGACAAACTTAATTACCAAAAAAACCTTCGCATAATTGATTTGACTCCTAAAATTAAATTAAATCGTATAAACTTTCTAAATAGATATATATATATTTTTTTTGAATCAAATATTTTATAATTAAACACAATCAATTAATCCAAATAAAATAAGCTGTTTATATATTATTTAAAATAAAAGGTATTACAAAAAAATGATACCGGTTTACATGCTTTGTTTGCATAATTGAAAAAAAAAATAAAAAAATAAATTCAACAACGAGACTGAACTATTAATTTAATTATAAGTAATGTAATTACCGTCTAATAACCACGCAGTTGATTCCTCAAAATAAAATTAAAAAAATAATGGTAAAAAACAAGGAAATCAAAAACATATACTATTTCCTACTTGTATTTTAAAATGATTATGTAATTTTGAGTGTAAGACTTAAAAACGCGGGTTTACTTAACGAACAAAACTTGTTTTTTAATTCTCATTTCCTAAAATCATCAAATGTTTTTTTAAATTAAATATGCATAATGTATACAATATACACATGAACCTACGTATAATCATGACTTATTAGTATTCAAGGACAATCATCTTGAAAATTTCTATTTTATCCAAATTCAAAGTCAAAAATGTTTCCATATACCGTTATTATATTGAATCTGAACTGTCTTATTTATTAAAAATTCCGATTTGATCACTAATAAAGTGGTTAATCAAACTAACACAAATAAATAGTTGTCATTGTAATTTTAATCATTTTTATTCACAGACAAAAAAGGGCAGAAACTAATGCCTGCTATCCGGAAGTGGGATGCTTTGACACTTCCGGCCCTTATGGTTACATAGGAATGGTACCAAATCGTCCGGACGAGGTAATATTGTGTTCATGTATTATTGAAGTAGAATTTTTGGAAATTTGTAAATAATATTTTGATGAATTTTCGTCGTGTGTTTTACAGGTAAACACGAGATTCTTATTGTACAGCTCGCGGAGGAGTCGACGGGACACACCACTGTTGGACGTGGCGTTCACAAATATGACATCCATCTGGCACTGGGCTGGCAAAGCTTTCAACGTGTCCGCGCCCACCAAAGTCATAGTACACGGGTTTGGTAGCTCCTGTTCAAACGTGTGGGTGTACGAAATGAGATCCGCGTTAATGGACGTGGTGAGTACCCTGCACATGACGGTTGACAATTTGTCAGGCTATTACTATTTATCACAATAAATGCATGTGCAGTTCTCGTTTTATAACTACTATATCGTAAAGCATACCTTAGAAATTTAATATTTTGAATGAATCGACTTCTGTACCTGTCTATACAATCGGCGTAACAATTTTGTAGGAATACATCACGCGTGAGTGTATTGATTGTATATACATAGTATGACGACGTGTTGTATTTGGCTTACATATTTCTATAACGGAAAATGAATTTTCTTTTATGTATACTAGGTATCTAGATATAATATAGATTGGATAGTTGTTTTATTATTATTATTATTGTTATCTTCTATTTTCTTAGCAATCAATAGCACTTACCCATTGATGGGATGAAATTGTGTGAAAGAAAACGATGGTTCAATTCGATATATTACTGTGCCTTTTATTATAAAAATACAACTATAATAACACCATTCGTTTTTCGAAAATTAAACGAATAAGAATATATTAACTTGATTTTACGAAAAGGCTAATGTATAGAAACTAAATTAAACGAAGTGAAATTAAACACAATTAAAAACATACTGATTGATTTATTCTGATTACAAACGGAAAGTGTAAATGTTTAATATGCTACTTATAATTAGTATTATATTTATTAGTATGTAATATAAAATACATTATTTAAACGAACTAAGAATCGTTTTATAGTTCTTTAAAAATATGAATTTCGTGACCGTGTTTTTTCTAAACTCTTCACACGCGTATATGATGCATATCATATTCTATAGGTGCACATGTAAAATCACAAACGATTTAGAGTGGAATTTTAACGTAACTCGATTTTTTTTTTTATGCACATCGTATTAATATAATAATATGATGGAGATTGACAAATAATAGTTTAAGAATAAAGCCTAATCCATACGCTCATCATGTTCTGTATATAATATATATACCCCAGTCCTCCGTTATACCAGCTTTAGCAATAGGATTAAATAATATTTTTCACCACACCACTGCCTGTGTTGTATAGAGAGTGATTTACCAATCATGTTCATGAATTTTTTTTCTTACAATTATACATTTATTCGAATTCCGATGTTTTAGGAATTCATATTTTAAAGGATTGTGATTTATTGTATTACTTAAGGCAGCGGTTCCCAAACTTTTTCGTCTTACAGAGCCTTTTTGGAACCGAATTTTTCTCATGGCACCTCTGATAAAACCGATGACTTTTTATTTATATAAAATAATAAATAGAATATTTCAAATTTATTTTTTGATAACAACGATTAGCGTTGCGACGCCCCGGTAAAGACGGTAAAGTATTAAGCGATGTCATATCTTCAGTGGAAATTCAAACTTTTAATTTTAAACAAAACCCCATGTTTTTACTAGAACTAAAATTAGTTGGTGAAAAATGTTCTGAAAGTGTTGGCGTTAGGTTATACTAGGTGTTACATGATTACTTTCATGTAATTTTTCAAGTCATTGGATGCATTTTGGACACGTCATATATCAAAGTATAGGTTTACCGCCAAATTATTATTATGAATTAGTGGCTGTTTGACAAAATATTAGCAAGTTTAGAATACAATTTTTCCAAGATTATCGTCCACAATGACCATTTTAATAATAAATTACGTTAAATATTTTTTAAATTACACAATTTTCAAATTATGTAAATAATATATACTTATACATACGTATAAAAAAAAAACAATAATTACGTACTTAACGGAGATAAAAAAATAATACTAACTATCGAATGCACAATAACGTTCACCGTTCATGGCGTTCAATATACCGTGCAAATAGTAATAACAATAATTACGACAGTTAATGGTCCGTCGCATAGCGTATTGGTAAAAGAAAAAACCGTTTGAAATCATATTCTTATCATTTATCACTATAATAACAATAATAATATCATTATTATTGTCGTCATCATTTCGATCGCGATCTGACCGTCTGAGCACGTGAGCAATTATTACTGCAGCGCTGCGCCGTATGACAACGATGATAGTAATTATGTTCGATAATAATAATTTTATAACCATCCCGGCTCACTAATGTGAATCATGTACCGGAATAATCCGCACAGACGAAAAACATCTATGTAAAACATTACTTCGACGAACACAGATTTTTGTTCGTGGATGTGCCAATTAAGCATTCGCGCCGATGACCCCACGACACTATAATATATAATGATACGTATATAGTACATAGCAACATTGCACTTGGCGTCGTTGACCCAGTGGCGATTGTATACACTAGAAGAAGCTACTTCCGCGTGTTTCCGTTTACGTCATGATATTTTATTATTATTATTATTATTATTATTGGAAAACGGACATAAATATTATATACGCGTGTGTGAGCTCATAAACCGGTAGGTATATGAGGTCATCAAGATTTATAAATTATTATTATTATTATTACTATGCCCACCAAAAATCTTTGAATCCGAAACGAAATAAAATATAAGTACAAGACTAAGATAGTTATACGCAACAAAAACGAGACACTATAACAAGAACGCACAACATTTAGCATCTATTAAATTGTTAATGGGTACCGAAGAGAAAAGTTCAACTCTTAACTAATGTTATACCTGCTAAAACTATTTGATTTGAATCTGCGATAAAGTAAATAGAATTAAAAAAACACATAGTCTCTAGACGAAAGTAAAAATACAATATTTTTTAGAAGTTATCATAATACTTATATTATACCGTGATTATTAAATTGTATGCCACGTTGTATTATTTTATATTTTGACGATCGATAAGCATTTAATCATCGTGACTGTAGAGTATAATTGCAATGCCCCATTGCTGTTTTAACCAAACAGTAATTGACTTTATTCAGTAATACCATAATTTTTTGTAAATTTAAATATTATAATAATTTTTCCTATCGTCGAGGGGGGGGGCTAAGATTCTACACTCTATCATAAGGCGTGAAATAAGATTACCACAAAATTTGGTCTCTGATCGTAACGTTGCGTCTGTGTCACAGGTCGACTGTAACGTCATCTGCGTGGACTGGGAGGCCGGGGCGATCATACCCAACTACGTGCGCGCCGCGGCCAATACCCGGCTGGTCGGCAAACAAGTGGCTATGCTGATCGCCGGGCTGGCGTCCAAGGCGAACCTTCCGATAGAGAACGTGCACCTGATCGGCTTCAGTTTGGGCGCACACGCGGCCGGTTATGCCGGCGCCGAGCTGAAGAATCTGAGCAGGATCACGGGCCTGGATCCGGCGGGACCGCTTTTCGAGAACCAGGACCCCAAGACCCGGCTGGACTCGACGGACGCCAAGTTTGTGGACGTGATCCACTCCAACGGTGAGAACCTCATACTAGGAGGCCTGGGGGCCTGGCAGCCCATGGGCCACGTGGACTACTATCCAAACGGCGGTCGCATGCAGAAGGGCTGCTCCAACTTGTTCGTCGGCGCCGTCACCGACATCATTTGGTGTGAGTAATACCTACATATGCATTATTTTTGTGACATATCTCTATAGGATATTCAATGAGTGTCTAATGTACAAGTACCACGAGAATAACTTGTCTTGTATGATTGCATCATCGAGTATATAATTATTATAGTAACCATGTACAGTTCTTATAATTAGCAAAAAATATTATAATAACATCGTATTATTATTATTATGTAAGTACTATTGTTATACCTAAAGTGAAAATTTGCTAGATTAAAATTTTATCTTATCTTAAAATTTAAGTTTACATAATAAATACATCTTAATTATAAATGGGTTAATTCATATTTATTTTGCTTTAAAATTTAAACATCAACAAATAATCGACATCTTCTTAGGTATTGCATTTAATAATAAGTTATTTTTCTTCAGTTTTAGTCTAAATTCCTTTGCAATGATGAATACTCCGAATTTATGGGTATTGAATTAACAACGTTTTCTTCGACTTATTTTTTTGATGATCAATCCAACAACACACCTTTGTATATATGTGCATACCTCATCGTCTGTCTAGAAACTCAGATCTTTAATGTTCAATACAAACATATTTTAAGATACCTACTACCTTAAGATTCGTCATGTTTTTTGTTAGGCAAGTGAAAAACGATGTTTTTATTATTGTAATGTTTGGGCGTAGACTTTTATAAGTACAATTTACACGTTTTGTGTTACAAAAACATAAAGTTTATATACACATATAATATATTATATTTCTATACATTTTATGTTATTTACTATTACAATTTAATTGTTAAAACAATTGGTTGTATACTAAAATGTGCAATTAATTTATATACCTGTATAATAATTTACATTCATACTGCACATGTTGTCACGAAATGTTGCTTGCATCATAATATTCATAAGTAATCTCATGTCTTGTAAAAATCATAGTCATTCAGTTATATTACTATTGAATGCAGTGTATAAAATAATGCATTAGTGTACGAGTGCACATGTATAAACCAATATCATCGAAACAGTATATATAGATATATACTAAAATGGGTTGCATTCCAGAAAACGAAACATCTTTAGAAAAAAAATCACTCATGCAATTATACACTTTGGACCGTATTGGGGTTGGCTGTTAACCGGTTCACCTTATTGGACTGTATCTACCTTTTATATTTTGTAATAACATAATAATATATGAAATATACACTACGCAGTTAACAGCTGCAGGTAGGGCTCTCTGTTTGAATCTCGTGAAAATACACGGGCACAACCACCAGTCACCACCAAATATTATTCGAACGTATTTTAAATTGGTCGATTTAAGATTCACTTGTTTTTCTAGTAAACAAAAACATAATATATAATATTTATAATAAAATTATTAATTATGTTTAACACCATTGTAGGTTACGAGACTAACAGGTATCCACAAGACTAACTCGATAATAATTTTTATTATAACGTGCAATTGGCTTTTTTTTATCGTCATAATTATTATTTTGACATTAGATAGTAAAAAAAAAAAAAAATTACACGTAAAAAACTCCAGAAGCGTATTATGCACAGACACTCTATAACTATATATTTTATTAATATCTTATGATATCGTAAATGTTCTACAGTTGAGAATTAGTAAAAATAATTTTGTCTACCACATAAAACCCACTGACCCAAAAAATAATATGGAATATGTTAGGTAGGTACAAAACAAGCTGGTCGGCTGAAACCTCGTTTTTACGCGTTTTTTATGTAGACTTAATGTGTTTTACTTGATGGCTTATTATAATAATTCTTAACGTATATCTACCTAGCTTGGTGCACCATCGCCACACGCAATTGAATAGATGTGCCTTGGTGTTTTCGCGTTTACCGTTATAATACTATGCTTGTGCGTGTTTTTAAATCCTCTCAATTTTCGTAAATATTATAAATACAGCTACCTATCTTTCTGGTCACTGAACAAAATCATAGCGTCTCGGCTCCATCGCACCTATATATACAACTACAACTGTGAAAGTATTTTTTCGTCGAATTCCAAAATCGATTGTATGCAAATATGCAATATTCGATGGGAGTCGTTTATAAACACAGTTACGAGTTCAAAACCGTTATATTTTGTACTCGTCCCAAATATTAATAAGTACTAACTCTTACGATTTGACACAGAAGACGTATTATCGTTCGCATTCGGGCACGACGCATCGAATCGTTACGATCCTGAAAAAAAAAACTATACGTATTATCGTTCGCATTCGGGCACGACGCATCGAATCGTTACGATCCTGAAAAAAAAAACGTTATTAATTCCTATACGCATTGCAATATGATATTATTATTTTATAAACTGTATACACAAACATTAAATTTCATCACCAGACCCAAAATGCAATACACATATAACCAAACTGTGCAATGTTTATTTGATAACATTTCTCTACGACAGTATTTAAATTGTATTGCTCGGATTCGTTAAATATACGCCCATAACGAATCGAACAAAATTAATGGGTGCGTTCCGTGCCAACTACGCTACCAACGAACTCTTTCATTTTAATATCGTATTAGATTTCAGTTATTATTTTAAGTCGTGCGCCCAGATGTCACAACTAATACAACACAACCCTTGGCCAACATTATTCAGTTGCGTGTTCACCGACCACCAAATCTATAGTCAATTATATTTATTTCAGGCCGTTGGCGAAATTCCTTAGATAAGCTTCAATAGCGCTCGAATTCACCAGCTCAAAATCACGGATACAATCACCTTAATAGCTGTAAACGGCTAATGATCCAACATCTATAAATTACACGTTATCGTACAAAACTAATGACGTGATATAAATTAAAGTTAATAAAACAAAAAAATAGTTACGGGTTTCAAAATATTAAATCGTTTAATAATATTTATAATATGGTTTCTGAGTCTCAGAGAACTCGATGACATATACTCATGTAGATATTTGGTTTATTTTTATGTCTATTATTTTTTCTCAATATACCTATTGCATATTATACATTTTAATATAACATTCTTAATATTACATAAGAATACCATAAATAATTATGTATACGAAAAAAATGATACTAATATATTTATTTTATGCTAAGCTTTATCTTTATGACTAGCGCATAAAAACATTAAAAACCGTGTGTAGTACATTTTTTGGGCACTAGGAAAATGGACCATATATTGTTTGGTTCAAAAATATAGTACATATAATATTTTTGTGTTATTATTGTGATTATAATTTATCATAAAATATTTTTCGGGAGATATTTTGGTTTTGGAAATTTTGTTGGTGATGTTATGGTTGTGATATTTGAATATTTCGACATACTTAGATTCCATTGTCTTTTACTGATTTAAAGCCATCGGTGCCGATTTCTGATGTTGAAATTTCTGGTTCCAGCAACCCATAAATAAATAATTCAATTCCATACAGATGGACTATAATTAAAAAATGAGATATGTTCGACATTATATATTTACCTAATGATTAAAATTCATTTTACGTATATTTTTACATTTATTATAGTTTCTTTTATTAAAATTCATAATTTTGTAGTCTTTTTATATATGCATTGCATATTTGAAAAAAAAAGATTAATAAAATAATGTGTTAGTCATAAACAGTGCCAATTATGTGACCTGAAAAATACTATCTGAACTACAAAATCGCTTTTACATAACAATAATTTTATAAGTTGAAGAATATGATTGATTTTATTTTTAAATGTGATTTATTTCACATAACAAACTTTGGTGAAATGACACGACACGTTTCATACACAACCAAAAACTACGCTACCTTAAAATATAAAAAAAAACCTATATAATAAAAAAACATATTGTTATTCTAATATTAACATTGCCTAAAGATTGAAAAGATATAGGAGTATAATCATTGTTTAAATAAATCTAAATATACCTATAGTTTTTGTTTAAAATTTTTACACTGTGCAGCCGATATAAACAGGCGCACGTCAATGTTATAAAATTATAAATTTCTCAACATTGCCTGCCTGCCAGTCTTATTGACAATGCCCAATAAATTTCATCACCGCCAGCCACATAACATAATATTTCGCTGTTTCGACCGTATATATAATATGACATTCGTTCGATTTCAGCTGCGCCTGAAGTGTACGGCAGGAGCCTGTGCAATCACCGGAGGGCGTATAAGTTCTTCACTGACAGCGTTTCGCCAAGTTGCGCGTTCCCGGCCGTACCGTGCGAGTCGTACGAGAAGTTTCTGGAAGGCGAGTGCTTTCCATGCAAGGACAAGTCCAAGTGTGGCAATATGGGATACCACTCGGACAAGTCTCCGGGTCGCGGGAAAATGTACCTGCTTACCAGGGATGAGGAACCGTTTTGTGGTAAATATTATCTTATCATATTATCATATTAATATTATTACAACATCGCTGTATATAATTTATTATAAGTATATACCTATATTTTTTATGGAGGGATGCGCGCGCATGTCGATCTCACCATCGTCGGTTGTGGGGTCCGTGGTCGTCCGTCAAATTGGCAAAGGTGGGCGCATTAATTAGTTAAAACTGTAAGCGTAAGTTAAATGTGAATTCTATTTTTTAACTTTTTAAAGCTTATCTGGTTAGTTCGTTTTCTGATTCACTTGAGACCTCAACTACTTTAATTGACTATTGGTGCAACTTAGATTTGTTCAGTTGATTTAAAAGCAATCCATCAAGTTAATGCTAAAAGCATTTTTAAAAACTGTTGATCTTAATGATTTTATACATTAATTATTACTGTATCCACAGTGTTAAATAACAATGATCTTATATTGTAATGTATATTATATTCTCCCTGGTAAAATAATATCATATAGGTATCTATAGATAGCGCCAAGATACTCTTTAGCGATCCAAATTCTACATACTAATAATTAAAAGAATAGATTAATTTTTTTAAGTTAAGGTGGTATTTTTTTTCCATATTATTGTTCTGTAAATTTAGCGAGTTAAATTTATTATTTGTCAACTATTAACATAACCTTGCACACCTTTGCGAATTGGACTACCACATAATGATATACTTTACCAATATACTACAACCACGGTCATAATGTTTACTGGTAACGACAACAATAGCGCCGTGATCTCGTGACAGCCAATAGTAATATCATGGCGAAATAACTACATGTTATCGTGTTATAGGGCTGCGGCCAAATATAGTCGAATCGTGTGCGTATAAGGTCAAGTATGAGTCGTTGTATTATGCGACGTGTGATTGATTAATAGAATATTATAATAATAATATATGATTGAGATATACATGTATAAATACTTAATCGTGTTACCTATTGTACACCGGTAAACTATGATCAATACAATAAACATAGTCTGACTAAAGAAAGCGTGTCCCGGCTAGATACGATCCAAGTTAAACATTGGTATTATCGACAATCGTTTGCACCGCGTGTTGACTTTGCGTGTTATAATAATTTCTGACACCATCCTTATTTTACGAGTTACTTATTGTACAAAAAATAAGTATAATATCATATTACTATATTAAAAAGTGTTTGTTTATCTTCATTATTATGACGTGTTTAAAAACGCATACAATCCAATACATAACAATGTAGACATGTTTTATGCACAGATTCCAAGATTGTTTCAAAAACTTGAACTAATCGTTTTAATTTTGATATGTTTGGATAATAATTTAAAAATAATGGTGAAATGACGAAATGTACTATGCAGGTACGCACAACCAGTTCGATTTCGATAAAAAAAAGTTAATCAAACGAATTATGTTTATCACGAAAAAAGTATGACTTGTCACTTCACTGTAAAAAATCTATTTTCTTACATATTATGTAGTAAGTGTTTTTACATATTATTATGTGTGTGCTTACATTAATATTAAAAATGTATAATATTATGTTGAATAATAATATATTAATATCACGTGATAATTTTACACCAGTAAACCGTTTTATTTTTTTGTGCTTCAATTAATGTAAATTATTTGATTTGGTTAATTTATTAGGTTTCCTGTCGGTTGTATTAATATTTCTGATACAATCATTAATTTAAAATACATCACTAAACTTATTAAAAACAAGTTCCCAAAAGGTTTTTTTAAATGCGGGACGAGTTACGCGGTCTCTTTTCGGTCTACAGCGTAATGAGGAGATCGCAAATACCTGAGACTTGTATCACTTTCGAGCGCAGATTGCACGAAAAAAAACGACTTTAAAAGACTATGATTGTAACTTTGACTTTGAATTTTTGATTTTTTAAGAGCGCCGATATAATATATTAGACTATCATGAATCTAATTTTTTTAATTATTCATCAAAATGCTTCTTTTATTTTATTTCCTCACAACTATTATAGCACACCAATACATAGTCAAAATCTACAACTCTCCTAGTGCGTTGCCTGTGGTCAGCTACGGCAAAATACAAATCGTTCTGTTTGGTCAACTCGATATAAACGAAACATTTACCATTACGAAGTAAGTATTAACGTCCGATAAATAAATATTGTATATTATCAAAAATATTTCCTTCTACGCACTCGATAATAATAATTAAATAAATATAGGGATGGAACTGAAAAAAATCGATGACGTTTTTAGTTTTCTGATTTACCACATATGGTACTCACACATTTTCATAAGTCATAAGCAGAAAATATCAGTGGCAAAATCCACAATAGAGAGCTTCATACTTTTATATCAATAGATCAATAGATATTACACTATGGGTTAAATTTTATGTACATTTTTTCTTAAACCGGATTGTATCTATTATTATCTTCGCCGTCTTCAAAATTTCACGGTATATGACATAAATGCACATTTCCAGAATTGGCTGGAGGTATATGACAAATGATTCTGGGCATGCTCACAAGTATATGATCATAGTGATCATACCTTACCCCACCTTCTTAAAGTAGTAACCATTTTCGAAAACCTATTTAAAAAAAAAATAAAAGAGTTAAACATAATGCGATATTATGACAATAAAATACTTTCTAAAAATACTTTCGATGCTTTCAATATTTTTAAACTTCGGATGATCAGTAATAATAACATCCTCAAACATTACAATTGTCATAGCAAAGACGACGCGGCGCTTTCGGTGGGCGAGACGATGAAGAAAATCATCGTTCCACATCCTGCGCTACAGGGCTTTAACAGAGTTCAGATCACGTACACCGCTTACAAAGGATGGCTGTCAAATGGGCTTTCCAAGTGGAGCATCGACAAGTTCATACTTACCGACAGTTATGGCAATAGGTAATGAACAGCAACATCACATCCGTCTATAGAATACACTAATATAGTAATATTTATGTTAAAAATGAGTTAAAAAATAACTGAGATACTTACTAATAAGTACGTAAATTTACAAAAAAAAATATTGTATGAATAACAAACGTATACCTTTCCTAAGACAATTATTACTTTCAAGGTGACAGACTAGACAACTTGCTTTGACTATAATAAGTGTTTTAAGGTTATTCGTTAATTTTGAATTCAAAATATTTAACATTAATCAATATTTGATTTTTTTTTTCTCTAAAGAACATAATACAATATAATTTATGATTTCTCTTGGTTTAACGATATTTTAAATTATGTGCAGCCAATCCGTTTGCCAGAGGGGCTTAGTTATGCAGTCGGAAGTGCCTGTCGTGTTGCCTCTATACCCAGGCGATTGCAACCTGCCTGAATTGATGCTACAGATCAACGTAAGGAAACGAAAACAAACATTATTTTTACAATTTTATAATTGTTTTAAGGCTTATCATGTAATTATTATCATTTGTCTCCCGTTACCGTCATTGTAGATATTGACGTTTAGTAAGAACTCACGATGTTGAACATATAATATATTAATAATCATATTTTTTGATAACAGTTACGTAATAGTGTTTCACACAACATAATATAATTTCCTGTACTTACCTACTAGTTGCTGTAGAGTTTCCCCTCCCCCCAATTATCGAAACAAGTTTAAGATATGTACATCAAATATGTCCTTAAATAATAATAACACGCAACAACGTGTATTTCAAATTTAAATTAACATTAATTTATTCTAAACGGTCAAACGTTTCGATTGGAAACAAAACATTATAATAGTAATATAATGTATGTTATTACCAACAGATAGAAATGTCTTCAGTACATTATTAGAATGATAAACATTTTTCAGATCTTCGGTTTGAAGTGTTAAAATATTAAAATATACCTGGTCAAATAATAATTAAACGTATCTACACCAATATATTTATAAACATATCAATATCGATACAATATGATATTGCTAGTTTGAAAGATTGGAAGGAAAACGCTGATTTTTAAGAATATCCATCGTCGTAGTACTAGATAAAATGTGGGATTATGATGTTTTTCCAGTATAATATAATATTCGGATCATGGTTTATGTTGTTATAGGATCGTAACGGTTATCGAGTGCCAAAATTAACTGAACTGATTATATATATATACCTATAATGATGTAATGATATACGTTATCGTAACAACTACTGTCAATCGTTTCAGGGCGGCGACATCAGCGACAAGACCGACTTGATACACGGTGGCCAATCGGAGGAGTACCGCCAACAGCACATCAACGACACGTCCACCGTACACCTGCCAGTCGTCGGCAGCGGTGTGGACGTAGACCTGACTGCTCCCGGCGATCTGTCCGCCGCCGCGGCCGGATCAACGGGGCTGAGCGCCACACTGGGCGTAGGCATCAAGGAGTACATGAACGTGCCGTGGATGCCATTGGTGGACATCGAAGCGGGACCGGCCGGCAACAGTCTGGACCCGTCGTCGGACAGGCGCGAGCAGTCGGGCCGTGGGTTCTCGGCCAGCGGGGTCGCCGGTGGTCGGACGGGCAACAGGACGGCCACCGGTAGTGGCAGCAGCGTCGTCGATGGTGCACCAGCCGTTCGTCCCGTCGCAGAATCGGACGATCAGTTCCCGTACGACGAGGTGGTGCAGGCAACCGGCGGTAGAGCGGGCGCTGGGAACGGGACGGCCGGAGAGATCCGCGAACCAGTGCTGCGGCCAAAGAGCAGGTTCCGGATGTACCGGATGCCGGATGGAAGTTCCGCCGCCGCCATTACCAGTGGTGCCGGCAATGGAACAACGTCGTCATCGTCGTTGCCGCCGCACCAGAACCTCGGTAACACGTCGTCCACCACCACAGCCGAACGGTCGTTCATCGTCCACCTGTTGCCACAAAAACTGATGAACATGATAGAACAGGCCGAGAGGTACGCCCGGATGGCATTCTCGCCGTTCATGTGGCCGACTAAAGAACGTGCGCAACGCGCGCTCAAGCACTTCCCGAGGTCAGTATACTAAATATATTAAATTATAAATTAACATTATTAATGATAAACAAGTAAGGGAACTCACTGTGTGAGTGTGCTAAACTTCCGGTTTCTAGACGCATTTTAAAACAACGCGATTTAATATAATTCCACCTAGTTTAAAAATAACCTCGTAACCTTTACATTTGTTGGTATACAGTTATTACATTAGTTTGTAAACTAATCTACATTAAATAATGGTATTTTTATATTTTAATATTGACTAATATGAATTTATTTTAAATAGAACCGTTATAAAATCTCGATACATTTATGTACTCGATTATAATTAACAGACCGGCGGACGGATATAATATATGATAAAATTTGTGTTATTTTAGGATATGTGGTTCGGTTTTTTTTTTTAGTCAGCAAAATTACTTTTTCCTCAGTTTATGTTGATTTTTTTCCCCGAAATAACATATTATTATAAAAGCTGATCCTGCACGGCATTTCCCGTAGATGATTAATTACCTGTATATACCTCTTCTAATGTTAACTACAATTATTTTCAACACAGCTGTTTGAGTTGTTTTGAACAAATATCAAATACAAGTCTAAAATGATATCTAATCGTATAATAAGTATTTTATTTTCTGTCGACTGTTACTGATAACACTGATCTATCATCTATGTATACGTTTTAAAAAAAATGATAATTTTTCGTGAAACAACTGCGTATTTTCAGTAACATGTTAATGATAGATTTGTCTGTGAATCGCTCACACATACAAGCATTGTCTTATATTAATATGGATTACAATGTATGATGCGTACAGTAATAATATTTTCTAACAGACTTTAAAATCGTTATTGGACATATATTATGTTTTCAGGTTTTTGTTCAACGAAAATAAAACGTCCGAACAAGTAGTCAACGTTCAACTGGACGAGAGTCCAAAGAGATACATTCCATTAACGTTTGGGAACGACCATCCGGACGAGCAAGCACAACAGTCTAGCGGGCGGGCGATGCTAATGGAAGCGAGAATCGTACCGGCGATGACCGACGACAGCCCGATCGTTGAAGAAGACTTAGATTTATCCAAAGAAGACATTAGATAAAATTCTGCTAATATTTAGTCCATAGTTTTATATTATTATTATTTTTCGTGTAATGTGTATGTGATGAGTTTTACAACGACATACACGCAAAAATGAATATTAAGTTACGTATACAAACATATACATAATATTATATTATACGTGTATGTTTATTTATTTATCATGTATGTAAATAATGGCTTAGAGATTCCGATTTCGTCTAAAAGCTCAACTATATTGTGGAATGAAAGAAAAAAGCGTAACGAATCGTATAATTTTAGTTCCTAAAAATTGTTGAAAATTCAAAATTCAAAAAACGAAATCATAGAATTCCCGTTTATAATTTTTTATTGTACTTACTGTAAATACCATATGTGCGAATCAATATTACAATAGAACCTACTCATTTGTTCGAAGACTATAATATTATAATGCAAAGGTTACAATTGTTTGTATATAATATTATAAGCCTTACGGGTTTACATCGCAATCGATAACCCTTATGAAATATTTATTTATACACTTTAGCAATTAATTATTTATACTTTAAGTAATTTAAATTATAATAATAAACGGAGACGATTACTTTGTATGGTAAAATATTTTCCAAACATAGTGAAACGTCCAAATTATTAACACGTTCATATGTATTTAATATATATTTTCATGTGTTTAATATAACATAATACACACAATAATACATTAAATCGAATCCATTTGATGTTTTATTATTAAATTCTCCATCTGTTAAACGCAATACTAAATTTTTGTTATTGGTATAAATTTAATAATGCAAATCTTATAACAGCTATAGTTCATTAAAATTAAAAAGCTGCCATTTATTAGTTTGCCCACACAAATAATAGGTCAAAGTGTATTGTCAAACTTTATTCCAGGTCAAAGCCACCTGGTCATACATAGGCTATACTGCTATAGAAAAATTTGTACATAGCGTATAACTCATAAACATGAGTGAGTTTATTAGAACTCATTAATTGATATTATTCATGTATAAATTTCTTCACGACAGTGCTGTATTCAGGATTTTTTTTCGGGGTGGGCTTAAACATTCATACTTAACTCTATAGAAAAATAGGAAAAATTTAAAAACATATACTAGGGCGAGTAGTTTATGAGTTATACGTATTTAAAGTTTAGACAAGCGGAGTAGTGGACAAACATTTTGTGAGGTAACCCCGTACCACTCCACTCCGCGCATCTAAACTTTAAATATTTATAACTCGTAAACTATTCGCCCTAAATTCGATTTTTATGTATCAAAATACTCTGAAAATTTTCATACTTTGGAATATGAAATTAAAACTCTATGTTGTCATTCAAAAAAGTAAAACACTTAAATATATAATTTTTTAGTAAAAACGTTGTTTTTTAACAACTTGAAACTATGTAAAATCAAAATTTGAATATATGCATAATTTAAATATAATAATGGGGCGAGCATGCTTAAAAAATCACCTTGTATATACACATATTATTTAAAATAAAAGATTTCGGGGTGGGCTTAAGTCCAAAAGACCCCCCCCCCCTTGGATACGGCACTGCTTCACGACATACTTCTGATAAAATTTATTTTTTCGATATTCTATTATAATATACCTCATGTTTAATTGGTTTGGTCATCTTTGTAATAGTATTTAATTTAACCGCAAAAAAGAATTTTTTTTTTTAAAACACTACGTTTTGAGCATTTTCGGGTCGAAAAAATAAGTTTTTTACTCTGAAACTTTACATCTACGTTGAGCTGTGTTTCTAAATGAATATAAAAACGTAATAGTGTTTCATATGGGCCACATCCACTTGTGAGCACTTTAAAAAAAAACTGATTTCATGTTATTTTAAGTATATGGTGCTTAATTGTGAAACACTTACAAATATATTAAAACGATAAACTCAACGTTGCACTACATTTTAAAATAACCATAATTGCGATTATTCAAAAGTTTACCACTACCAGCCGTAAAAGACCGTTGTTTTTTTTTTAAAACTACGTTTTGATCAATTTCGGGTAGAAGAAAAAGTTTTCGACTCTGAAACTTTGCATCTACGTTGAGCTGTGTTTCCAAATTAATATGTGAACGTAATAATATTAAGAATATCAATATTTTTTCATTCATATAGGCCACGGCCACCTGTGCACTTTTTTTTAAAAAAAAACTGATTTTTCGTTATTTTAAATATGATGTTTACTTGCGACACTTTTACAAATATATTAAAACGATAGATCCAACGATGAAATAAAGTATGTAGGTATAGTAAATAAACCTTGGATTAGAATAAATTAATATCCTCATGTGAGTATGAAAAATATCAAATATTGAAAAGCGCTCATAATTCATTTAAAAATTAAAATATTGTAAGAAACCAACGAAAAAAGGCGGCAGGTAGTAACAAATAATCAAGAACGTTGATCAGAACTATTCAACACACTATACCTATGTGGCTACGTTTGAACACCATGAAACTGTACAGAAAGTACGTAAAACCCAAAATGATAAAATCAACACAATTATTCTTGTTAATATAATATGATTAACTTACATTGCTATCAAATATTCATTAATTTATATTACCATATGTCACCAATAACTAATTTAATTTACTAGGTAAAAATGTAGATATTTCTGATTCGTTATTCGCAAGCTAGTTGAAATCCATAGTACCTATGGCAATACGTAAATTCGATCAACTACCAAGTATTAAAACATTAAGTTATATCGTTTCTATCTATATCATAGTTAAATACTTATAATAATATGAACACATAAATTAAAAAAATAATTAATTATATAATTAGTGGGTATAGTAAATGATAATATAAATTATATTCTTTAGCTGTGATCTATAATTTTATTTGAAATAAAAACATTCAGATTTCACATATATGTCAAGTATATTATAAAGTGTACTGTTCCGATAGACTACAATTTTAAATTCCTTATTTTGTGGTGAATTGCGATTTATTACCAATGTGTACTTCTGTTTCACATTATATTAACACAGTAGTTTTAAAAATGAAGAAATATTTGTTTGTTCTTCAATCGGGAGCGTTTACCACCATCCAGAAAAAAAATTTAAAAAAATATAGTCACGTCCAAAATTACACATGTGTATCCAATTAAAATAAAATATCCAAAAATATTAAAGCAAATATTTTCTTTATAATAATATTTTGTATATTTTATTGAAGTTAAATTTTTAGTATTTAATCTATGTTATAAAGATTATTAATTAGCCGTACTTCTACCTCTTGTAAGATATTATACTTCTATATTCTAAATAAATACATAGCAAAGTTCATCAAAATTTAAGCTTTAGATGTTTTTAAAATATGTTTGTAAATTACACTCAACATTTTTTTATATTTCTTATAAGCAAAACTTATATGGAACCAGGTATACAATAACTAAGCCTTACATGTTAAAATTAAATAATAGATAACATTTAGATAATACATGGAAAATAATTTAGAAAATCCAGTTATAATTTTAATCATATTTCTTTATTACATATTACTGCATTTATTCAGTTTTAGTAAATTACATTCAATGGTTATTTGTTTGCACTAATATTATATAGTTTTACGTTATGTACAAATTACAAAATATAAAGTCCATGGTTTATCTAACACCTAAGTCTTAATTAATATATTAACAGTTGACTAACAATAAAATTATAATCGATAACAAATCGCGATATTATAATGAATTCATGAATATTATCACGTAAAGACAGACAAGTTTGGATAATGGATATGAGACATTTTAAAGGGTGGAAGTATAATTCATACAACATGATATATATTAGAGATCTAACAATATTTTCAATTCTTTACATTTTGTCGTTTTCAATTGATAACACGGAATGTATTTGTTTGTTTGTATATATATATAAAAAAAAAAATACAGTATAGTAATAATAAATCAATGTTATTAATCGGACAATTGTAATTTCTACCTAAATACTAGTATATAATAATAAAAAAAAAAAAAATCAATTAACATAATAATTATTGTTTACAACCTACAGACTAGAAACATAAAAGTAGCTTTTCCCTTTTTTGGTGTTAAAATTGTTTATACAAATGTAATAATATTCAATATTTAAATAGGATCTCTACCGATAAGCAGACTTGTCAGAATAGGAGAAACTATTTAGTGTACCTATAAGATATTATGATAACATCAAAATCGTTTGCAATTAAAAAAGTTTCTTGAGCGACTTACTAAAAAATAATAATTTAATGTAACATTTGTTATACCCGCGGTGTTACTATACATGTTCTTAAACGCATATATAAATATTATACAATCCGCAGTCGTCGTAGCTAATGAACCTTTGAGATAATTTAAGGGAAATCAATAATTACAACTACGACACGATCAAGATTCCACAAAATTGGACAAAGAATATAATATTTTCTCAATGAGAACGTATTACACACATTCAACGAGATTTTCGAAATGATTGTGAACTGACAACTGCAGTTACGTTGTTGTTGTTGGGTTGTATGTTTTTCATTACTTTCATGGGCTCATAAAACTCATCGGTTGTGTATACTGGTGTAGAGTTTCTCATAAGACTGTTGTTCTTTGGTTGTGATTTACGCCTTAATAAAGGTGATGTTTTTTTGCTGTTTATCTCTTCGATTTTTTGTATTATCTGTTGCACGCCCAAAACCTGGTCCGCCACAGTCACCTCGCATTCGTCGCCTGAAACCAAAGTCCATATACGTTAGACACAGCATATATACAACTTTACAAATGTGTCGTTATTAAAAATTGGATCGTTTTCGGGTATACTAAATTCTGTTTATTACATTTTATTTTTCATATTTATTAACAATAGTACTTGAATTAAATTATAATTCATTATTATTTAAACTTCAATTTATAGTCGCTTCACGTTCACTCAAGAAGTTTACATGAATTTTATTTGGTTAGGTTAGGTTATTTACGATCATGCATGTACGATAAATATAAATTTTCTGTATACCTAGTATATTTTACATAAACTTTAATAATGTACAAAACCAGTAAACAATTAATGATTACGCAGCCTTAATATTATTTATTAATGTTATTTTTATATAAAAGTTTCTCATCTATAATATACAAAAAATACTTTTTTTTACGATAGGATAAGACATTAATCACATAGTTTTCTATACTTATTGCAATTCGTTCAATAAATAAAATATTTTAAAAAAATAATAATAATATATGACCGGTTTTTGTTATAATTTTGGAATACTAAAATCGATGTTAGAAATCCTTTATTATAACCCTTCTTTAGAGATTCTTTAAGTCCTTGATTTGTGTTAAAATTCCTGTCTGCCACACTGGCGCCTAACGAAGGATTTAGTAAAACATACTTGTTATTATATCGTAGCCAGTTTCCTTTTCAGCGAAATAATCATCGTATTCGTTGTTATTTCGATCTTCCTTGACTGGCACGGGTACCGGTATATTGTTTGGAATATTGTAATACGACGTGTCGCCATCCCAAAACTGCTTATCGATCTAAAAAAAAATTTATCAGTACTAAGAATTCGATAACGATCGGTTAACAATAATAACAAAAATACCAATATTTACTACTACTACTACTAATAATAATAATAATATTAATAATAATAATGGTAATATAAACCTTTGGCAACGTGTCCTTTTCTTGTTTGGACTCGTCGATAAAGTGGTAAATCGACTCTATCATATCCACGTCATCAGTTCCGTTCTCGTAAAGATTGACCGGTCTTATAATAGGATTCGGTTTATCGTAATAGTAATCCTGCGCGGTGGTGTCATCGGTTGCAGCAGCGGGAGGTACAGGCAATTCGCGGTTAGGCAACAGCTCCTGTTTGAAACAAATGGGAGACGGCGAGAGTTGCTCCATTTCAGGGGTGGACGACTTGCTGCACGAATTGTTGATGGCCTCGATCCAAGAGTGCAAGTCGTTTTGATTTTGAGCGATAAACTAAAAATCAAGAAAAATCCACAACGCCGCGATTAATAGAGGTATGTACACATAGGTACATTGACGTGTTGTGTACTGTTAAATTTAAACGCCGTGATAAGTTCTATAGCATATGCTTATATGCTAATAAATTGTTTAAACGTTTAATTTTACGAAATATATACTTCTTTTTTTTGGGGGGGGGAGGGAGGAAATCTAGTTTAGATATAATTTGATTCGATAAGACGTTTGTTTCCTAATGTCTGTAGGAATTAAAAACTGTCATTACTTTTTTTTATATAAATGCGTACTTATTTTTTCTCTAAATGCGCTTATTCTAAAGATGTATAAATGTATTATAATACAAATTATAAGAAAAGTTAAATTGTTGAACAAAAATAACCAACTATACCTACATATAATATTTTTACCCTCGACATAATATAAAAATATTTTGTGTTTTCCATATTTTTCTTTATAAATTATTTATGTGAAAATATAATATTTATGAAAAGCATTTATATTTCTTTAAAGTTGGAATGAAACAATTAACAAGTTTCTCCACTTCTATCAACTCGGGTTCGACTTCTTGTACATCAAATTGTACTGCATATTATTTCACTACAATTATATTATCGATGACCTGCTACAATATTCGAAAAATGTATAAGACAATTAATCACAGTCCTCTGCTTTATGATAAATGTGATACCTATATACTATTATTCAGACTATAGACAGTATATACCTGGTAAGTCTTCTTGCCCGGGCACACGACTTCAAACACCCAGTCCTTGTTCCTTGTTCCGCCGCCAGCTGCGTCCCTGGCCGTGTACCCCTCGAGGTGGACGACCAAACACGGTTTCAACTCCTTTTCGCCGTTATACACGTACATGGTGGACGACAGCACCGCGGCCCAGTACTTCTTCGTGTGGTCGACGAACAGTATTTTCTCGCGCTTCGTCAGCGGCCCGTACTTGCTGGCCGAATACTTGACCGCGTTCGCCGACACGTAGATTACCTCGCTTTTCGAGCTCTCGGACGAGTCGCTGTTCGACCTACTGCTGAGGCTGCTGCTGCCGTTAAGCGCCGATTTGATCAACGAGCCAGTCGACAAATTGCCGTTGTCGGTGATGCCTCCGCCGCCGCTGTTCGGCGCGCTGTGTCGTTTCGCGTTCAGGTGTTGTTTGGACGGCGGACCGTATCCGTTGCAGCCAGTCACGAAAGGTTCGTAATTGAGTATGTCGTCTTCGTACGGCACGTTGTTGTAGATCGGTTGATTAGAGCACAATTCTTCGTACGCCGCTTGCTGGTGTAAGCACGCGAAGCTGTTCGACTTCATTATCAGGCCTGCAGCAAAACACAGTATTATTATACGAACGCGTTAATTATACGACATATTATTGTACAAAATATTATCATTTCAAACATTATAGAACACGAGAAAATATTCAATATATACTGGCATTGTGGCATATCATAATTATATAATTTTTATATTTTATAAGCAATCATCGTTTTTATATATTTTGGTTGCAATTTAATTTTTTATAATTGTTTTTAATATAATCGATTTGATTATAAAATACGATAAGAAAATTATTGAATACGCGAAATTTACAATATATACATATATATATTATAGTTACACTATACAACCACATTCACATAAATACAATTCTTGATATTCTAAAATGATTCTGAGTTTAAACGATAGGATTAAATTGTATAATTTGTTATAATTTCAAAAATAAGTAAAGTTTTCATGGTACCTACAAATTTAGAAGAATGCACTTTTATCTTTATAGGCTTCTTAGGTACCTAAAGGTAATTTCAGTAATTTATTGTGATAGGTACATTATTATTTATATTTATAAGTTCAGTCGGTTTGTCGGAAATACAATAAGAATAAATAAATTTCAATGTTCGATGTACCTAAATAGCTATCAAGTAGATAGAAACTTAAAAATTAAGATTACCGTTTCTACATGATTTTACTTTTAAAACATTCATATTTTACATTCAACATATTAGGTACATGTAATATGTTTTTGGTACTAAATAATATGATGTTTTTTACTATTTTCCGTATAACGTTTTGGATATAAACGTATACACAAAAGAAATTGCTTAGAAATGTTAAAATTAAATTCAAAATACATAATTATATCAATGACACGGTACGTTGCATGTATTCATATATAGGTATATATTCTTTTTGTGGGTATTTTTGTAGATATTTATCAGCCTACCATCACTATATACCTACCTATGGCGTCGCCGCGTCAGCATAGATGCATTGTGCCGTGGGTTTTTGTCGTTTTTGATATTGTGTCAACATTTTACCTTGAAAACCATCATCACGAATGAAATAGGCGACGAGACAACACCACAATAATAAAAACTACCTCTTTATGTATTCATATCGTGCACATATAAAAGATATTTGTTGGTAGTACCGCATCTTATTTTGCAAACTATATATTATAACCTACCGTTATTCACTAACCGGGTGAAAGCTATCATAATTTATAATACATAGATTATACCTCGTCATCTAAGATTTTAGAATTAGCAAAAATTGAAAATACAAATTAAAAATAACAAAAAAATGTGCTAAGATAATCACCTTTTGAACGCCCGTTCATGTCCATGTACGGAGTCCTAGCTGGCGACATTTCTCTGTTGGTGAGTTTTTCCAAGAGTTGTTGGCGTTGTATCTCAGCTCGCTCTGAAAGAGATTCCGCGACCAATACCGTTTGCAAATATAAAGCCACATCTGTAAACAATAGGAAGAAATTCATTTATTATTCATTTATTTCTTGGCATGCACACGTGTACATAGACATTTTTATCAGTCAATAGTATTCTTATTGTTAACTTTTTTAAATGGTATTTTTTTTAATTACAAACAAAAAGTTTAATAATTTAGTATAATATATAATTTAAAAATAGTTTAAATTAATGCCAAAATATAACTTTATTGCAGGGACGCAAGTATAGTATTTATTTTTCTATATTGGTATTATATTAGACATTATTTAAATTACATTAAAAGTCATTAAGTTGCATACACTATATTCTAAAGCCATGTGTTTTAGTTCAACTGATAGAATTTACATCACACACAGGAAAAATATTATTATGAAGAGAATATTTAAAATTATTTTAGTATGTATAAAAAGATAATAACAATAATAATAATAATTTAATAGTTTGCCGTTAAATAGTACTATATAATATTATACCTATATTAAAATCAATTATCTAGTAAATGAATCATGTTTGAGAGAAAAATATTATGTTAAACCGTTGATGACTGATCGTGATTTGGCAACGTTTAGCAATGCATATTACCGTAAGTATCGTGAATGCTAATAAATTGTACCTCATCACATTGACCTTCAAAATGTATTTTTCAAATAAAAAAATAAATGATTGTTATGCTGTTCAATTGATTATAAAATAATTTCCGAAAATATTTAATTATTTATATTGGATGAAATCGACGTCTGCATATATATTATATACATAGAGATGTACAATATAAACAGAATTAATTCATCCGTGTAATGAGCTTGTTGTCAACGACTTTCAACTATAACAGTGTGACTGTGATAATAGCAATTACCTTTTAAAGTATATTATTCCCGCCGTAAGAAAAATATTCGAATTTTATTAAATACGTAATAAATGATTCTTTTTTCCATCATTATCTATTGGAAGTGTAAAAATACTTCGATTATAAACTTTAGGGGTGGTTTCTAATAGCAAATTGGATCTAATTAGTACTTTGAGAAGGGAGAAGTTTTTTGTTGTGATTCAAAAACAAATAACCGTAGGTACCTACTTGATATTTTTGCTAAATGTTTAGGTACTCGTATCTTATTGTTTTCAATTTACAATTTAATTAAATTTTTTTCTTATAAATGTTGCCAAAAAATATTATCAATTGATAAATAATTTTAAAAATATAATACAAGATTCCTTATTAGTTTATTACTTGTGACAAAAAAAAAATATCGGAGTCACTATAATGATATTTCAAGTTCAAATTTGTACGACATTTGATATTCACCCGAATAATAACTATTTCTCCTCAAATGATTTTTGATACATTGTACATTCGTAAAAACGAATATCCCAAGATACTCGGAATTTTCACTAAAAATGCTTGTTAGCATTTCCTACACATTATTATAGTACAATTTTTTGAATATTTTGATTCTTTTTAAGCTATTACCATAAACCATCGCAGTGTTTTATGGTAAGGTGGTATTAACTCTAAATTAAATAACAATAAAAAAATATACCCATAGGCAATAATATAAATATAATAAATATATAATATTATTATAATAATATAAATACTTATAATGTAATGAATGCAATATTTTCGGAAAAACTTTAATCAACCTAATAGTAACACTAATAGTAAAATAAATTACTTTAATAATAATATTGATAAATATAATATAATATAATAATAATAAACATATAATCATGAAATATAATTAATGATATCGGCCAACAGATTATCTCCACTCAAAATTGTTTTTCGAATACAATTATTTATCAATAAATTCAAATTTAATACATCCACTACAGTGAACCTACTAAACAGTAGAGTAATACCCACACTTGTCCACTTAAAACAATATAAATTGAACTTTTGGCGTTGTTACTATTACAATATAATTATTATATAAGATCTAGAATTGATTTACCAAGATATTTTGTTTTTAATGAAAAATTATAACATAATAGTTTATATTACTTTCATACAATAATAATTATTTACATATTTTACATATTTATATAGTATAAGCTGAAGAATATACGAGTATATATAATTTGATGTTTTAGTAATAGCAATAGTAAAAATGTGTTAACTTTCACGTAGGTATACTCATATTTACTAATATATAAAAAAGTACTAACATATAATTAAAAAATTGTTTATTTATAAATTGTAATAATAAATATAAGTACCAATAATACATATCATTACCTGTTATACCTATACCTACCTATAATATGGTACATTATACAAATATAGGGAAAATATGTTTTAAATTTTTACATACCTGCAGTAAAATATTTATAATGAAATACATTACAGTAGGTAACTTCTTAAATATTTAACCTCTAGATTTTATCAACAAAATATATTTTAAAATTATATTATCCTTTTGAACAATGACAATCATTTAAAATTTAGTATTAACTTTTTATTCTAATAATGTGTATTCATGAATTTTAATTTTTATAATGAGCATTATTAATATAAAATTATGTAACTTAAATATTTAAAAACCATACTTAAAATAATAAAGAATTATCACCTAAGTCCATTCAACAAATTTAAGGAAACTCGACAACCTACATATTTTAGTGAGAAATTGTATTACTATGTTTTGTTCTTAAATAATAAATAGTTAAATATGACTAAAACAAATTTTACAACATAATTTTATAAAGTTATAGTTTGGTTCTTTAAATTTCTTTTTAATATTTATTAAGAGTTACTATCTTATACAACTAATCTTTATTGTTAGGTTTGTATTTAAAATACACATATAATGTAATCAGAAAAATAATTTGTTTACCAAGTTTTCAATGACGTAAATATACTAACGCCACTTACGGAAATACTAAATAATATAAAATGGATTTTCAACAAATTTATTAAATGATACGATAACCGTTCTTAAAAATATCATTTAGATATTTATTATTTTGTTAAGAGTATTCGTTAGACGATGGTGTAAAAATGTAAAATGTAAATGCACATAATAGAGTATTATAGTTAAATCAACAAAGGAAATTTAACACAAATATTCTTTGCAAACATGTAATTTATTTTAATAGTACCTACCTACTAAGATAAATGTTTTTAAAAATAATACTGCGCACATAAAAGTGTTTAATTAAGTACAGGTCATGAACAAACTACAAAAATTTAAAATTTTTATTCAAATACGTTTTGTAATACTATGACAAACAAGTCATAAGGCATAAAAATAAATATTACGTAATTCTCCCGATATTCCACAAAGCTTAGGTAGATGTCAGATTCAAATCTAATATTTACCTATTCAAATATAGGTAATGATTAGGGAACGGATTTAAATGCTCTAAAAACCAAAAAAAAAATGCCTTAAAAAATACAATTTAATGCACTCATAACAGACATTTTTTTAAAAAATGCACTAAGAAAATGCTCTTAAAGGCTTCAATTACAAAGATTATTAGCCTATAGTTACAAAAAGTTATAGATTTCAATAAAAAAGGAGACATTATCTGATTATTGTAGGGGTACAATGAAAAAATTGTAATATTTACAGTTTTTTATCTAAATCTATTTTTTTGAAAAATTTAAAAATGTTGACGGAGTTATGTTGACTGAGGGCTTCTTCGAGTGACCTTGAATTATTGAGAAGTCAACGTGCGGTTGAGTATTTGGGACAGACCATAATGATCTGTTCCATTGTAAGGGGAGTTTTACATGTGTCACACGAGGGGGGGACTCCTTGGTTATCAAATATGAGTGAGTGATGTGGGAATGACCTATTCTGACTCTGTTTATAATTATTTGTTCTTTCCTGGTTGCGTTCTCAAGATATGCCCATTTGGACACAGTATTTTTGATGTTTTTGAGTTTTTTGCTGACGGAAATTGAATCCCAGTGATTTTGCCATGTTTTTATAATCCGTTTATGGGCTTCATTCGTGAGATCTTTATTTGGGATTTTGTTTATGAAGGTAGAGGATGTGGATGTAACCGCTTCATTCGCCATTTGGTCGGCTTTTTCATTCCCGGGGATACCTATGTGAGAAGGGACCCAAATAAACTTAATATTGTTTTTATGTTAGGTATTAATTATTCGTATCATTTTCATCATCTTCTAGTCTCCTATCTTCTTTTTACTTTGAAGATTATTTCCAAAAAACGAATATACAATTTAGATAGATACATTCGTTGTATACTTCTACCTTGTGTTTCATAGTAGCACTATATAATCAGGTTCTACTTAATTTTTTCGAATTTTATCAATTCTTATACAAAAATGATTTAGAAACATTAAAAAATGCACTAAAAATGTCAAAAAATGCAAAATATAAGTTACATTTTTTAATTCTTTGATGCATAAAATGAACTTTGAGCTTAGAAAGCAATGTTTTTGGCCCGGTTTCAAGACATTCAGAAAAAATGTGATTTACATTTAAATCCGTTCCCTAGTAACGATAAAAAAAAAAAATACTGGTACAGATTCTTCTAGATTATGTTTTCAATTAATCGTACTATTACAATATCTTTGTATGACAAATGTAATTTTTTTTTAAACTTAACATAGATATTTATTTTTAATTGTACTTACAAGGAAAAATGTTGACCAAAATGTGTATATTTATAAGATAGATAGTCATTTTGAAAAATATATACTTATCTTTTTGAACGAAAATAGTTGCAGACTTTCCACTTATACGGTAGTGTATGATGATAGCTTAAGAAAAATGAATGCTTCCAACTCCAACGCGGTTAGTGGATATAGCCATATTATAGGTGCTCGTTAAGGAACCCTTTCCAGCACAATTATATAATACAATATTATAACTATTAGCTACTACTTATTGCTGTTCTGTGTTCTACAATTAATACCATAGAAATCAGCGGAATATAACACTATGCATACAATTTTGAGTATTTGTGCAATTATTCCAAAGTGGTTAACAACGTTATACATATTATTATATTATTTCTTTGAATCCTACAGTCGTAGCGGTCGCTCTAACTTTCTAATTGATTGTCGGTCCCGCCGTACACACGTGCGCACAGAACTATTGTAGTATTTTAACTTTAAAGTTATCTCATTAGCATCGTAAACATCGTTAGTTATAATTTTTATTTTATGTTTTCTTTTTGTCCAGTATAGGTATAAGTGTTTAACCTTTTATTGAACAATAATCTTCGTCGGCGCGCGGCGTCTACACGGCGCATACCGATCACACACACACACACACACACACACACACACACTATAATGGTACTAACTACACTCATTCAACAAAAGCGGCTCATTGTCCGCATAAATATACAGCAACAGACGTACCACACCGTTACTGGTTGCTGGTGCTGATCAATTTACACGTGGACCCTAAGAGAGGTATATACAAAAATAAAAACGTATACATATTTATATTACTAAAAACGGTCTTCCAGCAACGAAACTCGACATGAGTAGAGTGCTGCACGTGTAAATATTTACGAATAAATATATAGTTCATCCGTTCATCGTGTGTGAAAGTGTACGCACTTAACTTTTGATAATATTAATAATCCTGCTTACCCGGTGACCTAGAGAGCCATTAACGTTAATTTTGGGAGAGCAAGGGGGTGTAGCCCTCTAAAATAAACCCACAAACGCATTAAAAAAAATTAATAAATATTTAACATTCCCATGGTTTGATAATAATATAATAAAAAATATCATATACATTCAACATACGTATTTTTGATTATTTTGCTATTATAGAAATATTATGTTTGATTATTCTTTGCTGTAATTTATTATTATAATATACCTATGTTCTGTTGTGAACTTTTGTTTGTTGTACAATAGATAATATTTATAGTATGATTAAGAGATTAGAGAAGAAAAATATTTAAAAGCTATATAAACTTTTTAGAGCTGGAGGGAGGTTAATAATGTGAAATTGACTACTCATTTAAATATAAAATTCAACCAAATCGGCGGAGACCTTAACGAGTAGGCCACACGTATGCACTCATTAAAAGATACGATATCATACTATTCGGATAAAATATTATTGTTATTACAATATCTATCCGTCTTGCCGATTGAATACACGTCTTGCCGAGTTCAGTGTAATAACCCCGCGTGATGGATACAATATTATTTAATTATGAATTATTATAATGTCCCGAATGATGGCGTTGATTAATACGAACTTACATATTACATATGTAATGTATAACATCGTATTTATACACATATATAGAGGTACGTCGTGTAAACCAAACCAAAGAGATCGCGGCATGTGGGAGCTCGTAATAACAAGAATAATAATAATAATAATAATAATAATGAAATAATTTGTATATGGTCGAAAGAGCGCGGCCTGCGTAACATGCGTAGTCTTCTCGTCCCAATTGAAAACAATGAATTCTAACATCGGCTTTAATTGACACTATTACGTATATAACATACAAAGCATTCTATAAAACCACCATGGTGGTGGTAGATATTATATTATCATATATGTATATACTTACAACACATTATGATTGAATACAGCACGACGGCGTTAACTGTCATACCAATACATTCTTTTTTTCTAATATCCCTCGTAAGTCGTAGATATAACCGGATAGGCATATACCACATAAATTATAACAGGACACGCCAACATATATCACGAAAAATACTTTTAAAAGATAGGTATCTAAAGGAATGCATCCGATTTATTTAAAACAAAATACATACCATTTAAAATATTTTACTGAATACGCTATTTAAAAAAACAAAAAGTATTCAATAGCACAACATAAAGGATATTATATGTTAAAAATACCAATGCTCAAAAAATATCTATAAACACTGATTTTAATTACATAACCAACTAGTTAATATTTTGATATTTACTATACGACCCGTTCGACCGACTATGACTTATCCGGTATCTAATACGCTAATAATACTACTATACACGTGAAATAGAAGGTGAAAATTGATTTGTTATTCTATTTTAGTTTTTTATAAAAGGTACGTTGTCTAAGCTAAAATAACACTTAAACTATTGAAAGTCGTTCAAAATGTCTGATTTTAAATTTTAATACGTTTATTAATTTACTCTTTTAAGAGTTTTTGCCGTTTTTGGTCTGTATTGCTAATTATATAAAATATGCTCCATAAAATTGGAATAAATTTCCACCTATGCCGTATAAGCGCACGTTATTTATTTTACGCGGTGTAACTACCATAATTTTATAGTGTCAAAATATTATGATATTATATAGTCCACCAATAATGCGTATATAATATGTATTATAACAACCACACCCATATAATGCTATTAGCTTATGTATGGGAGTTTTGCGAGCTACTTGCTTTTTCTTTAAAAATGTGCTGCTCAGTTATTGCGTGAACACACCGATAAATTATTTACGAGGTACTAATTTTTGAAATTGCTCTGAAAATTTAAGTTGTTTGCTGTTAGAAAGAAAATATATAAATAATACTTAGACACAAAATGAGATACAAATATTTTTAATACGAAAATATGCACAACCACATTACTAAATTAAATGTATTTAAATCAGCAAATTATCAAAAATAATTTTCAACATGAGATCTCAATATGTTAATTCGATAAAATATATTTTAACATAGTCATATGTTTTGAATTAAAGTATGTACTTCACTAACATCAACAAATGCATAACCATAAAAAGGGTTGAAAGAAATCGTTTAAGTATATAACTATGAAACAGCTGATAACTCAGAATGGTATTCGATTGTAGGTTTGTATGATATACATTATTCAAAAATGGTAACAATTATTCGATTTGCGAATTGTTTATTCGTTGTTACATAACATGTAGGCATGTATGTATATTATATAATTATGTGAGCCACATTTTTTATTATTATTATTTTAAATCCTTACTATATGTAAAAATGATATAAAACACAGCATAATTTTACTTAATTATTTGAATGGTTAGTATAATTTTGCTTAACTTAATATCATTCGGTGTCCTATTATACATTATATAAAATCTCTTTAAATTAACATCAGTTACGTAATAACATTATTGTGCTATAAAAATTAATTTTGAAATTAAAATTCTTATAAACGTTGTTTTACTCCTCTAAACCTACATTAAGTATGTATAATATACAGGATGATTCTTTTATCAAACAACACTCATTATTTAAAAAAGTATTAATGTTTTTGAAAATATTTTTTTACATAGTTTCAAGTTGTTAAAAAACAACGTTTTTATTAAAAATTCATATTTTTAAATATTTTTTATCCTTATAATTTTTTAAGTTTTTTACTTTTTTGAATTACAACAAAGTTTTAATTTCATATCCCAAAGTAGAATAATTTTCTGAGTATTTTGATACATAAAATTCGAATTTAGGGTGAGTAGTTTATGAGTTATACTTATTTAAAGTTTAGACAAGCGGAGTAGTGGACAAACATTTTGCGGGGTAACCCCGTACAACTCCACCCGCGCAACTAAACTTTAAATACGTATCACTCATAAACTACTTGCCCTAAATTCGATTTTTATGTATCAAAATACTCAAAAAATTATTCTGCTTTCGAATATGAAATTAAAACACTATGTTGTCACTCAAAAAAGTAAAAAACTTAAAAAATTATAAGGATAAAAAATATTTAAAAATATAAGTTTTTAATAAGAACGTTATAAATTTAACTTCAGCTAAACAAATTTATATAATATATATTTATATATTTATTTATTCGTCATTTATTTTAAACAACGAACCATAAATTATAGTTAAAATACAAATATGTTCAAAACAAGTCAAAAACAATGAGCATAAAAAAAAATTGTTTTTTCATATTACTTATAATGTTTACGTGATTTTTATTCGCGCATTAAACGTTTCACATTCACATCTTTATCCAAAATATGTTTAACGAGCAATAACATATGTGAGTAATATATTTTGAAAATCGTGTTTACTTTTTAGACTAATTTTGTGCGCATAAACGTCGAAATTCTTGAGCAATATCGTATACACAAATTTTTTATGAGCCAATTTGTGGGTATAATTTATTACGGTTATACGTACATTATATAGTATATGAAGTTATTTAATTTCTTTTTGGTCGGCCTTACGTAATACTGCCATTTCAAGTAACCATACAGTCAACATAATCTAACTCCCCAATGCACCATATACATTTTTATTTTTTACGGCTTACGTTATAATTATAATACTGCTACAGTGCATGTGTATAATAATACCGTACCAGTGTTGCTAGAAACTACGTGTAGAGTGTTCATTACCGGTTATCTCGCACGACTATAACTTTTCTTAAGTATGAAATATGATAGTAAAACGTGTTTTAAACGATGAATCGCGTAATATGATCGCCCGGGGGAACACCGTTGAGACCGTTTAGTGGGTATCCCCAGTTTCCCGCGGGATCGCATAATCATAGCTAAAATATATACCAATATCCGACTGATCAGCGGGCCACCGTCTTAATCTGACATTCTGACGCGTTATTAATACCAAATTTCTGATAATTTTACGACTTCAGTTGATTTCACATTTGTGAAATTAATCGCTGTCTGGTGTACTTTGTCGGCCACAGACCGCAGTGGCACAGTATACAATATATTATATTAAACGTATAACAAATTCTAATACGAAGTAAATTGTAAATGTTTAACTTCCGATTTATACATGCAATAATAAGTACCATCGATGGTTTTATATATTTTCTCATCTGTGTTATTAAGGGCAATCCATTGGGTAGATACATTATGCGTGACGTATGAGTAAGGTATAAGCGTTACATCTGCCATATGCCCGTATCCATAAGGGAACTGAAAATAATATTGTTTTATACTTGATGGCTAAACAGTAAACATATCTTTGATTTTTATCAGCAGGTTATTTTTATTTTTCAGTTTTATATAACTCGTTATTGAAATACACGTCATAATTTACTTTAAGAATAATAATAAGAACTCTCCCACGAGTTCGTGTCGTTTGTGATGTAAAAATTATATTTGCTTGTATCGAAGCATAAGATATTAGAAATTGATTTACGTAAATGAGACAATATTTACAGATACTTGACGTCTACATAATTTAGAATAATTATAAACGCGTACTGTAAAGGGCGCTGGATTCCAGTCTAGTGTAGGTCATCGCAGTATAGGTCGGATATGGGAATATGATTTTTCTAAACGTTACAAGGTAAGAATATCGCTTTGTTTTTACTGCTTCACCATCAACTACAAAACCAATTGCACATGACTCTCGGGCGTGTATATAAGTCTGATATAACAATATATCAGCGGACAGCGATGTAAGATGACGGGATATTCAAAAACAATAATTATCATTATTATTAAATAAATAATAAGAGCTTTTATGATTATAATATATTATTACGTTTTTACCTTTCATCGTAAATCGTCAGACAACCGCGCGATACGTTAAGCTATTATGCATTGCATACGATGATCGTAAAATTAGAATTTGACAATTTCGAGAATACAATACTAGTGTCATCAGCCCATCGCATAAAAATGTTCAGTAAAATTAAGTCTTACAATAAACCCTGTATAGGTAATATATTAATACACTATAGTCTTAATAAACGAACGTCTAATAATATGATACTATAGTGTAATATACCACCCACGCCACTAATTATTATTATTGTTGGACGTGCGTGCCAGAAAAATAAAAATAAACGTTATCTCACAATTGGTCTCACGCGGGAAGGTCAATACGGGAATATTAAAAAACATGTGTCATAACCCACCGTATAGGATGTATAATAGTCCGAAAGACTATATTATTATGCCGTATCGCAGTCGCTATTAGGAATATGTTTATTATTTAATTTTTTAATTTTTTTCATTAATGTTTCCTATAAGAAGCACGTCCTGTATGTATTGTATAGAAACGAGATACGGTACTTAGTCCGCTGGAGGCATTTCGTTCTACAAACGTTAATAAATAAAAAAAAAATGTTTATGGGTTACCATCGTAACAACGGAGAGTTACATTTTATCACTTTTATTCGAATTATATATTGTAAAAATACTATAAAATATGCAATCCTGTATGATAACAAAGTGGTATTGCCTGCATATTATCGCACAGGAAAAGGAAATATTTGCCAAGCTTGATATACACCAACCCGGGAACAAATGTCACGCAGCACCGCATCCCACACAGCCAATTATAAGCTATTCGATATTTAAAATTGTAAACAGTATACTCTGATAATTGAAATACAATGAAAGTATTTTCATGACATACCATCATAAATACAACAAGTCTTGAACATGTCATAAGTACTAAATAATATACTATATACTGAATGGAACCACACATAACACTGCTATGCTTTTCCATTTTTCTTTTGTTCGCTTAATGGGAAAACAGTGAATCTACAATAGTCCACCTTGTATATAAATGTCGAGTCAATTTTTATTTTCATCATTGTTTACCTTGAAAATGCAGAACATATGTGTCAAAAATAATAGCTATTTAAACATGTATCTATATTGTAAATTAACGGTATGCGGATTAATTAAATTAAATTTTTAATTAGAGTGAAATGATAAATTATATCCGTAGGTAGGTATATTTTTGTATATATACTCATATATAAATTAAATATTATATATAATATATATTGTATACCAAATAATAGCTAATCGTATTTGCCGTTTTTAAAGTAACAAAATCATTGTAATTACTTTATTATAGTATTATATGGTTACAAAAACATTATTTATAAATTGTTAACATAAACAAGCTGGCCTGAACAAATATAAAATGTAGAATGATAATTTAAAAATTCCATTCCTTACGTTTTTAAATACTTTTTATTCGGTTTAATTATTTATGTCATTAAACTTATAACTATAAATTTAGATTAACGTCTTTCGTGTTATTGTTAGAGATGTTATATTTTCAATTTATACATCATTATAAATAAACTCACAGGAGTGCGATATTATACTTTAACATATGAAATAAGCTATTACTTTAGCTTTAAGCAATTTGTTTATGTATATTTCTTTTTTTGGCTTCTGATCATAAAATTCATATAACATTAAAAACAACTAAATATTATAATAATTTCGTTTACTCTCGGTATAAAAATTATAATAAAATTAAAATTTGATAATCTAAATTACTTTTGTTAATAATTATTAATTAATAAGAAATTAAAATAGGTATATAAAAATGTTTTTATTAAACATTTTTTACAAATAGCTACAAAATAGATAGTATGTTGATGACTTATGCATTTTTTTCCTTTTATCCGTACAGTGCTAACTAAGCTACAAATTTATTTCATGCTTCATTTTCAGTTTTATTTGAGATCGTCAACATAATATCTCTATTCTTTACAAACAAGTAATAACCATTAAATATGATTAAAAAGTTAAATGGTAATTATCTTAATTTTTAAATAAAATATACATTGACGTAGAAAACTATACAATGTTACAGAAAGATATAACTGATATTAAATATGAATCATTAAATAACAAAAAGCAAAATATATAGGTACCAGGTACGAGACATTAATATATATTATTTATTTTTATAGTTATTCATAATTGTTCACAACAATAATATATAAGTAATAATAATATACAAGTTTCTGGAATATACTATTCCATATAATAATAGTAATAATACAATTCTTGAAGAAATGTATCGTTTACTTATTTTATATTTTTACTACCTATATCATTAACTGGCAATCATGAAATAATTATTAAAAATATCCAATATTATGTTTGACAGTCAATTTAAAAATGGTAGGTATACCTAATTTTTTATTACGCGTAGAAAGTTTCGTCCGTTCCAAGGCAATAACTTGAACAAGTTATGAAACGTTCAAAAATCGTATCGTAAACCTACAGCAAATATACTATCAATGATGATCTATAGCAACACATACACTACCAAAATGTATAATGTATAGTATTATTAATATTTAATTCGTATAGCTGAATATTTCAAAGGTAATCTATTCAAATTCAGAAGCCGTAAACGAAATACTACTATGTAATAAAATAATATATACGATATACCGTTGGTCGAATTCAAGATAATATAATATTACATATTCGATTCGTGGCTTTGTACGTTAGTGTGTTCCCTGGGGGCTCGTCGAGACCCGTAAACGTAACCCAATGCAATATATAAATTATAATACATATGTATATATATATAGTTTAGTTTGCGACCAGCCAACAAACATATGACTGATTGGAGGGTTTTTTTTAATGATCTCTCTAGCGTGTAATATTATTATTATATCGGTCACTAACGAATTGGAATACATAGATAGAGAGAAGTTATATAAGTCAGTTGCATGCAGTATACAAAGCAATTATTTTTCCCAATGTAAATTGGCTGATACCTACAGTAATATATCATGAAAAATATTTTCAAAATATATATTTGGTTTCTGCAATAATGTACCTATATAGTTTATAGAATATCAGATGATTAAAATTAATTATGTAAAATGTATAGAAATTTAAGATAAAGAACTTCAGCTATACAAAAGAATAAAAAAGGGTAAACATATTATTTTTGTTACATAAATAATATTAAAAAAAAAGTAAAAGATTCGTATACTAGGTAGACTTTACTTGTCCCAGTTATCCCATCCAAAGTTGAAATAGTTTAAGTTTATCATTCATCATACTCGTATATCACAAATACGATACTATACAAAGACAATGCACATCAACAATTTAAAATCGTACATTTCTGTTAATAAAGTAACAATCACAAATTGCCATTTTAAAATCGAAAGTTCAAAATGTCTCGAATGTTTTGATTTAAAAGAATCGCTCTGTATATAATTTAAAAGGATGTTACTGAGTATAACGGTTTGACGAAAACGTTTATATTATCAAACAAATAAATAGTATAAGCATTATAACAACCACATTATTAAGTGTGCCTGTAAGTGCACACCTATGTTATTATTATATATTATACGACATAATATGAATGCTATGCGCGTCCTGTACTACTGCGAATGTACCTAGCTTATAATGACATGTCACGGGCTGTGCTGCCGACGACGACAGCGGTTGACGGTTTACAAAAACAGGTGGAGGATAGGAGGACGCGGGTTAGTGTGCCGCCTCGGGGTCAGGAGGAAACAATTTCCTGCCGCCGCTGAATCTATCGCCGAGACAACCAGACTGGTTTTTTCGTCGTTTAGAAAGGATACAATATTATTATATATAATATTATGAAAATGTGATATAGTTACGCGCACGTTTTGAACGTCCGATCAATTCTAAAATGCGCTTTTATCGAGTCGGTTAAGTGATTATAGATAGAGATGTTAAGTAAACCCGAAACATTCGGTCCATTTAGGCAAACAATTTCGCTATATAATAAAATTCGGAAAAGAAACTTGTATTTCGTTTGTGCTCCATGCTACTATGTTCTGGTATAAAATATAAACAAAAATACTCTTTTATATGCCAATATATATAATAGCACACAGCACAAAATACTAGGCACAAGACCTAAGTTCTTTAAAACTAGGTATGATCTCTTGTATTTTAATAATAATTTTATTTAGTGTGGGTGAAATCAACTTATAATCAAAATAATCAAATGTACTTATAACATTTTACGCGGTGTACCGGAAACTGTTTATTATGACTAAGTCCCGATGACGCGTGTTCGTGAGACAAACGAAAACGTCGAAAACCACCTGCTACCGCTATACAACTATACAAGCGTATACATACGAGTATTATAGGTAATATAGATAATATTATGCAAGATGAAAGAGATCACTGATCCATTATTATTATTATTATTATTATTATATAGCAGTATAGACTATAGGCAGTACAAAGTGTGAGTATGGATGTATATATATATATATATATATATATTATATATCTAACCATCGCTCGTGCTGCCGCGATAATAAAAACGATACGGAAAGACCATAACAAAAACAAGTTTACGTCTTGACGAAAAAAATAAAGAAACAATCGATTCATTCCTTTATAATAATGATCCTATAATAATCTAACAAATAATTAACGTTTTTGTTTACTTGATCCGCGTGAAAGCCACAATAGACATACAATTATAAATAAAAATACATAATATATTGAATCTACAGCAAGACTCGCGCTTGAAGTGTCCGAGCACATAATATTACTGTTTTATACGGCAACATATTATGCGACTTAAACGTATCCGTACTCAGAAGTACAGGACCAGATTAGATTTCGACTCGTGACATTTAAAACATCGTATAATATATATCTGTGCGTGTGTGTGTGTGTGTGTGTCGTACAAGATACATGAAAGGAAGAAAGTGGTTGTTAATGTTCTTAGGACTTATACGAGGCGCATATTGCATAAGCTTTAACGAAACGATGACCTTCCGCTGATATGCGCGCGCATTTGATTTATACCGTCGTCGGTTGTCCGATTTTTTACAACGCGGAAAACACCATTCAACTTATATCCCGAAGGTACAATTCGGCAAATACTCGTATATTAGGTTATATATAATGTAAATCGTACCGCTAAAATAATAGGAGAATAACACAACTCAACAATAAAAAAATACATAATATATGTATATATTTCTTGAGTATTATTATTTATTATGGTATGAGGAAATGGACTACCTATACATAATATATATATAGTATTGAATGTATCACGACGTTTATTGAAAACAGTATAACACCAAATATTGAAATAAAATTATTTTTCACACAAATGACACTCATAAAATAGGCACGTATTATATCATATTATTTTTAAATAAAATAATTTTCAAAATGATTATGTAAAGAAACGAAGTTTTATTGTTTTAGGTATTTGCGTACTCAAAAATACAATGCTACGATAATATAACTACATAGTATGGCCAGACACGTATACAGGGAGGGGGAGGTTCCAACCCCCCCTCCCCCCAAAATAATTTCGATTAACGAGGAAAAAATTGTTTTATTATGTTGCGGCACAATTTGTATTGCTAAATTTTGTAAACCCCTCCAAAATTTTTTTTTGTGTACGTGCCTGAATATGGCCAGTATGGGGGATAAGTAACAACTAACAAGTGGCACGCACAAAGGGGAAACGAAACGACGAGACGACATGCGAATCGACAATTATGAGAACGATTATAAATTATAACATAATTAATAATTATTATAATATGTGATACATAGAAATATATAAACGTATCGTCGGTGACGGTGTGGTCGGTGTGGATCATCGGTGTGACGCCAACGATATATTTTTTTTAACATAATATAATAGCGCATAAGTGGGTACTATTATAATTTTTAATACGACCAGCACCCTTTTATTGTATCAATATATAAATTATAAGTAAACACGTAGAAGTATTTGATTTCCGTAAAGTAGACGATAATATATAGGTTTCTCCGCGATATAGATCGCCGACGACGCGTATTAAGTGTCTACATGTATCGTATTTACTATTTTCTTTATACGTTTTGTCGCGTCGATTCACGTTCAGTAGTCGCAACTAGCAACCTACAATGTATAACACACTATTAATAGGGTAAAATGCAGTTAAAAAAACCCATTTAAGTTGGACTTATATAGTCGGACTAGTATTCCAGTAACCTCTATTTGCGCGACAGTTTTATTGACGACTTATGAGCCGCGCATCTGTGTTTCGTATTATATACTCGTATGAATGTATAGGTACTAAGCAATGCGAATACGCCGCTGCTAACCGTAAGTGACAATTATTAGTTATTCCGGTTTTGCGATTTAACCATTTGTATTTTGACCGCGAATTTACTGTACATACAGCCAATCACGATTACACGACAATATAGTATTGTACCTTTAAATGCACGTGTTAGTACGCATACTAAAATACATGCTATACTCGTTTTGCATCAGTATATAGCCCTCAGAGGATCCCTTAAACAATAAATTGCAAGAAAAAATGATATATTATTAACCATCTATAAATAGGTTGCATTAAAATATGCGACGTGTAGAACTCATCAACATACCCATATGGCCATATACGATATATCAACTACCAATCTTTAGCTCATAAAACATATATTACTAACGGCCAAGGTCCGCATATAGCGCGTTAATATATTGTTATACTCACGGTCGTTTAGTTGCAACTTGCACGAATAGGTATAATTTCATAATGCTCGTTTAAGATATATTAATATACATAGTATATACTAGACTCTAGTATCTATAAAAAATACTATTAAAAGCCACTGGTGTGGTAAATGCCTGTTTATTTTTATCATGTTCAACATATTTCTACCCATCATCGGAAACGTATTTGCACCTATATAGTTAAATTGACATATTATACATCCAATTAAGTTTTCTAATGCTATAAACGTCTTGCGTTTAAACAAATAAAAGAAGCGTAATTTCTACGTTGTAAATATATTATTTTATTGTTGGCAAAAGTAATTGTACATAACGCTATAATATTATCGTATTCTAAACTTGAACAATCTCCAGCAAACGTCTTCATTCGATGGCGCGGCTTTAAACAGTGAAAGTAGTTGACTATAACTTTCCGACAAACTACAGCAGCCTATCGCATGCAGTTAAGTCTCACACTATTTTATGATAATTCGTGAAATCGCATCACAATCGAGTTTTAAATTATTTAACGTCGGTAATAGAAACACGTGTTTCTGATGAAGTTTTCAATATTATTTTTCGCATATACATGTAATAAAGTAATGCGTATTTTGATATGCTAATAAACTACCAAACCGATTATGTTAGATATAATAACGTACATTTAAATAAAGTGGAATCCAAGCTTCGTACGGATTCTTATAATTACGAATACAATGCAGGCATGAAACTTAAACGATTTAAATCAATATTCGTAGGTTTTATTATATTGTAGTGTATATAAATATTTGTGTCAACTGTATTTTTACTTGCATTTGTTAATATACTATAACGTAATATAATATAGTATATAATATACTATATACTATAATATAATATATATTAAACACACATATATAATATATATATGTGGTATACCGGTATGACTAGCAATATTTATTTGCGGAAATAAAGGTCTAAACTTATAAAGTTTCTACCATACTTTTAACAATAATGACGTACCTTAGTGCATTTTTAATTCAACTTTCTGACCCAAAGTTGTGACAAACCAAAGAATGTTAAGCCTGTTTTTCACGATACATTTTGTTCAGTTGTTTTGTACTGTACGTGCCATGCATTTTAATTGTTTCTCCTACATATATACGTATAATACTTAATATGCGCTACCCAAAATAATACGTTCATCCTTGACTCATTACATTATTCCTAGAATATTCCTTTAGCTAATACGAATCAAAAACGCGTATGAAACGTGTGATAAGAATAATCCAATCATGTTTAAAGACAAATTGACTAGTGTGGTACAAATACCTCACGGTATCTATTGTTTACAAACCAACTAATAAAAATAACTTACACGGCGGTGAACACCATTCGTCATCAAACGTACCCACAATATAATTATTCTACATAGCAACAATCAATAGCCACAATAAAATGTCAGAAATTCACGATAAAATAAATGAATTATTGCAAGTCACAACTAATGCAAGTTAACTAATAGAATAATACAATTGTGCAATAAGATAGTAACATAGAATACATTATTATATATTGATATATATAACATATATGTATAAGCTGTAGACAAAAAAATAAATTATAGTTGCATTGATTTTTCTACTTAAATCTGTTATCGAAATTAGCAGTACTTTTTTCAAATAAGGCATAATAACAACGTAGAAAACATTAATAGTCGTTCCTAAATATATTTTGGTGAAACAGAAAGTATTTCGATAGAAATTAATGCTGTCTGTTAGTCTAACTTGTAATTATTATTTGTAAAATAAAATGATTTTGTTTTCACAGAATACCATAGTATCTTTTCGGATATTTACAAGTGATAGTTGATAGTTCTATACATTTAAGTAAATGTAGCATTATACATTTACACCTACTGCTAGCTAAATTGCAATTAAAACAATCCCATGTACATTAAATAATTATGTTAGTTTATTAATTTAAGCTTCATCGATTTGTTTGGTCCAAATAAAGAAAAGTAAATATTTGTGCGGTTACAATAATTATATTACCTATTTATACCTAATATTAAAAATGAAGATTTGTGCATCATAAATTCATATAATTCAGTAACATTTTAGATTTATATCAAATAGTATTTTTGCTAATTATAAAAGCATAGAGTAGCTATTAATTAAGATAATATATCTAATCATAAACATAACAATAATGTAACAATTTCCTTAAGCTAATTTATATGTTATAATATTACTTCATTATCATTATAAATTATTACGGTAAGTAGAGACGGTATTTATAAAAATATATAAATTAAGTTAAAATAATCAATCATACAATTTCAAGCACATAGCCTGGTAGGTTGTAGGTACTGTACATGATTATTGTTTATATTGAAGAAAATAAATTGATATTTAATTATTGGAAATTATATAATCGTTACCATTAAGATATTAATTATTGCCTATCAAATTACACATATCATCAAACAGCATATAAAATAACACTAATAATACTCACTAATACAATTTAATATCTATCATTAATTATCACATTTTATCACTAGTTATTGGTTATCGTTGGATTTAGTTAATTTATTAAATTATTATTTTTATAATTTATAACATTGACTATTTTTCATAAAATTTCTCGTTTTTACAACTTATTGTTTTCACCTATCTACAATTATTTATTTTTAGAAACACATAGATAAAGATTGGTTTACACGGTATTGTAAACAGAATTCGTTTTCAGCATTAATAGCATAATTATTCTGCGGGTCCATTTTACCTTGTTCGCGCCAAAATTATTAGACTTAACTCGTTAAAATAAATCAATAATATTACTAAATGGATGATAACCAAACTTGATTATCTCCGTGATAAAGTGACAATATTTCTTAAAAATTATTAAAATAAACGTATGGACTACAATATGCATGTAATTAATATTTAGTAATAACCTGTTAATATTTCATTTCTTCCAAAATTGCAGGCCATGGCGGTGGGTTGTATAGATTTCGCTGTATATTATGGGAAAATACGACGCTATTCAGCTTTTCATGATCAGTGAGATCGGTAAAACGCACAGATCTCGAATTTGAGCTTAGAATATTTCAAAAAAAATGGATATAATTATTACAGAACAAAATTCAATAAAACAAAAAAAAAACGTTTTTTCTAAGTTAACGCGTGCACAACACAATGAACACCGTCAACGGACAAACATCATTCACAATAGTCACTATGATACTGTCTATACTTCTACAGAAACGTTGGGCCGCGTGTTTCTTTTCGCCGGCACTCAATTTTTTCAACCTCCCACCGACAAACGCGACAACACAACCGGCAACGTTATTATGTGACTGATAATAATAATAATAATATGTTTGTACCTACATCCTGGCGGACGACGATGGCACAGTCGTCGGCATTACTGAAACGATGCATGCGCTACCTACTCTTGTGGTACACATCAATGGTGTAAGACGTAGCCACGTAGGTATAGTTAATTTGTACTAGGTACTTAATTATTAAGTATTAATAAATATGTATAATAATACGTGTAATGAGTATGTCTAAAACTTTTGAATGTATACATATATTTTTTATTAACTTACATTTTTAATATTATTATCTGAACCAGAATATCTGTATAAAAACGTGTATGTATAAAAAATATGGAGTACCTATCGAAGAAATAATAGATAGGTCCAGGGCTGATTTTAAGGGAGGGCAATCGGGGCGACAGCCCAGGGGCCTCCACAAAAGTAACTTCGGAAAAAAATCCGTTTGATAACACTTAAATTTAATTTCTTGTTTCCGATTATAATTATATATATTATGTTTGTTAAATACTAATAAAAGAAAAAGAATCTACTTTGAAAAAAATTGTTCATTTTATTTGGAAAATAATTTGGGGCTAGAGGGCCCCTACTCTTTTGATGCCCCGAGGCCTCCACTCCTCTAAATCCGACCCTGGATAGGTCAACTAATACCTACTTTTATATAAAATTATACATGTATATATTCAGAATTTAAAATTTATACATTTGAGAAGTGAAATGGTAGAATCTGAAGAGCAGTGTATAGGCATTAACAAAACGTCAAAGAAAGAGGAACCAAAGAAGAAAATTTAACATGAATATACAGGACAAAAAAATTGTTCATTCTCTTGCCGAAGACTTTCCAAGCCTACATAAGTCTTATCTTAATTATAATATTACATATATTTTTAAACTTTTATATTTATAATTAATAATAATAATTTCTATAAATTGATAAATTAGATATTATTTTCAATAGGTATTTATCAAAGAGAATAAATTTATTACATCCTGCAATAGGTAAACAGTAAATCACCACTCCTTATTTAAAAGTATCATTACTGAAACAAAATTAGTGGTTCATTAATATAAGTATTCAGTCCATCTACAGTTTAAATACTTGTTTATTAAAATCAAGCAAACATAAACCAATTTATTCTGTTTTATGTTCGATGTTTATATAAATCAACATTTTGTGGAAAAGTTTTTCACTTCAGAATTTAAAATAAATAATACCTGTTCTTTTTTTAAAAAAATTTAAAAACTTAAAAATCACAATTACGAAAAATTATTACAGTTTGATTTTTTCATCAAAATGTATTGTAAGTAGGGGTATAGCACTATAGTAGTGATAGTACCCCCAAGTTAAAGGGATTCAACTCTGGTGATGGGCTTCTCTCTTTGGCCCTCGCATTATTCGTGTTATTATTATCTTTTGACACTAAATTTACTTATTGCAAATAAATATTACAGATTGTAATTTTTAAGTATTCTTTTGCTTAGAAAAATAAAATAAAAAAAGTAGGTAGTAAATACTTAGTAAATATAAACTATTATACAATTTTGATTCTAGTGATTTTTATGTCTTGTACCTAATATTATAGAAATCCCTTTAACAAAGACGATAATAATGTGTATAAAACTCATAAAAGTATAATAATCTTTATAATGACGGATTTCAGCTCTACTGCCCCCAACGATTTATATTGGTCACGGGTATTTAACTTACTGTCCATACCGTGGACTCCACAGACGTACGTACTAAACATCGTGTATTCGTGCATGTATAGTATGATTTTATATGCTTATACATAGATATTAATATTATTGTAACTATAATATAATACCACAAATTTGGTGAGAAATATTTAAGTCCTGTGTATTCTTAAAACCTGTCTAGAAAACAAGGTTGAAATTTAAAGGGTTTAAATAATATATTGGTAGAAAAATATATGAAATGGATTTAATTACCATATTTCGAGCTAAGTTTATAATTATTATAATTATATTGTATTAATTCACTTATTTAGTTAAAATTTAAAAACAATTAATAAATCTAGTTATACATTAATAATATATATAAATCCCATAATAAATTAACGATAATTTTAGATTATCTCTATTATTATAAAACATAAATGCATATTTTAGAATTTTAGATCGAACAATTTAATTCAAATAAATTTATTTAATATTTAATTGCAATAACCATACACAATTTAAATTTAACTAAGAAATAACTATTACATGAGTTAATAAAAATAAAAGTGTTCTATTACAAAATATTAATTAATAACATGGGTAATGAACTGCTATTTGTTATTATAGTCTATGGTTGGCCATTAACGTCATTTTATTACAAAAATACATAATAATTATATTTATAGAGAAAAAAAATGTAAAACAAATATTGCTGATTTTAAATGTTTTAATTTGTATATCATGGAACCTATTTATTATTATATATCTCATATACTTATCTCATTATTATTAATATGATAAAATTATAAAAAAAAATATCTTTAAAGTAATTAAAGTAACTTTCTACATTGTTACCTAATAATTATCAAATTTATGCAACATATATTATTATAATATGAATATTATTCACATTACAATCTTGATAATATTGAACATGAACATTATTATAGCCTATAGCCGCTATAGATAAAGTTAAGTATCCGGGTAACTGGTTATAACTGGTACATAAGTATTAGTGTATTACTGTGTTATACATTTTTCCATATAGTTTAGTTCTCTGTATAACTATTATATACTATATATTATAGTAAAAAGTATAATATAATATGAGTGTTGGATTTGACGTGAGTAATGAGTATATGTATAAATGCATAAGTATAATGAATATAATAAAATACTTATTATAGTCTATACTTCTATATGTATGCTCTTCAATCACCTAGAACTTACAGGTTACAACACATCATAAACTATAAGGTACATTACAATATATTACTACATAACGGCACATAATATATGTACATAAAATACAAGCCACTTTTGTTCAAATAAAAATTTACCAAAGTAATTCATTTTAAATTTATACTTTATATTTTCATTCTTGTACTGCTTACTTAAATAGGGGTGGTAGATCGTAAGTGGTACTGCAGGTACTTGTATAACTTTAACTTATAAGAATAAATGATTTACTTCTTACACTTAACATTTTACTAATTTGAGAATTGCATTGTATATTTAGACGATTATTTAGGTAGAGATGATATTATATTGTAAACCAAGTCCCTTAAATTACTTATGCTGTATGCTGTAAAATTATAAAATAGTTACTTTAAATCATTATATTATAAAATACAAATTATATTAGATACAAATCAACCAGAATTTAAAAGTAATTCATCTGAATAATTTATCAATGAGTACAATAAAATTGATGAGTAATGCCAAAGTAAAAACTATTAGATATATATAATCTATAGATTTTTTAAATTATAAAGGACACAAAATCCAGCTATTTACATACCATTTTTTAATACAACTAAAAGATCCATTTTTATAAGGGGCGAAACCATTTTCGGCCAAAATTAATTTTTCCCTTTTCAGCCATTCTGGAATGTCCATTTTCGGCCAGTGCACTATTTTGGTCAACAATTTAAAATAGTCTTCAAGTTGTTTACCGTTAACTCCCAATTTATATGTATTAAGTTACTAGTTAATAGATTTTACTTAATCTATAAAAAATATAAAGCTACATTATATTATTAATTTAAAAAAAAATTAATAATAATTAAATTATAGGGATAGACATTTCATTTTTTTTTTCATAATAATTGTTTAGTACACGTGTTTAATGAATTCCATTCTTGTATCTCTCCTCTTTCATATTTCGTTACGTTGTATGGTTTTTATTCTGACAACTCCGAACTTTTCCATCCTTTGGGAATTTTGAAATATCAGCACTTCGTATTTTTACGTTTATGTTTAAATATCATTTAATAGAAAAAAACATGAAAAATATTTTAAATGGTCGTAAACGGACATTCCAGAATGACCGAAAAGTGTCCCGTCCTAAGACACCGCTAATTATTAAAAAGTTTTATATAAAATTCACTCACGGGAACTGATAAAGATATCAAATATCTTACAACCTATAATTTACTAGGTAGTAGGTACCAAGGTGGATATATTATCCACCTTGGTAGGTACACTTAGTTTTACATTTCGAGTCCATGGCGCCATAGATAGGCTACCAAATTTACGTCATTGTTGGTTAATTTTTCACAATATTGTGTGAAAGGACACGACATGAAATTCAATTCCGATCATCAGAAATATACGAATCAAAATAAACATTCTCGGCTTAAAATATTATATACAATCAAAGCTTACGTCGGGGCTGTGAGTTATAATTTTAAAGTATATGCACTTATATGCATAATAAACTGACAAAATATACTCTTACTGATATCAGTTACACATTACCCATAAACAGAATACCGGAAAAAATTTATCTCGAAAATGAAATTCGTACAACCTACAAGACGCAACGTGAATGTCTTATAACAAATAGAAATATAATTTTAATATAATGTATTTTAGTATTCATATAAAAAAATCTCATAAAATTTTTAAAGTTTTGTCATTATTAAATACTGTATTTTATATAATTGTATTAATATATTGTTGTTTATTTTATTAAGTATTGATTAATTTTGGTATTTTTTTTGTTTTGTTTTATTTTTTTTTTGTTTCTTAATTAGCCAAGTAATAAGTATGAACATTGCCTCATTTGCATTGTAACGTACATTAAAAATATACTGGTCAATATTTCACTTCTGTGTTCTTAATACATAAATTCTTCATATATGTTTCACAAAAGGTATTAACAGTCTGCATATTTCATAAAACATGTTTCCAGTTTTTGCAATATTTTAAATATTGAAGCTTTAGCCTCCTCCACATTGATTATAATCTAAAAAATAACTTTTCGATATTAAATTAAATTAATACAACATTAATCTAATAATTCAATAAATCAATCATTATATCGATATATCCTTGTATAATAGGTATTATGGTTATATTGTTATAACTTATAATAATTGATAAACATTAATCATAAATCACATAATTTATTTTTCAATAAAAAAATGTATTTATTTAATTTCATTAATTAATAAATTTAAAAATGTACAAATTTATATATTTTTGAAAGTTAAAATTAGTAAAAATACTACAATTATGACAACAGAATAATATTATAATACCGTAAATTTCTTGGGTAGCTAGCTTTTAATTTGCTACTTTAAAAAAAAAAAAAAAATGATGGGGTAGCAATTGTTACCCTTCGCTACCCAGTAATGACGCCTATGGATACACGATACACTTATTTTTTACTTGAATGATCAATCTCTGTTATGAATTATGAATAAATCTGTTAAACTTAAAACATTTCCCCAACTGATTTTCGTAGTAACTGCATGATTCGTTGTACTAGTTGAATACCGTAACTTTCAATGTTCGAGGTAAACACTGTAACCCAGGTAGATAAATATATATATATCATCCTTGATCGATATTCTTTCTTATCTCTGGTTTTAATGATAACATCAAAAATAAATAATATCTACATTCTTATTTAATATTTATTATTTATTTTTCATTAATATTATCTATGTGCATTTTAAACAATATTAAATCCAGATTTTAAGGTTCAACTGCTTCAAGTGACAGTTAATATTTTAATAGTTAGCTACACAACGTAAGTATTAACTTAACGTAATATTATTGTGTACACAACTACACAATATATTATATTTTCCCGTTGTAATTTCTAATGGACATCAGAATAGAAACTACTGCTAATCACTAATCAGTCAGCTATAATTAAGACAATATACTCACCATGGATCACCAATTAATATTTTTGGAGGGTCATTTTAAAAATTCAGAAAGTTTTCCCAATGAATCTAATTTAAATATTATACATGTTTATCCAAATAAAGTAAAAGCAAAAATGAAATATATACAAATAAATAAAAAAAATAGTATAATTCATTATAAAAAAAAAAATAATAATAATCATTTAGCTGAGGCCGCTATTTAGTGACCATTAAACCTGGCTCAAGGGGTAGGCGATATAGACCCATGCCTAGGGCAATATTTTTCAAAGGCAGCATTTAACATTTTTGTATTATAGATTTGATGTAGTATTTACATATAATGGGTGTAAAACTCAAGTTGTGTTTAAAAACTTGAGCCGGGCCTGGTGACCATAAATAATTGTAATCTTTATAATAGATTATTTTAACTTTTTTAATATATATATTATATATGTATATGCATATTGAGCTGGAAAATTATGTATAATGTATTGTATATTTGTAAAATTATAAAAATTATTTTTTTAATATTTACTTTTTCTTTTCAGAAATTATTTTATTGTCACACTTTAGTGCTGTTAATTTCATAGATGGCTTTTGCATAATATACATTTTTTAAAAACCGAGATTTTAACATGTATTCAAAAGATTATATTTTATCGGTATGTTTATCAAAATATAATATTTTAAAATTTTTATTTAGTTTTAGTTTTTACATTTAATTGGAACTCTATTATTATGTTTTAGACTACAAAGTTTTACAATGAAGAGAATGGTGCTGAATTGGCAGTAATAATAATTTTTGCTCATTACTGTAATTTGATTTACAATATATGTATAAAAATGTTTTTATTTTCACAGAATTTCTTTTCGTTGAGAGATAATTCATCAAAAGAGTGGAACCCAAAAAATACTATTGAGTATCTTCAAAAAGTTGCTGAAGATAATGAACTTGATTTTGAGGGTGAAATAATACTGCACCTAAGGTAATTACTTATTTTTATATTTCAGACTATTAATAATTATAGATTCTATAAAAAAATACTTATCTATGATAATTTTGAAGTGAAAAATTTAAAAATGTATAACATTGTATTATTATTATTATTAAAGCCAAAATTGTTTTAAATGTATCTGTGCTAGAATGTATGTATATGTATATCTTGTGGTTTTAGTGGCCATATGCTATTCAATTAATATTAGGTACTAAATTAAATATTAAAAAATAGTTTAAAATTTGTTACTCGTGTAGTATACCACCTACCATTACTTTGTGTTATTATATGCTACCTAACAGAAAACTTACCTTTTATATTCTTAAAAATGTTATATTCTTAATTCATTTTATTGAAAGAAACTAATGCAAACAATTTTAAGCTTTTTTTCTATTAACATAACTGAAGTGTGTATATGTTTTTGAAAAATGTACTTTATAACCTTCCAAAAAAGGCTGATATACACCATTGGTTAATTGTATTTCTCATACATTGTGTATAGAAGAATGTATAATATCTGTTATTTTTGTCTAACACAGTTATTCATTATAGCATAACAATTATTATTCTTAATTCTAGATCAATGTTATGATTAAATTTATGATTACATACTTTACTAAAATTTATTTAATTAAGTTTTCCAGATAATTGAAAAAAAAATTGTAATTTAATATTTTATATTATATAATATATATGTGATGCCTTTATGATTTTTATACTGTAAAAAGATATCTATGCCTAAAATAAATAAATATTATAATATTATTATTTAAATAACTAAAATGTCTGTTACTTTATTTTAAATTTTTGCAGTGTCCTCAAATCAATAAGAGAAAAAAAATATGATGATGCTTTTAAAGGACAATTGGCAATTTTACAAAACATTGTTAAATATCTTCAGTCTGATAGTGAAAACTGGATGGTGCCCCTTGCTAACACAGTAAATATATAATGATTTTAATAAAATAAGTTAATTTATTATATAAACATTTTATGTTGTAGGTTTGTGTAGATCTTAGATATTTGTTAAATGCGTATGATAAATATGAGTCCACAAACAAAATATTGAAATTGGAAAAATATAATGATTTTCAAAAAAAATATATTGATATAATGATGATGTATTTCCGTATTTGTTCTAATGATATGTAAATTATTTTTCTAACATTAATTATTATAAAACTGTTTTTAGATTTTTTAAGATATTTGTTTTTAAAATTGCAGTCGAGCTCCAGCACGGCAATCTAAACGTTGGACAATAATGTTTATCGTGAATCAGATGTTAAAAGTATATCATAAAATAAAGAAATTTCATTTGACTACAGGTTTGACAAAAACCATTTTCATGTGCCCGGACAAGAATACATTTCCAATAGCACATGCGGTTACCTTTTATTATTATACTGGCTGTAAGGAGATATTTGAAGGAAAATTTAATGATGGTTAGAAACTATATATTTTTTATTTATTACCAAAATTGCACTTTCCATCACCTCATAAAATGCTTAGATCAATTGCGCACACAAAAGTAGCAAAATATTGTACACTTTAATCAAATCTTATAGCCTAAACTACTCGATTTATATAATTTGTAACTATATTATATAAATAAACTAATAGAAATAATACACACAAATAATATGTTAAAAAAAAAAATGTATTTAATTAAATCAATAGTGTTCAGTGGCGGATTTAGGATTTTTTTATGGTGGGTGCTATTTTGTCAATAATAATAGTCCTATAGTACTTATTATGTACTATTTGGGAAAAAAAAAATTAATAATTTGGTGCTTAAACATAATTAAGCAATATAATATGTATAATATATATGAGGAACGAGGAGTGCTTCAGCTCCCATGCATCCCCTCTAAATCCGCCACTGATAGTGTTCAATTTTTACTTCTATAAAAATCATAATATACATATTATTAGTAGTTAATTGAATCAAACTGTATATCCATTTAAGTATCTACTCTAATTATTTTGAAAAGTTTTAATTTATTATCGTAACCATTCTTCTTTGCATATATTATCTAACATTCTTAGCATACCCGGTATTTGCAGCAATGGTTTGTTTGATGAAATAAGTTTAGCATAAACCAGTTTAAATATGAATATTTTTTTCAAACTTACTGTTCAAATTTCATATTTTTAGAAATATTTTGTTTATGTGTAAGTTGTATTCATATTTAAAAATAGAGATACATTTTTTAATTTTTAATATCTTAAAAATTAAAATTGATGCATTATCTTTTAACAATATTTAATTTAACATTTATTAAAATATATTGTGTATTATAAATGGTTGTTGCAGCTAGAGAAAATTTGACAATTGCTTTTGAAGGTTGCCATAGAAACTCAATCAAAAACAAGAAGTTGATTTTGAAGAAACTTATCCCATTAAACATGTTGCAAGTAAATATAATAAATGCTAACTATATTTACATACTACAATAATTTACAAATAAATTATCATCTATTTTTCTTAGGGAATAATGCCATCAAAACATCTTCTCAATAAGTATAATTTGGATGTATTTAAAGATCTGACTGAGTATATTAAGATGGGCAATGTAAAACAATTTAGAGAATGCATTGATGTTAATGAAGTATATTATATGAAATGTGGAGTATATTTATTATTGCAAAAATTAATAAATCTTGTTTACAGAAACTTGTTTAAGAAATTGTAAGCAATTAAATATTTAAGCACTAATAGATATAATAAATAGCACTTGTGTTGTAGCTGTGGATTAAAAAAAAAAACTACTAACTATTAACACTTTCAACGCCGATGACGCGTATTCAATAGAGTTTATTCCATCGGGCTAGTAACATGTATGTTTGTATCGATTTCATTTTAATAAACTCTAAAATGTACACCGGCTGTAGACAATAAACTCTAAATTTAAATCTATAATTGGTTTGAGTTTTTGTTATTTTTAGATTCATGTTATCTAATCATCATGTCATGGTATGACCACTGCAGCGTCACGGTTTTTAACCTACAAAATCATGAGCGGCATTGAAAGTGTTAAAAAATAATAATGAATAACTTAAATTAACTGTCTTATCAAAATTATAAGTTTATGCGTTTTTTGTCAAGACATTAAATAGAACTGTAAAAGATTTAAAATAACACAAGTGCTAAACAAATTTGATTACAATTATTTTAAATTTTTATTTATTTTTTCAGTTTCTTAATTGCTAACAATCATATTATACCAGTTGAAACTATCACAGCAATATTAAAAAAGTTTGATGACCCTGAAACAGATTTTGACAAAGCGCAGTCTTTGTTAGTTAACATGATTTATAGAGGAACACTCCGTGGATATTTGTCACATGCTCACAAAAAAGTTGTATTGAGTAAAAAGGATCCATTCCCCACTGGTAAACAAGTATTTGACAAAGCTACAAAATCCATTAATGAAATTGGACATAATTAGTTTGATTTAATGAATGAAACATGTATTATATTATTATTTCTAAAATAAAATAATTTTTATATATATATTATGACATGTATTTCCAACATTTTTTATAAAATCACTAGCTGTGTAATGAGATTCCTTAGGTTAAAATTAATCCATCAATCTATAGTTTTCTGTTATCCAGTTGAAATATATAATACTAGCACAATTACAACTATTAATTTTTAATTTTTCTGTTCATAAATAATTGATTTTTCAATTTTTTGTGATCCAAAATTAAATGCATAAGTGGACCATTTTATAGAAGTTTAGAAATAAGCTATTAACACCCTTTAAGTTCCGAGGAATTTATTGATATAAATATACAACTTAAACTTTTATTGAAAATAGCCATGTAGTTTTAGAGTTTACACAGGAAACAAACATTTATTTTTTTGTAAATATAAAATAAATAACATATAACGAGATTTTTCAGGTAAATAATAAGTAGTTTTTACTTTATTAATTTTTACGTTATTGTTTCTTTATTTATCTAGGCCATGTATACTAAATTACTAAATACAGTAGGTATATTTATTATAACATAAACACCAAATGGTAAATTTAATATCAAAGGTATTAAATAAATACTGTAATCAATTTAATTTTTTAATTAACAAGTATTTATTTATGAACACGTGGAATGATGAAGTACATATTTTGGTATTAAATATTAAAATAAAATGAACAATTTATTTGGTTTAATGTCTAATATCTTAAACGTAACATAATATTTAGTATATTACTCTAAGACATGAATGTATGTACTGCAAAAATAAAATTTAATAACCTATCCCTTATAATAAGTAGTCTATAAGTTAAAGGATTTTCAAGAATATTAATTTTGTATGAATCATTTTTCATACAATTATTAACAGTAGGCCAAATTTGATCAAATTCTAGAATATGAATGGAAATAAGTCTATGTGTTAATAATTTAATACAATTTATTACATAAAACAATTTTTTTTACAAATAAATGTATATTATAAACTTCTATATGAAATGTGTTGGGAATTGATGTACAAATAAATTGAATAGACCGAGTGAAATAATTAATAATTAGTTAACTTATAGTAATAACACTAATACTACTTGGTAGATTTAAGAACCATCCAATGTATTACATTTTATTGGAGAATTCAAAATCAAAACAAAACTATTCAAAAATAAATATACACATGAATAACACAGAATGTTAGATTACTTATCACCCATCTTCACTTTAGAAGTTATGTATATGCCAACGATTAGCCCAAAAAGACCAATAGCACTTCCAAAAATTTCGACAATCAAAATCTTGACAAATAGCGAAGAGTTTGCTGCATCTGCTAATGCCGCACCTGAACCCACTACTCCAACAGCTATTCCACAAAATAGATTAACCAAACCAACGCTTATACCGGCAGCAAATATTAAATAGCCGGCCATCCAATTTTGATCTCTAATTTGTTGTGCTGTATTCACATTGTCTGTGAACGATTCCAACTGGCCAGACATGACAATTGCAGTGATCAGTCCATAAATAGCTACCGCTTCACAGAAGATGACAGATATAAGATTCTTGGTCTTGATACGTGGTGCTTTCACTCCACCGCCGACGATGCTCACACCAGTCGTATGTATTCCCAACGCAGCCCCAACCACAGACAGGGCAACAGCCAGAGATATACCCAATACAGCCCACATATACGGCGATGTATTGGCTAAGAACCAACCAATACTGATTTGCTCACCTTTACCGGCCAACAGGTAGAACAGTATGATAGCCGACATCAATGTGGATCCCGTTCCGAAGATCGAGTAACCTAATATTGCCCTCAGTCTCATTTTCAATTTCTTTTTTACTTAATCGTTGGTAAAAATGATGCAAGTTAAACACAAACAAAACACATTTAAGTACAAATTATAAAATAATAAAATGTATGCTAATATTTATTACTTAAAAAGTTAAAACTCAAAAGGACTCCGCCCCAAGAACGGCTTAGATAGTTGGACGGTGTAATCAATTCTAGACGCTAAAACATATGTTTTAATTTAATAATAATTCGCATACCATGGTATGTGGTAACACTTGACATTTATTGCTTCCATGAAAACATGTTGCACAGCATATGGTTTTGATAAAGATAAAATTTTATTTATTCTTCACTTGCTCAATCATAATGTCATTATCATAGTCACAGAAGATAGAACGTCAATACGTCATATTAATTTTTTAATTACTACCTATACTCTTTAGTTATTATCACAGAGGCACAAAACAACTCATTAGTCATTTGTCGACTTGTCACTCGTCGTTTTCACATTTCTACTCGTGTTAGTCACCTATACAGTCTTATTCTACTCGTTAATCATTTGTCAGTAATTATCATAATTCAACGTTTTCATTTATTTCTTAACGAATAATTATAATTATTATATCCGGATTTAACTTGCATTTTTAATTCCAATAATCAATAAATATGAGCTATCCAGGATATCCTCCTAACAATCAGGTAAGTTTTTTTTTTAGTTTTTAAACACTAGATAAAGTATTCTTGATGTACACGTACACTATCTATTTATAACTACTATTTTATGAGCAAAAAATCTTATGATGTGCATGCTAGTAGACACAGATTTCAAATGCTTTAATTGGCCAAGACTTAAGAAGATAAAAAAATGACAAATATTTCTTTATAAATATTAAATACAAAACATTTTTTACTAATATGATTCAAAATTAATAATCATTATTCATTAATGTTTGCAAACAAACCTGAAAAGATATTGTATCAAATCTTTGTGTGATACAAATCATTCAATTTGAGAATATCAACTAATTTTATATGCAAATATAAAAACGATTTGAGTACTTATCGATTATCGCGACTACCTAACTTAATAACTGGTAATAAATAAACAATTTGGTTATTGGGGGCTACCTCAGTAAATGACTTCTTTAAAAAGGTGTCAAACATAGTTAAATATGTTTGATGATAATATAAACCAAGGTACAACTATTTATTCTGATCGCTGGCATAAATTAATTATAAAATGTTAGATTTAACCATTTAACTGTTAACTATATTTACAATTTTGTCAATCCTCAAACTGGTGCTGTGATACACAAAATATCAAAAGGTTGTGGGGCTCTTCTAAATGGCGCAACAAGAAACATTGAGGTATGGCTCGTCAACATATTAACATTTATTGGGTTGAATTTATGTGGCATCAAAAGCATGATAATCCATTTGTAGGCATTTTAAATTGCATGGCTGAACATTTTCCTCCTTGAGTTAATTATTAATGTCTAATTTTGAATTTTATTCTTAGTTTTTGTAATAGTTTTAATAATTTTTAATTCATTGTTTTTAAATTACACCACATAAAGAAAGGAAGTCACGATAACCGATGTATTACAAGTACTACAATTTGTTTTATTATTTTTATAGAAAAAGTATATTTGTTGGATTGGTTACTCACTGATAGTTTAAAATAGTAATAACTAAGTATTTATTATCTAGCATGTATTCAAACTACCTATATTATAACTATAATAGGTATTTACTATTAAGTTTTCTTTCATTAATATAGCATTAAGATTATTATGTACAAGGGCTATTCCAAAATCAACCTCCGAAGTGAAAAATATTTTTTTTTAAAACCAAAAACATTAATTTTTTGCACAAAATAGTTTTGTTAACATCTAAATTATTTTTCTAAATAGTCTGTTTAATTCTACACATTTTTGGTAACGTGGGACAAGCTTTTGTATACCCTCCTTAAAAAATGGCATCGCCAGTGCATTGAGGCATTGGTTCACACCGTTCATAAGTTTCTCATTACTTCCAAAATGTTGAGGTACAATGGACCATTTCAATTTTGAGAAAAGGTGATAATCACTTGTTGCTAAATCAGGACTGCAGGAAGGGTGATCAAAAATATCCCAAATTGACTCCTCCACTAAAGTTTTTTTAAATGTTCAATAAATGATTTCTTGAATTGACACGTTGGATCTTGTGGACATCTGTGAGCTGTTTTGGGACCCAACAGGCATAGAACTTGTGGTAACCTAAGTTTTTAAACATGATTCTGTATAGAGTTGTTATGAGCTGCACCATTTCCTTCAGCTTGCAAAAAACGAATTACACTTCGTACCTCAAAGGCAGCAGGAGATAAAATTGTATTCTCCGTGTTAAAACGGCAACTATTGGAAAAATACTGAATAAAAACTGTCAAAACTTAGCATATTATTAGAGAATAATGTACTGATTGCAACAATCCGTCACGGAAGTGCACGTATGCAATTGTAACACATCAAAGGTTGATTTTGGAATAGCCCTCATACTAATAACTATTAACACTTTCATTCTTAATATTGTATGGATAAATTTATCCTTATAGTTTATTATAGTTGTTAACAGTTTTCATAAGTTTTAGCATTGATTATATTATATAATCAATGGTTTTAGTAATGCCTTTATTAGTATAATAGCACTAATAGTGTCACCTCTGATTTTTATTACTTAATATTTCATTAAGTAGTTCTAGTAATTGGTTAATTTAGTATTGCTTTTTTACAAGACAACTTTTTTTATTAAATTCTATTTTTGTAGACTTTAGGTAAATTTACATTAAAATGTTAGTATGTCATTAGTTTACTTTTATACATACTTAATTATTATTGAATTAATAATATTATAAGCACTTTTTTTGTTCAATATATTATCTATTTAATGCATAAATATGAAAACTGTTGGCAACAGTAATAATATTGACAAATATATTTTTACACATACCGTAGATTAGATAAAGAATTAATATTGTAGATATAATATTATACTGATTTCATATTAAAAAAAAAATCTACATTGTTTAAATTAAGATTGGTAATAAATATGATTGCTTTTATAAAAGTAATTATTGAAGTAGGAATATATTTATTTATTTAACTATATTATGTACAATTTGTGTACTTATAATTAGGAACAACACATTTCACATAATTTCTAGTCAAATTGAAAATACCTAACACAATTATATTAAAATACAAACCTTATTATTTAATATATTGTATTGTGTATATTTTTTATTAAATATAAATTATGATAAAAACCCACTTTTATACTTTTGTAGAAGCTGAATGTTAATATATTTAGTTTTTACCTAGTTAACTTATTTTATGAACTATTTTGTTTTTTGGTAGGGATTCCCTGGCCAACCTGGAGTGCAACAGCCTGGTTCTCAGTTACCCTATCCACCATATCCCGGAGGTAATGTAGGACAACAAGGGTATCCAATGCCAAGTGCTTATCCACCAGGCCAACCTAGCTATCCCCAACAGAGCCCATATCCTCCTCAAATTGGTCAGTATCCACCACAACCATCTGGACAGTTCCTACCTCAATCTGGTCCTTATACTCCAAATCCACCAATGTATCCATCATCAGCTGTACCTAGCCAATACCCATCATCGACTATAACAGGTCAATATCCATCCACTAACCCTGGCCAATATCCACCACAGGCCTCCGCATATCCAAATGCCCAACTGCCTTCTAGTTATGCACCTCAGTCAGCTGCCTACCCAACTCAATCAGCTTATCCACCCACTCAACAAACATCTTCAATTTATCCAAATATGACAGCTGGTGGTTATAATAGTGGTTCTCAAGTTCCACCACAAGCAGCATATCCACCTATTAGCACTCCTGCTCATTATCAACCATTGAGCAGCTCACCTGCTCAAAAAAAGGTGAGATTTCAATAATTTCTTTTTAAATATATAAAAAATGAATGATATATTTATTATGATTCCAATTAAGATTGATGGTTCAATATATTTTTATTAAATTATCAATGAGTTACAGATATTTAATTTAAATTTGTTTTTTAAAATTTATTTTATTAATAACTTAGTAAAAATTGATAACAATTAGGTACAATATTTTCTTTTGAAACTTTCCATTTTTTAATACTCATATTAAAACTTTATCAAGTCAATAATAAAATAATAATTTCATTATTTATTCTTGACCTTATATCTGGTATTAATAAATACATGCAATTTCGCAAATTTTAATTATGTACAATATGTTTATGGATGTAACTAATAATTATATATGATCAAATATTGTTAATTAGTGTTTATTCTGCATATATTTACAGAATAACAGTAAGTTCTGAAGAATACTGATACAGATGAATACCCCATTAATGTCTCACCTTCATAAATACTTTATTTAATCATACTCATGTTAATTAACGTTAAAAGCCTATCACTTAGATAATACTAATAGCATTATAATTGGCTTTTTATATTGTTCAAAAATTATTCATTCACTATGTTTTAATAATATTAATTTTTATAACCAGTAACTTAAGTTATTTATTGCTGATTTGTTAATTAATTTAGTATATAACATTAGTTCAATAATTAGTTTAAAATAGAATTATGATTTACAAAAATTTTACTGTATGAATGTATTTAAGTATGTTTTGCATATTGAAAAACCTTCTGTTTTATTTTAGTCTAATCCAACAGTTCGTCCAGCTAATCCATTTGATCCACGTCGTGATGCTGAAATATTGCGTAAAGCTATGAAAGGGTTTGGAACTGATGAAAAATCAATCATACAGGTCTTGGCTCATAGAGTTAATTCTCAAAGACAGGAAATAGCAATTCAATTCAAGACTATGTATGGCAAAGTAAGTAATACACTATTTTTGTTGAGCTTATGACGTGTAAGTTTTGATTACATAATTATTTATTATATAATATTTATTTGTTTGATAAAATATTGTTTTATTATTTTAGGATTTGATATCTGATTTGAAAAGTGAACTAAGTGGAAAGTTTGAAGATCTGATTGTCGCACTCATGACACCTACTTATGATTTTCTCGCTAAAGAAATTCACAATGCTATTGATGGTATTGGCACTAATGAAGAAACAATAATTGAAATCATATGTACTGCTTCTAATGCTGAAATTAATAACATAAAAATGGCATACCATAAATGTAGGTTTAATTTAGTTAATAGTCAATATAAAAATGATTAGTATTAATATATTATATTTTTCTAGTATTTGGAAATGACTTAGAAAAAGAGCTTATGGGAGAAACATCAGGAAGTTTCCGGCGATTATTAGTGTCGCTTTGTCAGGTTGGTTTTTTTTTTGGAACTTCTCTTTGATAATAATATAAGTTTATTTTTATTTGGGTAGGGGCAACGTAATGAAAATACATTTGTTGATGTTGCATCTGCACAAGCTGATGCACAAAACTTGTTACAAGCTGGTAAATAATTTCATTATAAAAAAATATAAATCAGTAGTGTTTCAATCATCTTAACTTCATAGGCGAATTACAATTTGGAACGGATGAGTCTACATTCAACATGATTTTATGTAGCCGTAGTTTCTGTCAACTACAACAAGTATTTTTGGAATATCATCGTCTAACTGGAAGAGAATTTGAAGATGTTATCAAAAGTGAATTCAGTGGTGATATTGAAAATGGACTTAAAGCGATTGGTAAAAATTTGAAAATTTCCTTTTTAAACTGTATATTAGATATAAACTGTTATATCATTCTATAGTGAAATCTGTAAGAGATAAAAGTGCATACTATGCCAAACGTTTACATGAAAGTATGGCTGGTTTTGGCACAAATGACAGAACACTGATTCGTATTGTTGCAACTCGTTGTGAAATTGACATGGTCGATATAAAAAATGCTTACATGTCGATGTATGGGAAATCTTTGGAAACTGATATTGCGGTAAGAATTTGTTTGTTTCTTTTACATATCAGGTATATTATTAAGTAATGGTGTGTAATTAAATTTCATAATCATTTTAATTTTGATAATTATTCTAAAGTCGTAATAATTAAATAATTTTAATTTACTGATAATCATAATTATAAAAATAAAAATATAATATTTATCCTGACTTGAAAATTGAGTTTTCATTTAAACAAAAATTGTCAACATTAATTTATTAGAATAAATATAATTATTGTATGCTATCATTTTAAATTGTATTACAATAATTAAAAAATAAGTTGGTATATTATATGCAATAATATTGAAACAGATGAATATTAGTTAAAACTATAAGTCCAAAATCATCGTGTATTCAAAAATAAATGATTAATTTTATAATAGATGAGCTCTTCTACTAATCACTGTTATATCTATTGTATTAGCTTTCAAATTTAATTATTTTATCAAAAGTTTAATTTAGATAATACTAGATTGATTTGAGTCTGTAACTAGTTTAATAACTATTATTTTTAATGAACTTATAATAAACTTGCAATAATCAACATGTTTTGTGATTACTTTACTATACAGGTTAAACTTAATGTTAAATATGTTCAAGATTTTTATTCTAGCTTCAAATGTTCATATTTATTACCTATCTAATTAATTCAGACTCCATTAATATAATAATTTTTTTTATTATTATTACCTATATTTTCTCAAAACAGTTAAAACTATCACCAAGAAATTCTTTTACAGTCTAGAAAAGTATTGACAACATATATAAACCTAATTTAAAATTTGTTTTGTTTTATTTATGCGAATCAACAGTCTGATACATTTATGGTGAGTTGCTGCATGTGTAGAGAATGAAAAATATGTCAGCTATAGTGATCGATTGCTGAATTGCCTGAATTATTAACTAATATTTAAAAAATGTAGTTTGCTTGGTCTAATTTTAACCAAAGTCTGAAAGTTGTTAGTTTTGCACACATCCATTGAAAACCAGAAGAAACTTAACCTATTTCATTAAAATATATATTTACTTAATTTGTATTTAAGGCTTCTACAGAAATCTTAAAAGTTAATTGATCAATTTTATGTTACAGGACGATACATCAGGTGACTACAAAAAATGTCTGACGGCTCTAGTTGTTGGCTAAAATAACTATACATATAATCTTATACAGTATTCTATTTATATAATCATTAATACATTTTACGCCTTTTGCATTATTTAATATTGAAATCTAAAATTGATATATAATATTTTCAATATTTGCATTTAATATTAATAATGTTTTCATAAATATGTTTACTCATTCTTATAGCAAGATTTCATATATAATAATTAAATTTCATATTTCATTCTTTTTTTTTTTTTTGCTATGAATTTAAGCATAATATAAATGTTGGTATTTAATAATTAAACACTTTGGGCTTGGGTATTTAAAAAATAAAGGTAATTTTTAATATTACATAAATATATAATATATTATAGGCATTTCTATTTTTTTTACAAATTTGACACACAGTATACATTTAAACTCTCTTTGTCAAATTACATTATGTCAATTGTTTTATTATTATTGAAGATTTGTTAATTCTTTCTTTATTTTTCTATATTGTTATTTAAATAAATAAACCAAATTAAAATTATTAGTGGCATCTGCTTGATATTTGTCATATAAAATTATTTTAAGTAATACAAATATTATAGTTTTTAAGCAGGGTAAATATGTGCCACTCATTAACAATTATTGTAAAACACTGGAAGAATTTTATAAACTCAGTGTTTATGACTTTTATAAGTCTTAAAATTGGTGCTTGCTAATTTAATATTAATTTGTTATTATACTTGAATTATTATACAAATTTTAATTGTAATTGCATTTAACATTTGATATTTATAAATTATGATTAATTTATTAATAAATGTATAAATTTGCATGGTGGCGTTATCAACTTAATATTATAGCAATACCTTAATGTTACTTTTGTTATTGTAATACCTTTTTAGTAAAATAATTTTAAATTTAACCATTTACTTTAAAATTTCTTATTGATTAAAATAATATAGTATTATAACTATTATAATTATAATCATATGAAAAATTAGTTACAAAACTAAAATCTACAATTTAATATCTAACTCAATAACATATGTTGTAACGTCACTGGCTTATTAGTTATTTGTTATTCTTTCTGTTAAAATTCTACAATGTGTTTTTTTTTTACAATATACTTGCTATATTTTTGTCTTTTAATGTTATATAATAAAATTTCATTACATAACAATTTTAAAATTGCTGTTAGAGTTTTTATAGAATTACCTTTTTTTTGATCTTATTATGTAATAGTGGTTGTCGCATGTGACAGAAGATGATAAAATTATGTCTCTGTTTTGGTGATGAATGACAGTGATATGTAACTTAGACCACTTTTTGGGGAGGAGGGGAGGTGATTTGCATAGGTGCAAGTAGAGCTCTATTTCTGGGTAGGCTAAATTGATACCTATTAATGACCCATGGGGGGTTCCAGTCCCTATCTCAGAGACCTTTATCTGATGGATAAATAAATGTGGTTTTACGGATTTTGTCTCTCTATATCAGTGTTATATTGCTTATATCTGAATTTTGTGGTTACAGCCAGTGTAGGTATCAACTTACTTTAATTTATGATTACAGTTGAATTTTCATGCCTTTTTTTTTATTATTATTATTAACGTCTTCGCTCGTGTTGTGCACTTGGCGTTGCCTATAGAATTTTCTCTATTCCTTCCTTAATGAAAAGATTTAGATACATTTTTTTTAATTTTTCTCGATTATTATACCACAAGTACATATAAGAATATTTGAAATTTATACTTTAAAAAGTATACTTATTAACATTATTTTGCTACTTATCTGAGTTGCACATACACACAAGGCACAATATATTGAAACTGAATAGCATTGTAGTGTTATGGTCTATGCCTGTTTATTTCTAAACACAGTAGCTACGTAATTATATTTTCTTACTTATTATATACCTAACTTTAAATTTATGACAACATTTCTCGATTGTTAAAATAGTTACGAAATAGATTATTTTTTTCTTTATGTTAGAATCAATAGTAGGCAGTAGCAGTAGGTAAGCTCCCATCCTTTTTTATTATTTATAGCGTAACTATACCTACTAAATTGTATTTTTAGCAATATATTTTTGAATACGCTTTAACATAGATACAATATTTATTTTATCTGATTCTATAAATAAATATTCCAAATAATAGCTAGGTGGAAAGTAAAATAATTTTTTTTTATTTATTTGTTAGAAAGAACTGTAGAACATTTACAATCTGTATACATAATAATATAATAAACAAATTGGATAATAATGAAATAAGCGTGGTAGTAGAAGATAGCGTCTATTGACACTAGTACACTAGCTACTTCAAATTAGTTTTGTTTATTTTATTTGTTTTTAGGCTATTTAAACATAAAAATCCATGAGATCATTTTCGTTTGAAACGTGTAGATAGATTAACAGGAATAGTGGCATAGGATATATTTGATATAAATAACTGGAGTTAATTTTTTTTTGTTATATTAATACGTTCCAAATGAGTATTATGATAGGATAGTTGATATTATTGGAGATAAGAAGGTAATGAGTTTATCGATGACGATAACGAGGAGTGAGATAAAAGGAGTAATAGTGATTTAAATTTATCAAGAAAGGATGACAGTTTAAGATAGAGCTGGTATAAGTGACTGAGTTAGTTTCGCTTATAAACGTTCGAATGATTTTTGGCATTTTTTTTTTTTTTTACTTGAACATTACATAAGAGATATTCATAATTTATATTGTTTTTGTAGATAATTTACTTAGGTTCGATGTCTTCAGACACAAAATAATTATGAATTCGTTTTTAAATACAATAAAGTATTAATTACTATGACTAATTTATAGAAAAAACTTTTAACTATACTGTATTGAACGTCTATACGTCTTATAAAAAAATGTTAAATACATTATCGAGCAGTGTGTAGTGTGTTATTTATACCTAGGCTATTGATAAAATATGTATTAAAAATATTAAATGTGTTGACTCTACGTTGAAAGAAAATTAACAACGAAAAAAACTACAAAATATATAGGTAGTAGATAATATATTAATACATTTTATTATAATTGTTTTTTTTTTTAATTCATCAATCAATTTTAATTCATTTTTTAATTGAACATGATAAGAAAAAACCAAGTTAAAATTTGAAGTATAGAGTTTAATAGTTTATATTATTATTACTAAAGGGATTGGAATTATCTTAAGTCAGTTGATTTTTTAGATTATTCTGTCGATTGAAATATGTAATTTGTGGATTGTACAACCTCTGTAGTTGGCCAGATGTGGACTATTACAGAGGATGCATTTGGATAGATCTGATGATTTTTTGACAACTGTTTGAAGGATGAAGTTCACTGCATGAAAGGCTGACTGGTGGGAGACACGAGGCTCTTCTATTTTTATTTTTACATAACAGAGGAGATCAACTTTGAAAATTTCTTTGATGTTAATGATGATATTAGGTTCTAGATCGATAAAAAACAGTGGAAGTGGAAATTAGGTATTAAGTTATAAGACTGGTTACGTTTTTTGGATATCTAGAGTTCTTATTTTCGCTTGTTTAGTGTAATGTGTGGTGATGGTGAATATTTCGTATTACAGCTCTAAACACTTTTCTTGTCTGAGATGGCAGGTAAATACGGAAGTGTGCATTATTAGACTAAGAAAATTTGACTACAATTTTTTAAATAATTCAATTGTGCTTGTAGCCAGTTTTTTTGCTATTAATTAAACTTTTACATGAAAAATGATCACATTTTGTTATTTCAATTATTTGTAAACAGAAAGAGCTAAAGTCATGATTATAACTATCCAAATAAATATTAAAGGTGGAGGTTTTGATTTGATAATAATTGGCTCTTTGTATTATTCTATGCTGACGTTTGAGTATAGTCGGAATCAGTGGGTTTATTTACCGTAAGTAACGATAAAAAACGATTTTTCGATACGTAGGTTGCTTTTTTTTTATTATTTTAAGGTGATTGAAACGGAGAAAAGAGTAATTTAAATTTTGCAGGAGAGTTAAAATCATCACAAAGACCGGTTATAGTCGGAGAAGTTGGAGATTTATTTGGCACGTTCTGTATGTGAGAGTTTTGAATTATTAATGGAGATACAATTACCTATATTGTTGCTTGTTGTGAAGTTTTTTTTATTATTGCGGAGTATTGGTGGCAAGTATAGATTACGTATAATAACTGATTAACAGATCGACCGAATGGGCCGCCGTAATTCACAGATATCTAACTGATAAATAAACTAAAATACACCGATTAGTAAATCGACTATATTTGATCGGTAGAGAATAGGTATATCTATTTATAAAAAAAATGCATCAATGTAGCAATCGATTAATCAAACAAGACTACCTAATACATAATGATATATTTTGAGTGTAACAGACTTCATGGATTTTAAAAATACCTGTTTTTTAATACTATTTGAGAAATACGCATCATATACACCACATCCGTGAAGTTGCCCCCCTCCATTTTAAACTACATACCTTAAACTTTCGTATGTTTTTGTTATTATTTTTTAATTTTCAGAACTTGCATACGTTTAGTTTTACTGGTGTACATTTTTTTGTGTTGGGGAGCTAACGTTACAGTAGCCTCCCCCCATTTTTAATTAGGATCTCCGGGATTTTGGGAAAATTTTGCAATTAATTCACTATAATTCGCTGTATAATTTTCAGGATTTGCTCCCACTTCCACCCTTAGCAATCCCTGAATCACATATTTTGATCTCTCTTGGTTACGCTATCGATTACGTTTAATATTTCTCTATTATACAATATGAAAAAACAAAAAACATACCTCTAAAGATGTTCTGCTTTCTAATTCATTATCATATTTATTTATAAATCGTATCTTACAATTTTTTTTATTTTAATTTAAAGTTACAATGTAAACACACTAACATATTATGCTGAAACAATTTAGGTAATTATTGATGAATTAAAAAAAAAAAAACAATTATAATAAAATTTATTAATATAATATCTACTACCTATATATTTTGTAGTTTTTTTCGTTGTTAATTTTCTTTCGACGTAGAGTCAACACATTTAATATTTTTAATACATATTTTATCAATAGCCTAGGTATAAGTAACACACTACACACTGCTCGATAATGTATTTAAAAATATTTTATAAGACGTATAGACGTTCAATACAGTATAGTTAAAAGTTTTTTCTATAAATTAGTCACAGTAATTATTTAATACTTTATTGTATTTAAAAACGAATTCATAATTATTTTGTGTCTGAAGACATCGAACCTAAGTAAATTATCTACAAAAGCAATATAAATTATGAATATCTCTTATGTAATTTTTAACATGAATAGAATGTTATAGAAAAAAACTCGAAATAACTTTTATTTTGATTCGAAACTCTCTAATGTTGGTATTCAAACCTGGCGTCCAACATCGTTAAGGAAATTTGTCGTTTTTAAACGGATCGATTCTATAGGGTCTACAATTTAGGATGTAGCGGGGGTATGGGGATGCCAGTAATAATTCATCTTTTACACGTGCACCCCAAGCCCTTTTGCCCCATATACAGCTCACCCTATTTACCTATACATATATAGTCGAAGTAGGTACGTATATATTTTATGACTTACGCAATGAATATACGAATATATATTATTGTATGTGTACTGGCATTTAGAATTGTACATTGAATTTTAAATCTTATCGTTATGTTACAAAATAATGTTTATAAATATTTAATAGTAATATTATCAACGCAAACTCGCGGATCGCGTAACATAAAATCCGTTTGACCAAGAGTTCTGCCGGTTATCGTAATATATTTAGATACCGTAGATGTGAAAAATAATAAATGACAATTATAAAAAAATTGTATATTTCAGGTATATTTAATATTTGAAACGATTTTCGCGATTTTACGTCGTGTGTTTGATCCGGAATCAAGTCTGTACGAATCGGCGGTCATCATCGTAGTCATCGCTGCCATCTACACCGCCACTGGATAGGACTACCGTTTGTTTTTTATGCACATTACAGCTGCAAGTGAATTGAAAGAAAAAAATAGAAACCATTAGTCCGACAACGATGAACAAAATAAATCGTGAAAAACACTTAATGGACACCGCGAAATAATAACGTTGAAAAAATCTTGTTTTTATATAATATTAAGTGTGAGTATAATAGATAAGGGTACAGCAGGTGACACGATCGCGGCAGCAGTCGTCGATCATCACTTCGTCGTCCTCGTTCTTGACGAATAGATATTATATATAAATGTGTGTGCGTGCACCGTTTCATATATATATATACATTGGTGTATAGGAAGAACGTCAAAATGTTATATACATTATACAGACAAATGGAGGCCCAAAAATGGCGAAACTAAACATAAATCGGAGTGTTGATATTTTTTCCCTGAGACAGGTGGCTGGGAAAGACTATACGAATATGAACTTTTATGTAGTATTGCTGTGGTTGTACAATATATTATATACAGTATAGTGATATTATTCGCAGTACACTTATAAACGTGCACGCTCACACACATACACACACACACACACACACACACACACGCCGTGACGAGAAATCAAATAAATATCGCAAGCGCGAAACATTCGATAGACCCACGCGCGAGAGACCGATGGCCGCGGCGGTGTACATAATATTATTACTGTTGTTGTGTGTACGGTATTATATAGGTGTAGGTACTACTACTACACGTATATAATGTATAGTGCGTGTGTGATGGCATCTTTACGACGATGTCCGCCCCTAAGTGCAAACCATAGTCGGAAGACTGGCGGCGGGCCGTAAATAGAAGAAGGATACGAAAAAGAAAAAAAACACCTTCCTATATATTATAATAATACCACTGCTGCATCGCCGCCGCATCAATATTTAGTGACGACAAGCCGTCATAAATTCAAAACGTATCGACGGACGGGGGAAAAAGTGGTGTTTTTATTTTACATAATATATTATATAAATTATCTATAAAATACGCGTCGTACTATTTTATTTGTACGCATAATATTAAACATATATATATACATTATACGCCGTCCGTATACATAATAATAATAATAATAATACATATTATACACATACATACTCCGCGGTGCAAATGTGCGATCGAAACGTAACGCGGTGTAAAAAAAGCGTCTCGCGCCCATTAATAACCGGTATATATATAAATATAATATATCGACACTCGAGCCTACATTATACGAATCGATATATATATATATATTATATTGGTCTTGGTGCGCGTGTGTATGTATACCGCGTATATATACTGTATACAATGGCGTACGTAATAAATCGCCGTTTAAACGCGACGACGATGACTTTGAACTTCATTAGCGAATTTAACCACACTCCACACGTGATTGTTTATATATCCATACCTGCTACCCACCTGCCTTGGCTAATATATATTATATATAGTAAATATACGACGAGCGCTGGCGTTTGAGAGAGAGAGAGAGAGAGAGTGTGTGTGTTGGTGTGTGTGTGTGTTCAGTCGGGGGACCTGCTCTGCGACAACGAGTCGCCGCGGCCACCGAGATATCCGTTTGCGTGTCGGCGACGGTATAATAAATTACTATTACAATGCCGCTTCTACCGTATCTCCGTATATATGTAATGGTACAATATGTATGTACAACGAATATGTAATAACTAATAATAATATTTTCTCTGCGTTTAAATAGCGGTTTTTCGCCATCTCATAAACCGTTTTTACACGGATTACACCACCGCGCGTTCGACACGGCATCGCCAGATGCAACAATATTGTTCGAATAAATACGATTGTTTAAGCCGTTTAAAGTTTAAAATCCATATAGACACCTTCTATATTACCTAATATAGCCTATAGGGCTTACAGCTGCGGCAGTCTTCGATGTCGTCTTAACGACAGTACGCGCATGTACCCTAAATCAGATGCACTACTGTTCTACATTATTTTCAAACAGAGATATGACAGTAAATTATTTCTCAGATAATGAAGAAAATATTCTTGGGTGATTTCCGGTAAATATATATTATAAGTATATTATTATGAATATTACCAAACCTCGTGATAAACACCAAGCGATAGGCGTGGAACATAGACTAAGTAAAATAAAATTACACGCATCTTTATAACATATATTCATGTATCGTATTGATATTTTAAGTTCGTAGTATTTTTGTAGAAAGATATAAGTATAAATAATAATAGTTATATACCTACGTATATTATGATTTGACTGGAAAACTATTTCATGTTATGTATATTTATATTTTATAAATTATGTCTTTTATCATTCTCATTTTTAAAATGTTTTGTTTTCTTCAAAATTTAAATTCAATTACGTTTTACTCCATGTTTTTACTTACGATTATACTTGATTATTTTTTTGTTCGTATGATGTTAATATTACAGATTTCATCTAGAGTGTGGGTACCGAAAAAGTGTTCTTATACTTCATAGACTATACCTATAGGCTGTAGTATGGGTATTTATAATCTCTTAGCGCATGTCTGCATAATATATTGTAATATTATTGAAATATCTTTTCACATTCACGTTGTACAACAATAGTGCAATACATAAAAATAAAACTTTACTGCCTCAATTAAATATTTTATGCATTGGTTGACTGATACGTTAAGGGTTGATACAACGGTGCTTTACCTGCAGCACCAGGCTGCAACAGTAGTCTCGTTTCATCCGGTGTTAGTGAATTGCAGCTCAATCCCTAAATAAAGTACGAATTGCAGCCTGGTTTATGGGAGATATGTACGAGTTACGGCCACACAATAATGCATAATATATTATATCTATACACATTAAATTATATTATATACGTGTATTGAAAAAAGTATTTAAAGTGAATTACTAAATGAATTATTAATATTACGCATTTTCCAAAAATTCAATAAATATTTAAATCAAATTAATCAAATTTGTTAAGTATCAAACTAATAATAATAATATTGTTATGTCGGTTTCTTTTAAATTATATAATATAATAATAATGTTAAAAAAAAATAAAAGGGTTTAGAATATAATGATATCATAATGTTATAGAAAATTAAAAGTATTCGTATAAATAATATTGTTTTGTCGTATTTTTAAATTATTATTTTGGAAAAATTTTAAGACTCGACAATTTAACTAAATCGAAATTCTCTATTTCTATGAGCTCGAATTTTGTCATCTATTCTCTAATGAACGCTTCTATTTCACACGTTTTTTCTGTTTTCACACCTTTACTTTTGCACTGTTATGTATGTTTCAGATTAAACTTCTATATGGTAACACATCAATGACATTATATATATAAGGGTGGTTAGTGTAGAACAATACATAGGAAACATAGGTAATGATAATTACTCGGGACGCAACTCATCTTCAGCCGGTTCACCAACTATCAACTAATAAAATTATGTAGACAAAGTCGTAAACACGCGGTATGGTAACGTCGAGTTATACACACTGCATAGATATTGCTGTAATTCGTCAATAACACAGTGTAACGATGATATAACGGTTCATAATTTTTATAGGTACACGGGTATAGGTAAAAAACTAATAGGTTATTAGTAATAACTATAATGGCAAATAGTGATATAACTGATTATCTGAACTATAGTATAAATAGTGAACTAAAATCTATGTGGCTGCAACAACCACAACTGTTTAAGTATACCTAATGTATCTTTATATACTCGTATTAATGTATTATTATAATATTAGATAAACAATATTATTTGTACATTTTGTTTAGTTTTATTTTAATTTTAAAAACACATCATCAATACGAGAATCGTTTTAATGGTGACAATTTTCGGAGCTAATCGAACGACCATCACATTCAACGAAAATATCGTTGGAAATTAATACGTGTTTTGATTGTTATGAATAACTAACAAATTTGCATTTGACGTGGTATGAAATGTACGAGTACAATTATTACTATATCATTAATTATGTGATATATATTACTGTTGTATTAATAATACATAATATGTACGCTAGTCCATTTCCGCACCAATTCAAAATTAATGCTTCATCGACCATCACTATATTATATTATAATATAGTGGTCACTATGATACTATATATTATTTATATATGTAGTAATATTATCGATCAGTCGAAATTTTATTTTCTATCAAAATTATAGCCGAACTTGGGCTTTGAATAATTGCTGCATGCAATTTCTACATCATAAAATATTATAGGTACCTACTATCAAAAAATGTAGTCATATTATATATTTTTAAATTACTGGGTTTTTACCAATCAAATTTAAATGACCTATCTATTTTTTGGCATATATATTACCAATTTATCAACTTAAAGCAACGAGCAACTATTTTCTAAAAAATTATATATGTAATTATTAAATAATGCATAAGTAAATGTTAATATATTTGAACTTAAGGTATACGAATGAGAATAATAAGTATCACGAATAATTTAAAACATTTGTTCAATTGTCATCGCAGAACATGGTTTGGCTATAGCAACTCCGGCTTGAGTACGTTGCTACACAAGTATAAAAAAATATATATTTTAAAGGTTTTGCAATATTTAAGTATGATTTAGATTTTTACCGTATTTTCTTCGTAAAAATGTAATTCAAAGATTAAAATACCTATAATACGTATAATAACGTGTGTGTTTCTCGTCATTGATAGATGTAATTTCATAGTAAAGTACCTATATATTAATGCATTGACTATTAATATGATTTTGTTTTTATTATAAGATCGGTTTTACACTGATATGTAAGCAATATAATTTTACAATTAAGATATTTTACAAAGGACATAAATTAATAATTCAAATGAATTATTTTTTGGTGTACATCTGCATACTTATTTATGTAATCCATTAGTCTCTATGCCAATAGTCCTATGTATAAGTATTAAATGGCAGTGGAGCACATAGGGGGTTAGAGGTACAACCGTTCTCTTACAAAAAATCCCCTTTGAAAAAAATCCCCATGTGTGTTACTGTTACATAGTGTAATATAATTATTATGTACTTGGTTTTATATATTATGTCGGTACCTTTGAGTTATTGTCATCAATACGATTTTCATAATTAAGACAGCCGCTGTTCATTACTCATTACGAAAATCAATGTCAGATTCAATGCAATTAACGTGGACTTATAGATATAAACAAAAAAATGTATACGAAGTAAAAAAATATAATAATATATGATTTGGACCGTTCACAAAAACCAATCTGTCTATTTAATAATATTTAAACGTGTCTTATTATTACGTAGTTATCGCCTTATCGGTGTAACATTTTACGCTATAAACTATGAATCATCGTACACCGCGTTGAGTATTATATACAAGGTAAAATTATTATCATACATAAATACCCACTATACATTATATTTACTTGAAAAACTTTGAAAAATAAGTAATAACTGATTTCTCTCGGGCCCAGTGCCAAACTGTACTCGATCGGGTTCTGATAAAAATAATACTGCAGTGACGACACATTATATCTTTGACATACCTATTTTATACTTAAGTAACTACTATGAAACAAATTTATAATCAGACGTTTTGACAGAAAATGTTTCCGCTTAAAATACTTTTATAATTTAGCTTCTTAAGAGGATGATCGTCGAAAAAATCAATTCACAATGATTTATAGTTAAAACATTTAAAACAGACGTTGTGGTCCTATATATAAAACGATTATACCTATGTATAGAGTAGGTATATAAATAAAAAAAACTTTGGAGATAATAGTCAATTTTGTAACTATGATATTTTTTGTGAAAACGTTAACGGTATGTTTAATACCACTCTATATGCGTAAATGAAATATATAATTATATTACTTAGTATTGTGCACGTCATGATGCTATATGCATTTAATTAAAATAATTATACTCGATTTATACAACCATATTCTCGCGTTTAAAATTCAAACCTCCAGTAATGTCTTTAACATTTAAAAATGTACTTATTTACTAACATCAACATTTATAATATATGATATAAGCATAAAAAGGATTTGATTTATTACAGCCTTTGCATTATTATCCGGTACTGGTTAGGTGGGTTAGGCGTCTACCTAGTTCAAAAAAACTGAACCGTTTTTTCATCGTTACACCTATACACAAACACGCACGATACCTATATCCATTATATTTTATGGATGTGTGCGAAGAAGTGGTGTGCGACGGCATTCTGTGGTGATAGTAGTAGAAACACCTGTGCGTTCACCAAAAGGGTAATGGAATAGTTATAAACGCCAGTGCGGTGGTCACGCACAACGTCAAGCCGACGACCTCGCCCACCTGCTGGAACGCATACGACATACACAAGAGCCCGAGTCCGGCAAAACAGAAAATGGATGTGTTGTAAAAATAGGTTATTATAAAAAATAATTCGAAAAACTATATATTGAAAGCAATATCAATGATAAAATTATACTTTTAAATTAAATTTCATCATTATTATGATATAAAAAAAAGTCAAATGTTTGATTTTAATTATAATTTAATTAATTATTCAACATACACAATTGTCAAAATTATATAAATATAATAAATTATTATACTTATTCACGTTGAAATAATTTAAATATTAAGTTTTATTTATTATTAACAATTATATTATAATATAAACAACAATTACATACATCTTTCGTATTTCTTAAGAGGACGCCATGCCCGCATGTGTTGTCTAGCTCTGTCTTACTAACGTACATTATGACAAATTTGCATTCAGTAGAACACATTTTAAAGTTGTAATATTTTACATAGCTATAACGCCTATAACTTACTTTAAATGATATTATATCAATAAAAGCATGTCATTTTTTAGATAATGTTCTTACTTTAAAATTTGATAATAGGTAAATTTACTCTAATATTAAAGCTAACATCATGAAATGTGTTCTGCTGAACAAAAATTTGTTATGATGTACATTAGTATAAGACATAAACAACACATACGGGTATGGTGTCCTCTTAAATTGTTTTCAACAATACAATCGTCGCCGATTTCCGTTCTTTGAGCGTCCTCTCACCAGGTGTCTTAAGGATAACAGACTTAAAATGTTTGTCTTTTAGGGATCCGGCAATATACTTTCTTTCGGATCGCTATGATCGGGAAAGAGTTTGACCTGCCCATTAAAAAATCTTGGTTTACCCAGGGTCATCAGTAGCATCAAAGCTCTAGGAGTCATGGATGCCAGTGGTGACAAAGGCAACAAAAATACAGTAAACGTAGTATTAAATGAGGCACCAGTGGTGTCGGTGATGCTGGCGTAGCGAACATGTAGCGGATGCCGGATACAAAATACGGAATAGGGGTTTTCAGCACAGTTAGAAGGCGACTTATTATAAGTCACTGTTGAATGTTGAAATACATGCTGGTTGACTGTAACAGTGGTTATGGGAGGGGTACGAACATTCCAGTGGACCTGAAGTTTTGCCATCTTTTCTACTCCAATGCCCAGTGCAAATGATCCAAAACAATGGCATGTGAATACTTCTTCATTATATATCCTGCGCATGTAAACAAACAAAAATGTATTGTTTGATAAGTAGTTGTAGATCTCTAGAAATTTATTTGTCATTGCCGCGTCTGCTTAGTGCTTATTTCTATATAATATTAATTACAAGCGGGTGTTACTGTCTTCACCGGAGAAGTCCTTTTCTTTAACTCTATCAATTCACTTTAATTTATGATTATTGTTTTCAATAAGTTAAGCGGCTTTTAAGAAAATTGAAAACAAAGATTACAGATACTCCTAAAATTTTAATCCCAACTCATTATGATCTAGGAGGTGATTTAAGCTAGGTGATTGTAAAATTAACACTAAAAGTTCTAAGGGTCTAACAAATAACCATATTCCATGTACAATTAACATTAACTCGGTTAAGCGGTCACTGAGAAAATATGTCACAAATGAAAAGTCACTTAATTTTATTATTTAGATATTTGCATAATATATTTATAATATTAATATTATTCATCATAATATTGAATAATTATTTCCTAATTTCATCAACCTTTTATTCAATTACTAATATTTTCTTTCGTTTTATCAAACACTTTCAAAACTGCCTATGCTATTGGTTTTATTAGCGGATATAGTATTTTCAATTTTGTTCTGGCTATACGTTAAATTGATTTATACTCCTGTGATGTTAAATTTCTCGTACACACTTCCTTTAAAGTAAGAATAATCACTTATTGTTTTGTTCATTAGAATGATACGTCTGTCATAAGTTTCCTTATTCAAACCAGGAAAAATAAATTTTTTATTTATATATTTAAAAAATAGGTGGAAATAAATGGATACCTGTAATTAATATGCTAAATTAGAATTCAATGATATGTTATTGTATGCATATTAAAAACGATATTGAGCAGAGACGGTCTATCAGCCTATATCATTCAATGTGTAAGTCATGATGTTTTTTGATATTGCTATTAAATTAATTGATTTTACTATCAATATTACGGCCAGTTGAATACATTTTTGACGAAAATATTAAATTTATTAAATCATTAATGTTTGTAAGTATCGTAATAGCATATATTTATATTTATACCATACTAATATGTTATTTGTATTAAATTATTACTTAGTATTAATATCATCTTACCGTATAAAAGTATAAACTCTAATTACGTTCATTCTCTACCGTTTTCTTTGCAGTGTGAAAAAGAAACTCAACTTTCCGATCAAACTGGTAGAAAGAAATTACAAAGAGCTGGTTAAGAATTTACAAGAACTGATAACTAAATATTCATAGGATAAACATATGAAAAATTCAAATTGAGGGTTTGACGGGTAACGTAATTAAGCTTATTATTCGTATGGATCATTACTATACATTTTATTTAAACAAAAGTAATAATATGAAAATGTAGTTCATCGTTATTATATCAAGACAATATATTTATGCACGTCGGTAATCGAGGGCGGATTTTCGTTTACACTCTAGTATATACCTATACAATCACTGCAGCATTATATGCATTTATATTATATTATCAAATAAACACTATAATTTTCTAAAAATATATCTATATTAGGTCGTCGTAATACCATAATTCAGTGTAACGCTTGTAACATTTGATAATCCATACGAAAATACTTTAATTTTTCGGACAATGCAATAAAAAAAGAGGTTCTTTTCGGGTTAATAAGAGTGTCCGCCACATTTGTACGTTAAAAATTATACTAATAAAAAAAAAACCCTATAAGGCTATAACACATGTATAATTTATTAGATGTGTATATATTATATCATTTAAATTATCCCATTTTTTTAAAATGTCTGTATGCAAAATAAAACACAATGTTTATTTGCAACGCGGATGAAAATAATTTTAAATTTTAAATAGTCGATATAAGAACTTTATTAACAACGTTATTGATGATAAATCAAAACTTTATGATTATATTTGATTGGGGTTTCATAGAAAACATGCATGTAATATTATATTTATTACTTTCAGGATATGCAATAAAATTATAATCAATATATACATATGTAAAATGTATAAATCTCTAGTTTAAATGGCGATTCAATGAATATATTATACGACATTTTAAGGGTTGGTTATACTGTTTATCATGCATTAATGCATATTTGTGTACATTTTAATTACTAAATTTAATTTAATTTATTATTTTTATGTTTTGGTTGTCATGACTAAAAATAGCTGGATTTAATATAACTATAAATGAATAATATTATGCACACGTTGTTTAAAATGATAAATTTTGAATAATTAGAATAATTTTTATATTTGTTGCAACATTATTTTTATGTATAAAGTATGTACCTTTAAATATTTTATGAAATAACAGCATTTCATACTTATTTTTATGTATACTTTATGTACATATATATAGGAGCGGGTGGTGTGGAGGTGCAATGGGATTTTTCCCCATCCGAATATGGTATATATTATGTATTTATTTATATAATAAATAATAAGTTTTCACATACGTTTTAAAAGCTACGCGTTTAAAATATAAATACAGTTGTTAATTTGTTATACGATATTGTATTTATATAATGTTATCTATAATACATTATAATAATATATAATTATTATGTACTAAAATTATAACTATAATTTTGGCTGAAAAGAATGTGGCCCCACACTATTTCAGATTACTAGATCTGTATTATGCATGGTTACGGCTCTACATAGGACGATCGGACAGACGATATAATATATTTACGATCGATGTCTTTAACGTTTTTAGACATTTGTATGCGATTTCCATCGGTTTTTCGTTACGTGTTTGATTTATTTCATCCGGAAGAAAATAATAATAATAAGATATACGGATTGAGTACCTACTAATAATTTATACCTAGGTACTATATGTATACAAAGGTCGTAGTGCAATAGGACGGCAGTAAATTCTTTGATATTTAGTGTTGTAAAAGCACTTTTTTCCGCGGTGATCGCAAATACCCTCATCGTGTATATAGTAGATATACCTACTATACCTATTATAATGCAGTGTATTTTATGTGCGTATACATGTTCACGTCGTTTTAAGACATTGTTTGTATGTTGGAGTCAGCCGTCGACAATAATAATAATCAATTGGAGATTGTTGTACACGCGTATTATGTGATTCCGCAGCGTCGTGCGTACGTGTGCGAAACGAATAGATATCGTGAGGGCCGAAGAATGAGAGAGAGAGTAATCCAAACGACGAAGTGTGAGTGTGTGAGAGAGAGGGGGGGGAGAAAGAGAGATACGGCCCGACGACGACGATGGGAAGAAACGCGTCGTCGCCGCGGCGCGAGGACGCATAAATCGCGAGGTTGGCAGCGTATGACGCTTCGGGTCGTAAATTTATGAATTACGAGGGCACACCACCGAGTCACTGCCATAATATACGCTATATACCGTCGTCGTTGTATACAGCCATGAATGCCGGCCAATCCAATATGATAATTACCAAAAAATTGCGTTACGCGCGCGCGCGATTGTGTGTCAGGGGGGATAGGGTCGTTGCAGCAGCAGAAACGCCGTGAGAGATAGCTAGGAGGGTCGGTTGAAAGACACATGGCGGTGGCGGTGTGCGTAGAGATAAAAAGAGCGTTTAATTTATGGGCTGGCGGATCGAGCCGAGAGAGGATCCGACACGACCATAACAAAGGAAGAAGTTTCGACCGCTGCCGGTGGAGTTTTGAGCGGGTTTCGTCGGCGGCGATCGTCCTGCTCCTGTATGACGCCGCTGCGCGAAAGGGGTCCACCGCCGCGCGAGTGGCTCATAAATTTGTCACTTTTATTGTGTTGCCCGTTATGCGTGTGTGCCCGTGTCGCACGCTGTATGTGTGTGTGTGTGTGTGTGTGTTAGTGAGGGAGAGAGAGATAACGTAGGCTACAGTGAATCGAACAGTACCGGTCGGTCGACCGGGTCATGGAAAACTCATTTGTACATTATATCTATACATATATTTGTTACGACGTTTCGCTACGGAATGTGATTTCACAAGACACAATAATAACGTACAATGCTACTATAATTAACTGAATGCTGATAATATAATATAGTTTATCATAATTCACAATAATTCACAAGCACTTAAACACTAATCAAACTAAAAACCCGAACTCAATGATGAATTTTTAGAATAATAGTATACATAGGTATTAAGAATAAAATAAAATAATAACTATTTTACACATAAAAATAATATATATTAGATATATTTCACCGTTTATTAAATTTATAATATAAGGAAATGAAAATACTAGAAGAATGTAAATGCGCACTGAGGCCCCAAACATAGAACATCTCAATGGCACAGGGCATGAGGTGTAACTCTGAGCTTAATTTTAGCATCTTCAATTGCCTAATAATAATAAGATTCTCCGGTTCTTATTATTCAAGATCACCTGATTCATCTGCGTATGCGTGTTTTTTGTCTTCGTCTAACAAGTCCGTAATATATAACTTTGCTACACTTACTTATGTCTAAGGGTGGAGAAGGGAGTTAATGCAATCGCGTCTTGTAAGTGGTTACGTTGTTTCCGGACAAAGTGTTGTGAGATATCAGTGATAAGATGAAAGTGATAAATCGGACGAACCGGTGGTGTGATTTGCCGAATTTTTACCAAGAAATTCTATCGGTTGAACACGAGATGCTCTGTCTGTTAGCCGTTCATCACAGTCTAGTGTCCATATCACTCACACTCACCATGAAGTCGGTCAAGGTTGTCACGCAATATTTTATGTAAAAACGTTATTAGAACTTTTAATTTCATAATATACAAAGTTTCATAATGAAATAAAAAAAAACTTATAAAAATTTCGATTTTGATGCATCAATATTTTCAAAAAAGTGATGACTTAACAATAAATAGAAAAAAAAGTTACTTCTCATTAAAAAAAAAAAGTTTTCATCGCAGCACACTCCTTAGCTTGTTCAAAAATCTAATTATTTTTAAATATAATTATTAAGTACACATGAAAATTTCAAAAATTTGAATAAATACATTAAAGAAAAAAATGGGGGAAGAGGTGTATTACACTACATTAGAAAAGAATAATATAGGAGTTATAAGCCGAGAGCTGGAAATTGCACGTATTTATATGCTCTATTAATATAACTGTTAACTGCTATATCATACTCATAATTACCCATATATATATTGTATACCTACTCTGCAACAGTATCATTTTGTTTTTCTATTGAGTATATGGTATTTTAGATTATTTTTTATTAAAAAAAATTATCTTAGAGTAAAAATTTAAAATAATATGTTTTTTAAATATTCAAATAAAGTCAATGATTTTTTTTTTGAAAAACGATCATATTATGACATATTCACAAATTATATATATATATTTAATTGTATTATAATCGTCTCTATTTGTTCAGCTTAGCAGTCTTATTATATTGCATAGATTAATTATTTATAAATTGTATTAGATTTTTTTAGTTGGTATAGTAATTAGAAATGATTATGTTATTTATACCATCATAAATATTAATTTTGTCATTTGTTGGTCGGTTGGTCACTGTATCATAATCCAAACCAATCACGTATTAAAAATATTGCGAGTTTACATAGTTCATTAAAATACACAGAATTTCTTTGTTAGTACATAAAAGATTATAATATAATTATTTATGAATTTCTTTAATGTAATTAATAATGTTCAACATTAGTCAAAACATTTGTTGTACACGGAAATTATTTAAAGTTGAATAATTTTTATTTATTTTTAGCAAACAAAACTACTTATTGTTGTATTCATTGCTAGAATTAAATAACTAATTTTGTTTTCTTATTCTAATTTTCGTATTTTATTAGTTATTTATCCGATTTTAAATATTTTTCTGCAATAATTATGTACGCATTGTTCCGTATATAACTATACAAATCCAAGACTTAGTTATATTTATATTTTATATATCACGTTACTTCAAATTAAAATTGTATATTACCTATACTAGTTATTAGAACGTACAGCTTACTAATATCTTATCGCCTATAATTATAATTAAACCACTTTTATACATAATCTAAGTTGTTCTATATTTGATCTACATACTATAATTTTACGCGAAAAAATTAATATTCAGAAAAAGCAGAATACGATCTATATAATTAAAATCAAGATCAACCGGTTCGGTAAATAGTGAAATTTATATTTTTATGGACTATATCTAATAATTTTTTAATTAGTCGATTTCATCAGAACATATTATTAGAAATTAAGCTGATGAATTATGAAGTATTATAATTATGTAAAAAATTAACTTGTTTATTTCGAAAAATCATTTGTAAGTTGTAACACCTTAAGCAGCCTAATTAGTGCATTAAACATTTGTTAATAATAATAAAAAAAAAATGTTAACTTTAAAATAAAATACAAATTCACATTTGTGAAAAAAATACGTGGGTCACCTATAAAGTACGATAAACAAAAAATAATATAAATTAACGTATTAGGAAATTTTACAAATAAACTATATAATAAGCGGCTATCTTAAAAATCTCCTTAATGTGCAAAAATATGCGAAATAAAAATACTAAATATAACATATTTTTATCTTCAGCGGTGAAACGGATTTCTATCTCATCATATTATAATAGCTATAATTTGGACTTGCCAAAAAAAAAAATAAGCAAAATACTACAACATCCTAACCCTAATTATAATTATTGCGATTGCATCAATATTTTATGATTTTAAATAGAATTTCGTATACTTGTGGTCTTATGTGGTAAAAGCATAATATTATACGTAAATATTATAATGTGTATATGTACTCCGAAAAAAAATAACAAAAATATGTCGTCCGATGGAACTATTTGGTCGATAGATTTATTTCGTCAACATTCAGTGTTACGGCTGCAAATATATACATATTAGATACTCGTATAATTCTTATATATATATACTATGTTATATGAGAGACGGGACGTCCAAAAACCGCTTGCGAATTTAAAATTGAAGGCTGGCGCCGAGCATTACAATTTATTTCACCGAGTTCGAGTTGTAGCTCTTTGATAATAATATATGTTACTAAAACAATATATTCTCGGACGGCAAATAAAATATACAAATAAACGAAATGCGATCGGTCGACTTATTGTTTATGTACACGACGACGGCGGCGTTCAGATTTCTATCAAACTCGCGAATTTTAGTGACCCGTACGTAAGAAGAATCGTACACACACACATACACACGACACACACTACATATTATTATAAATTATAATAATAATAATAATATAATTTCAACTTCTAAGCCGTCTTTGGAGTTGCAGTCTTGACCCACGTCGTGTAATGTGCGCATTCGAGGATTTCTTCTCTTTCTCTCTCAGTTCCCTCTCTTTCTTTCTCTTTCGTAGTTTTGTGAGTGGTTTTTATTCTCTTCCCTCCCTGACTACTCGTCCATCGGTATCTCATGCGAGTATATAATATAAATAATATATATTCAACTGGGACGACATCAATAAATTAACCAGACTAATTCCTGAAACGCGGGCGCGTTCTCGGGAACTCGGAAAAAACAGACCGCGACGTGGACAATAGAGTTAATCCGCGGCGGTCGGCGCGTCTTTCAAACTTAAAACGTCCGGAATGTGACACCATATACCCGATTACACCGCAGTGCGCACACCCATTGTCTGCAGTATTGCGGTAATAAGTGTGTGTGTGTGTGTGTGTGTGTGTGTATAACATGCTGAAGTAAATACGCCGAACTATCTATGTATTGTAAGTAACAACAACGAGAAGAAGTAAAGAAAAAACGATTTGCCTCGGCGAAAACAATAATGCGAAATAAATAAAACAACGTGTTCCGCGTCCACGATAAATCAACGGCAAACAGGGTGCGCGTGCGCATTTGATGTCATAATAGTAATAGTATTATGAATATTATTATGATCACTATACGTATTCTACCCATGTTATTATGTTTGCAACCTGCTCTGGAAAATCCGTTATCTCCAATAAATGTAACTTGTATAAGATATAGTTATTGCTTACACTGTACCAGTGCAACGTCGCCAGGAATCGATTAGGTACCGCGCGAGGGATGGGTAGAGATCACTGGACTTTTAGGAAAATTATGTTATTACTTATTAGAATGAAATGAGCTGTAAATACTTACTTATACTATTTTACTTATTTATTTCGTATGATATTACATTATAATAAACATTAAACAGTTCTATTTTATTTCGACAATGACAATATATTACATTCCTAAGTATAAACCTTTATAGTAGCTCTTTGCCTTTACTATACAGTGACCGATAGAGAAATATAAATATTTCGGGGAGTGAGGCACTCGCCCACGGTTTTTCCTTTTCCTCGTCTTGACCGCCACTTTCCGGGACCGTTATTTACGGCGGAAAAACAGTCATAGCAAGCATTCATCGTGGTCGTCGTTGTGCGGTCTTCGTCGTCGTCATGGTCTGTCGGCGCTTTTCTCTCGGTATCGGACGATATTTCGTTCTCGATAGTTTTCTAATGGGTTTTATTGCGGTCCGATAAACAGCATTTGTTTTATACACGGCGACGACAACGAAAAATCGACACAAACAAACTACCCGTTTTCGCGGAGAAGGTGGAAGACAACAATAACGGCAACAAAAAAAAAAAAAGGTCATATATTATTTATATATTATTATAGATATATGAATACGTTTTCACATAAATAATAATATATTCACTGACATCGCAATAAAGTATTGGCAGAACGATGCGCAACAACAGTGCACGTCGATTTATTGTATATTGTATGTGTGCAGCTTATCGCAGTATATTATTATAACGTCGTATAAACGTGGCGTTTAAATCAATGTCGCCGTCGCCGATCACTCGAACTCCGGTCCAAGGATATTGTGCATTTTGATGGGAGTTATAGTGACTAGTGTTGTTTACACGCGTGTGTGTGTGGGATGTGTGTATTAAAGTCAAATAGTTTATATAATATATATATACAAACTGCGTTGTCGGACTAGGACTATATAGTAATAATATTATACAAACCGGTCTCATGGCTGCGCGTTTCCTTGACAAATCAATGACGGGGCGTTATATATATATATATATATATTGTATATACATTATTTATTATTATATTTATATTAGGTATACATGTTGTGAACATGCGGTGGTCTTGAAGACAGTACATCAAATATATGACCGTCTTGGGGCTCTTGGGTGCGTCTTGAATCTAATAACCTATAGCAACTGTCGTATGCTGTGTTGAGGAATTATTGCGATAATCCGCGGGCCGTACAGTCAACTAAGACACAAGCGATGTGGTGTCGGAAAATCTTACTATTTTTGGAGTCGATAGTTTTTATCTTTGGCCGTGACCCGTCAACTCGTGTCTCCGAGTATTCAATAACAATAATACAATTTTTGCTGTTATACAAAATACAAGTATTATATAAGTTATGTAAGTTTGGACATTATGTATTAACTATATTATAATATTATTATGTCATATTATGTATCACTACCGCTAAAGTATAAATAATAATACAAAACATTAGACTATTTAATAATAACGTCAATTCAGAAAAATTGTTTAAAAAATAATTTTGTACCCAACAATAATATTATGAAATATGAGTACTTATAAATTATTATACATTTTCAACTATACAGGATACCTGATTTTCTTATCCAATACCACATCTTATTGGCCAAGACAAATAAAATACATTCTCATCAAAACTATAATATGTTTGTAAACTATTATGGGTATTAATTTATGATATAGTTTACAATAGGATCAGAAGTATGGCTTATGTAAACGTGAACGGCAACCGGCAGTATTGTGTGACAAAAATATTAAAAAGTTGGATTGAATATTTAATTTAGCGACGATTTTAAAGTACTTGGTGTCATATAAATAGGAATCCATTACTTATTAGGTATCGCGGATGTGGAGGTGAATAAATAGGCATGCTACGTCGAAAATCAATTTTTGTCATTTCTGCGTATGTTCCGCACAACTTGATAAAAAATAAGAATAATCTATGAATAGTATTATTTCTTACTAGGGAATAAAACCAGAGTATTACTTGTATTTTGTCGTAGCATGCAAATACACCTTAAATCTTAATTATATAACTATGGAGGATGTAACGAACAGTAACAGTTACCGCCGTTTTCCTCGAAGATGACGCCATAGTTCCATACACCTACTATTTAAGAGGTTTTTGTGAACGACTATCAGTGTTCAATATGAGTTAAGGGCAGAGAGGGAAGGCCTACAACTACTGTGTGTGTTAGACGATTTTAGTATTCTAGTAGTCTAGTTAGTTACATGACATACGCCCAAAGTCCAGCGACTAGTACTCCTCTGTGCACATAATTTATATTGTAACGCTTAACTATAAGTTTATTTGTTTAATTGTTTCTTAATAAATTACATTTATAATAAACCAAATGTTAATTGTTTGGTAAATTAAAATTTAATGGCATTTTGAAGAGAATTAAAATATTTAATCTTAAATATATTTAAATATAATGTCTAATTTATTTTAAGTCTTCCCGTCTCAGTACCAACAATGATTATTGCGTAATAATGAGATTATACAGAAAAATAGATTTGCGAGAGACAATTAAGTGACGAGTACATAATTTACAGTAGATTTACCAAATTTTCAAACTACTTTTTTTTTTTATGAAAATATTTAATAAATAAATGAAAAAAAAATAATCATAAAATTATGAATTGCTTTTCTTAAGTTATAATATATTAAAAACACTATTGCATATTGTACCAATTTATTTTATATGTATATAATAAGAATCTAGTACAGTACAACTATTGTGAATACACTGCTCCATGTGTCCCGCGCATAAAAGACAAAACCATTCTCGTGGATAAATTACGGGTGGTGAACCACATGGACGTAGCTCGTCTCTACTGCGGTATAAATTCAGTGACCATGGTCCACATTGTATAAACGGAGTATTTGCGAGCATGACCGCCATATTTCGGTTTAATTTTTTTCTCCACGTTCGTCATAAAGTTTGATTCTTGATTAAACCATTAGCAACGTCGTTGTCATCATTGTTTTTCATACGAATACGTATATTAATAGTGCGGTATGCCGTGTGACGAAATTCTAACAGACAAGTAGACAAATCATATTCTACACGTCATTATATATTTACAAGCCGAGAATTTCTCGAGGATTTCATACTAGTCGTGATCGACCTCTCTAGGTAAGACGCACACTATGTTACCTATATATTATTTACAGATTCGTCGTAATAATCAATAGGATAGACAGTTTTCATTTCATACGCCGTAAGACATTGCCATTATTCATTACTTACGACATTATCACTTAGAATTTTTTGTAAACTTACATATAAACTATCTAATACTCAACATTTATATTTAATATACTATGACGTATACAAATGTGTTACTATTTCACTATCATTGCGTTCTGTGTAAATCACTAGGTTAATAATGTTAATACGTTACCACAGTATGTATATAGGTGCCAAATAGTTGAAAATATTCAACTAGTTTAAAATTTCAATGTGTGGGGTGGTTATTAAAGACTAGTTAAATTTTAGTAAAAGTGTTACCTAACTAATATTATTGAATTAGTAATTTGGAGAAATGTAGCAAAAATTCTGAACACGCACTATCTAGTTAAATCTTGTAAGATCTAAGTTGAACCTTATGGCTTATATAGTAAAAATAAATAGTCACGTAGTATGAAATAATAAAATAAACCTACTAAAACAATATATTATTAAGTATTATTGTAGATACTAGATTACCGTCATCATCCCGTTTATTGTATTTACATATTTTTATAACGCATAATATACCTACGCATGTTTATAGAATACAATAACCCTTGCAGGCTAAATAGCCACGTCACGTGACGTGATTTCGTGAAGAGTATTATTGAATTTATAAATTTATCCGACTTAAAAATTTTTTTTTTTTTAAATTATGAAAACAAGAATACATTTTAATTAAATTTAACGTTTTAGAAATATTGTTTACTCTTAGGTATTATAAATATAAACAGTTTCCAACAAGGTAGAAACACCTGTGATATAATTACATTGATGTTACTGATGTAATGATGTCTAAATGTCTAATGAACTTATTTTCAATCCTGTTTATGTAAAACTGTATTATATATAGTCTATATACAATTAATATATTTGATTGATTATAAGAGCAGTTAAGCAAATCATATATGTAAATTTAAACCTAAAACTTTGTATTATCTCTATTAATATTAAATATTTGCCATAATAGCTTCAAATTTAAAAACATGTGCTATTACTTACTTAATATAGACTAGGTATTTGGTTTTATTTAAAGTATTGTAACGATCGCCAACATAATAACAATAATAATAATTATTTACAGAATTCATTATTGTACGTATAATAGGTTAAGGGTTAAAAATTCCGATAACAAAAAATTAAAAAAACATTCACATATATTTTTACAAGCATAAAATGCCACTGTAATGCCGTTTTGTTGTTGCCGTCTTTATTAGACGGGTGAATTAAAATCGACAAAAAACAACACCTAAAAACAGCTTTATATTATTATTACGATAGAAGTATAAATGTACCGAGGTGGACCGGTTTAGTCGGCAACGGTAGAATATAATGTAATATATATTAGCCGACATCGCGCCCGCGCGAGAACAATATACAACCTATTGGTAGCGATGAGAATATTAGTGTATAGTTAAGTAGAGTATACCTATATGCTATAATATATGTGAGTATAGTTTTTAATAATTGCGTTTGGGAAATCAAAAAAACAAAACGCTCTGAAAACCAGTTGTGACTTGCGGGGCGGCGACGGCAGTGCTCACGTGGAAGGGTTGAAATGTAGGCGACTCGTGTAAAGATTTGAATGAGGGGTGATATATTAAGTGTGTGAGTGTGCGACGTGCATATATATAACCAGACAGGCTGCAAAGGATTACATGAAGGATTTATGTCTCGCGCGGATCCCTATGATAGGGCGGCGTCGCTGCAGAGGAGACCACTCGAGACGCATCGCTCGGTACCACCTACCTATATTATATTATATTATATTATATTATAACACCCCGCCGTCGACGATAATTAAACTATAATAAACCGTCCGATCATTATATTATAATATTCAACGGGTTTCGCATGCGTGTGTGTGCTGTACTCGCACTATTATTATTACATACGTACTATATATCATATAATATGTATATGGGTATTACATAGTCATTGTGCAAATGGTAATTTCACAGCAAAGAATATATTATATTGTAACGGTGGTGCGTCGTATATACGTTTTTAATGGATCGAGTGCTTCCCTTACACCCAGACGGAGGGTTTTCGTGACCAGAAGTTAACGGTTTCCATATTACCACAGGTATGCACGTGTGAGGTATTACGAGACGGAAAAGAATCATTTTTTAGCACGTTGTCTTAAAACAGGGTCCCTGAAAACTGCACCACCGCGGCCGACAACGTGTAAAAATCTCGGACAGTGTACTCACGCGACGAATGACGGTCTATGTATGATATATTATAAATATATTAATGTATGCGTATTACGGATCCTCAGGATTTGCATGACAAAGTAGTGTCTCGTATGCTGCAAGGAAAACGCACGCAACTATTTATCATTCACCGCCGTGACGTATTTTAGGATTTTAGGGACTTGTCTCGGTATAATATAATAGTCTTGTTTTACCTATATATTATTATTATATTGTATAAATGTACACCGATGCTCCGATTACAACCACAGCCGATAAAATATATATGCATACATAACACTGCAATATACATTGTATAATGGCACCCCGAGTCATCCTCGAAGGGTTGTCCAGGTAGAAGCGACTACTGCAAAGTATATATGCGCGTGTATTGTATAATATACGGTTGTCGGAGGACGACTAAGACGACGACGACGACGACTACGGTCAAAGAGAGTATGCAGAATGGCGCGGGGGAGGTCGTGTCTCTGCATGAGAATTATTTATTGGGGTCGACTTTTCTCGGGGACGCGACACCTCGCGCGAGCCGGGTGAAGTTTTGCGGATTCCCAACGTCGGACACTTCAAAGCGCCTCGCGGATTAACTCGTTCGGCCAGCTAGCCGGTTTGGACGCGATTCTTCTCTTCCATCCTTTCTCACTCACTCTTGAGTTTCTCTCTCCGTTTTCGCTGCGGTCGAATAATACAGATTTATCGCACGCCAAATGCGATTTTATCTCGTCATCCGCGTGCGATTCAAAATCCCTTTTGTTTTAACGCCACTGAGATTTTGCCGGCAGGATGATCAAATAAGTTTAACTCCGAATTTCGCGTAAAGGTCTCGGTGTATACTGTATATCCTTATATTTTTATCTACTATCTAATTTGTGTGTGTGTGTGTGTGTGTGTACCACTTGTAACCTTTTGCGTGGCGTGACCGGGGATGAATACATTATAGTAATATTATCACACGGTCGGGTTGCTTGTGGTGAACTTTTATAATATATTTATGAAGTAGTAGTTTGTACTTAGTGTTTTTCACTTGTATATAGAAGGAATAAAAATATGTATGTTTTTCACTTCCAAACCAAATGGTAGACGAAAATCTATGTAACCGGTTTCACTACATAATATATAAATCATATGCCTAATTTTTCAATTTTATTAGGTATAACGTATAAATTGTATGTGTCGTCTTTGAATGTGAATATAGATAATATGTATACCTAATGGGATACCACAATTTAAATACACTAACTTGTATACAACTAACATAAATTATTATTCATGATGCATTTATGCAGACTATAAGGGTCGTCCGTGGTATTAAGAGTACACAAAAATACTTCATTAAAAAAAAAGATGAGAAAAATTAACAAATATTGTATAACTTTTAAGACGAACTAGACGTAGATAACGATAATTAATTACAAGTATTATAATATATATTCCAACGAGATTTATATGACATAGATATAGTGATAGAAATTGTATGATATTAAAAAATACAAGTCTTTGAGATTGACATTCATGATAAGACATTTTGATATTGGCGATTTTAAACATACACAGAACACCAAAGATCTTATGATCATTAAACGACAAACTGCAGTCTGCAGTATATGAATAATTGCGCAATTAATTTAATACTGCAAAACGGAATGGTTATGAAAGGCAAAATTAATTAGTAATTAAACGAATTGAAAATGTTTTGGCGATACAGCTATTTACATCAGTCATCAAAAACTTCTTCGTCAAACTAAATTCTCTAAATTCTCACTTAACAGTATATAAAAACACTTTTATGTATGATGTATATACATAAATAACCACTCAATTAGCGTTCCGACTGCTTGCAATTGTTGTTCGTCATAAGCGTGCGTGATTAAATTACAAAATAGTTGCTATTAAATCACAATACGTATATCTATATATAATTTTAATATACTGACGTGCTACCCAAAAGATCACAAAATAATTCTGACTTGGTCGTCGACTATTCCTATTTTAAAAGATTATTGTTTGACTGTGCGTAACAAACTAATTTATATATATATATTGTGAATACAAATTCATGTAATATTTTATACATCATAATATTAAAACAAATATAATGTACAAAGTAAACGATTGTATAAAATATATATAACTGATTCGTTTTATAAGCCATCGTTTGTAGTGGTGTAACGGATAAGGTTGCTGTAGCGAGTGGGAAAAACTGAGACTACGAAATAAATAACGTCTAAATGATAATACAATTTACCTTGAGGTTTTAAAAAAACAATTTCATACTTTTACAGTTGGTACTCTATGATAGATTGTACTATGCTACACATGACAATTGTAAAAATACTATGAACTAGTTTAATGTCTTTCTGTCAGTACGCGTATCTACACATCTGTGTAGAATAAATAAATAAATAAAAAAATTAAATTCATACATCTGCAAACATTGATCGACGGATTTAACACAGTTAATTAGCATTGCATTTAAATGATATTGAATTTCGATGGATTTTTTCGGAAAATATTACCTTTTTATTCGATTAATACAAAGAAACTGTGTAAGGTAATACATTTGTATTTCCACGAATCATTACACCAAATAAAAATAATATTATTTTATTAAACAGTTAAATAGCATGTATGTAAAAACATTCAAAACTTATTTTCCCCATGATAAAAACTGAAAATGTCTTATTTTATAAATTATAATAATAATTTTTACCTTTAATATTGTTTTGACGTGGGATCCGCGAACTACGAATTATTCCAAAAGCCACCACAAGGGATTGCGCACAGTTGTCCATCTTAACAAGAATAATAATATGAACTACGAACGTGCTACAGAATATGTCTGACGCCTCTAATGTAGTGATGTGTTATACATCGTATGAAAAACATTTATTTATTTATTATATTCATTTTTATGTCATGTTATACCTACGTCTTGTGCATAGATGTGCACGGACTTTAATTTCCGGTCAAGTCTGGAAAAATTAGTGCCCTTAATTTTTTTTTAATACATTAACATACATTATAATTGTAAATTAAAAACTGTCTAATATTTTATGTATAAATAGAATCAAGTTGTATATGCACATAAAATTAATGTGCAAATTTCTAGACATATATTTTTTAAGTTAAAAATAAAATTACATAACATAATATGTAACTACAAATGAACTTAATATTATATAAATGTGTAATTGTTAAAAAAGGATTATAAATTAATTTTTCTATTTCCCATAGGCTATAGACATAGTACATATTTTGTGCACAATTTTTTTGTTCGATGAATAAATAAATTAAATATATATAATATTTTTAATATTATTTCACTATTATATTATATGTTTAAATATATTCCTGTTTAAGAACTTAATATTCTTAATATCTTTGAATTGAGTTCGTGTATTTAAAGTATCGTAACTATCTATAAAGTTGGTAATGACAAGAATAAGTAATGTACAAAAAATAAATTTGTAGATTTGATTTTTTAAAACCAATTATAATTTAAATTGTTACATTATATTACTTACACACAATTATTATTTCTAAACGTTTACATTATTATATTGTTATACCTAACAGCAGGCACGTACACAAAAAAAAAATCGGGAAGGGAGGGTTTACAAAATTTAGCAATACAAATTGTGCCGCAACATAATAAAACAATTTTTTCCTTGTTAATCGAAATTATTTCGGAGGGGGAGGGGGTTGAACCCCAAAAAACCCCCCGTATACGTGTCTGCCTTATAGTTATTTCTATTATTATGTTTAATATTTTTTAATTAATTCATTTTTTTATTCTTTTTATTATTATTAGTAATTAAAAAAAAAGCATTAACAAGCACACACATTTTTCGGGAGACTACACGGTTATCCTTTACGTGGTGGTATCTCTTGGATAACGCTAATAGGCTGAAGAGAGTACTCTCCAAGAGTGACTCCAGGGGGAGCTAAGGGCCGCACCCCTCAGGCTCGTATTTTAAAAAACGACGATATAAATTTTTTAATGGAACAACAAAAAGTATTTCACACCTTGAGAATTTTCCCACAGAATTGATACCTGCAATATCGCCGCAAAAAGACATTTGGTGTTTATGACACTAAGTATTACTAAAGAAAATGTGAAAACCTAAAAACCTGTGCACCAATGCAACAGTAAAACAATTTCTTCACAACTCACAAGATATTAAATGCCTCAAACACTTAAAGATATGCGACTAAAGGGGCTACCTAATTGAAGATTTAGAGCCAAACATATCTATGCGATCATGTATTATACAAATATATTTATGTATTACCATTATATTAGATTGCTTATTAATTATAATTAGGTATAATGTATTGTAGTAAATATAAAATATATTATAAGAAAAAGACCTCTGGTCGATAGAGTATAATGCCTTAAAATGACTTAAAAATAAAACTTAACCTAACCTTATATACATCGTCATTGATGAAAATACTAATTAAGTGATAAATAAAGATGTTGAACCTCAATATCATTGGTCAGTCCAATCTGGTTTTTGACTGTCTTAACTATTTCACTCGTTCTGCATTATTGTTGAGATTCACGAAAGTCATTAATCGACTATCCAACATTCCATCGAATCTACAGCCGGAAATATCACGTTACTTTGAAATTCAAGGTTAGAATATAAAAAATACACGTCATATTTAGCGTTGATATTGCAGTATTCATTTTCAGCAGCTGGATAACAATGTTCAGAGTGTTCTTCTAAAGCCATAACAGGCCGATAGGTCTTGTGTATTTTCATTTTACAATTTATTAAAAATGAAAGGTATTATTATTAAATAATTGTAATTTAATACTCTAATATTCAAGTTTTAAGCTTTCAATATTATAAAAATATAAAAAAATATCATTAATAATGTAGACTGATAATAAAACTGATGGTTTGCGCTTAGAATCGTTTTTCATATCATTGAATTCAAATTTAACACATCCATTAGCGATCATAACAGTAACCTATTTAATAACGAGGTACAATTAACACCAACTATACAACTGAACAACTTTCCCTGGTTATTAAATATGAAAAAATAAGTAAAACTTTTAAATTCTGGTTATTTTTTTATTATTTAAGGATTTAAAAATATAATTTTTTTTTCAAACAGCATAATTTTGGACATTGCTTTTTTATCAGGCTTGTATGAAACTGACACTAAACATATTTATTTGATAAGTGTGAAATCATCACGTGTGCATGTTAGAGGTATTGTTAATTCCTCTATCGATATTTATTAAGGCCGTACAAGTGTACAACAATAAAATCTGGACCGGATTAAAATTGTCAGGTGCCTTAAGCATTGAAAAATAATTTGATATCACTATTAATGTCATTTATAAAAATAAAATTAACAGCCCATGTTTTTTATAATCTTTATTGAAATTGAAATTTTTAATTTGGGGAATGACTTAGTTGTTTAAAATTCATCAAATTCTTAATTTTAATACTTTATGCTTAAACGTTTTATACAAGATACCGCATAAGTTTTCCTACTGTAGGAATTTATAAAAAAGTTAATTTCATAACCCCATCCATTTTTATGAATGTTTAAAGTTCATATTTTGATAAAATTTACTATGATGAAATGCACTTAAAAATTAATATACAGCAGAATGTCTCCCATATTGTTTTTTGTTGAATACATTGATCAGATAATTTACTAAGGACAAACCTTTAATTTAAACAGTACATTTACTATGATTATCAACTATAGCTTCATAGTCGTTTATTCTCCATATATTTTATGATAATCACACACTATTTATACAGGAAAGCGATGAGTTGAAATTATTGACGTCAAAATTAAAAATATTACGATAAAAACATTTGTTATTGTAAGCCTATATAGCCTGCACAGTGCACAGCTAAAGACTTCTATGTATATACAGTGATCGCACGTGTAAAGCCACGCTAAAATAACAACGCTTTTTCATTTTCATAAATAATAATTTTAAGATAATTAAAATTCAGTTAATTTAAGATGTTTGGGGTACTTTCTTTTATGATTGATGTTCTAAATATGTACTTATATTGTTAATTGATTAATTCGAACCCGAGTATAAAAACGCGTATTATAATATATAGATTATAGAATATGTTAAAAGTTATAACGACACTCGGCAGTTTGGGTTTGTACGTTGGTGGGTAATACTATAATAATGTATATTATATTATATAGATTAAAACCGCGTCCGAGGCGCCATGGAAAATTCGTCGGGTTCACGCCCTCGTGATTTACGGGCTTCTTCGCCCCGTTTGCTGTGCGGTTTTGTCGCGTTTGCCGGTGAAAATTAGAGTGTAATTACATATTTTTGCGTGGACAACTCGTCGACGCCCGCGAGTATATATTATATACAAACCACTGACTAGTTAGATAAGTGTACAAGATTTGGAAACCCTGTTTTTATGTCAGGGATCGCGTCATGTTCAATAATAGCCACGATAGCGTACACGAGTTGATTAAATTTGCATATACATTCGTATACAAAACATCAAAAAAATAATCACATCTCTATCGTACTAAACAATATTCTTGTGTAATACTTTTATACATACTTTTTTATACAGTTACAGTTGCCAACCGTTACTTAAAACAATTAAATAAATATGCTTTATATATTTTATGTATTGTATAATGCAGGTTTAATTTTTTATCGATTAATTCACAATCAATACCACTCTATTCTTACTGATGTAAAGGTGTTTACATACAACACACATTATTTAACTCATAATATGATCATGGTCAGCAGACAGCATTATAAATCTACCTGATTACCTATCTATAATTAGTAATCGTGTCTGAAGTTTGTCGTCTGAGGTCCTATTTATTCCATATCACCGTATTTATAGTTGTTTGTATGTTTTTCTTATAAACAAATTTAAATAATATAATGTAAATAAAACGATTTCACTAAATAGTTTACAAAAGCCATAACCACCTAACCATATAGGATGACGTAGTTAAATATTATACAATTATTCGATTAATTATTATGGTAACGTGTAAATAACATAATTTACATGGAACATGATGATAATGCAATAGTATCTTTTGTCCTTCTTTTTATGCATCGATCATGGTGATTGAATGTGGTCTATACGTCACGTTTATACATACAATAGTGTGGTTATTTCGATAATCCTTGTATCGTTATTTGTTACAATTACTGTTCACCTATACCAAGTTTCAAGAGAGAATAATCATTTTTCGCATATACGGAATGCGGACTGGCGGCTCCGGCAATTGCGAGCCTAAATTTCCCATACCTTGCTAGCCGACGATTTCCGAAGATAACGTAAGAACATTTACGACTAATATTCCTGATTAATAATATTATTATATTTAATTTGGGGACCGCCCAATAGTATGGGTCATTGGTGGAAGATGTGTGGAAATGGACAACGATCGGTCGACGACTGATTATTCTCTTTTGAGACAATGTGTAACTAAAAGGGTGTGTGTCCGTTCTGGTAAAAGTGATAAAGTGATAAATTAATAATATTTATCCTTATATAAGCTAGAAAGCTACATATATTTATATTATTATTAAAATGAATTCCATTATAATAATTGTTTGATTATTAGATAACTCTATGTGCCTTATGTATACATGAGTATAATGTTATACACAATTGTATTAAATTTATTCTTAACCACTATAAATGTTAACATATGCAATTATAGAATACTCTAAAATTCAGGGTGCACTACGCAGGTATTGATGGTTACTAAACTTTCTACATAGTATAATGAAAATAATAGGAATAATAGTAACTGTAGTAGCCATACATGTCAAATGTGTTCCTGTACTCGGACGCAATAATATCGCAATCGATAGAAATGCCCTTTACACTGGTAAAAGTTAAGTTAGATTATCGCACTGTTATATATAATATAACTGTATTTTAGTTGTAAGTACTTAAGAGCTACGGGTGGCTGTTATTATGCACATTATTATTACAAGTGGTGAAGGTGTGTCGTCGGTGTATGTATAGGAGTCAGCCGGTTATAGACAATTCACATACCTACGTTAAAACCAAGGAAACCACAGGGAAAAACTTCTAACAAAAGATGAGCTTAGTGCTATATGTATCTATTATACGCGAGTCGAATCATATTTGACAAATGCCATTGACTTGACGTCTAGGACTCTGGTGTTAAAATTAAACCGACATGGTTTGGCCGTGCGGTCCGTGCTTACAAATAGTATGTGTATTTTTAAACAGCCCATTGATTTCGGGAATTCGAGATATATAATAATATACTATATATACTATCGTAATTTCTAATATTTCACTGCAATAGAAAATAAGTATATTCTCTAGTTTATCGTTTATAATTTTGAATTTATATTTATGTCGTTTGTTCGTCGTCGTCGGAGTAAACACTGCCGAGGAATAGGTTTAATAATAATGTGGTATGATGACGTACTCTGGTGATGTCTATTAGCAGGGTACCTTCACCGAGCACAATATTACAAGTGATAGTATGGTCGCCGCAGCGATTTGGCGAGGGTTGTGCACTGCTGGAGCGATAGAAAATAAAATATGTTGTCCGCTATATTTATTATATATATGCACATAAAATATCGTTGTCGGCATTGAAATCGCACAGTGACACCGGCCGGCCGGTAACCTGAATTACGATCGATTTCGTAAAAAATATCGCCGAATTCCCGACGTTACCTGTGTATATATTGTATGATATGTATATAGGTACCCCGCAAACAAAAGAACGATAAATCCGTTGCGGCCGACGCATGAATCCCGTACATAACGATGGACGCGGCGATAAAGTACGCCCGAAATTTTACCGAGATAATACCTTTACGACCGATTACTATTATACACGACGTCGAAGACGACGACGACGCGCGTGTGTGTATACGTGTACACTGTACAGGGTGCGACGAGACGAGACGAAATTTTTGTGTATAACATAATTATATACTATATATATATTTAAGAAACACGTTTATACACAACGTTGATTAATTTCGCCGATAACAAGGATGTTTGACTATAATCTAATATAATAATGTAATTGTAAATATAATTCGAAATGGTATTTTATTATTGAAAACGCTCAAACCGTATTACACGATATTATGGTATTACATTACATCCCACAATATTTCTAAGTGCATTACACAATCATATTGTGTGCCTATATGGATTAATTAATAATTCAGTGTTATATATTATTATTATGAAAAGTGTGACCTCGAAAAATAACAGTATATAAATAATATTATGTGTTATTCGGTGAAACGCGGTAGTTGACTCCTATACGATATGATATTATAATATTATGTTAGTATGTTTTCGTTAAGTTCGAGACGCGCTGCAGCGTCACATGTATTATTATTATACAATAGACGGGATAATATTGTACATATATGTTATATAAATCGTCAGCTATTGTCGATGTACGAGTCCTGAAGGGGTGGGCGGCGGCGTGCGAAGACGACGGTACGGGATTTTCTATCCACCCTGTGCATAGGAGTCGTCGGGTGGTCAGCAATAAATAAACGCGGGCCCCAAGGCCGAAAATCTATCTCTCCGACATTTATTACCATTTTTTATTTCATACACACACAAACACATATACACACGCACTTACATAATATATATATATATTATACACATGTACAGTATACACGAGTTTTTAACTTTGAGACGTCGCGTGGCCGATGTTTCCAAACCACGATGGCGTCAATTCGACCGCACTATATTATTACGGGCATATATGGTATATATATATAGTGACGAACAGACGCGCAATCCATCGAAAGGCGACAAATCAAATGAGCTGCAGCGGAGGCAGCAATTTCGACCGGTCATATCACATTATAACTCGTGTCTATATATATTTAATCGTCTTCCGTTATCTCCGGGCTCGCAGCCACTGTCACTGCACATGCCTTTACGCGTGCGCATACACACACACAAATCAAATTGTATAAGACGTATAATATATGTCCTACAATAAAGGTCCTTCAAGCCAGCAATCCGAGAACGAAATACGAAATTTCCTAGTGCTAGGTAGGAAACAAAATGTTATTTGACATATTTTGACAAAATAATACTTATAATTTTGAGTCGAAATGCTGGTGTGACGGACCTCATATACAATATTATTTTAACGTATTATTGGCTTCCGACCACGAAAATGAGTTTAAAATTCCTCATATACTTCGCACCGCCGTAGACACGCGTTAGTCTATTGTGTGTCTGTATATATAATTATAAAAATATATTTGTGTGTGCGCGCACTACGCATACACGCTCTTGCCCAAAACTGCATGGTTGGTGACAAATTGCATGTCCTTCCGTAAATTACCATCGTGATGTCATTATTATTATTGTTAAAATACGTATTCATTTATATATATATATGTAGTAATTATGTATATATATATATATACATATACATATATATACCTACACGGCGCCCGCTGTGTCAATAATTTGTCTGTCCCGAAATCGAGCTTGTGTATATGTGTATTATACTGTGCTTGTCTTTTGTTGTATGTGCGTTTTTGAGGTCGACTTTCGAATAAAGTAAATCGAAAACGTCATTCCCGTGCATGCAACAATCTCATGCAGCTGCAGTATTGCCTGGACGCCACAATAATATTCTGTATATTATTATTATTACAGCCACATTCCCACGACTGGTGTACTTGTACAATTATTTGTCACTGGTGCCGTTCCGAGGATTGTCGGTAAATGTGACACAAGTCAAAGGAACGGCCAGTATACTTGTATTACTGATTCCATGACATGTTCTTGTAGACCGGGAAAAACAGTAGCATGCTAACTTTGGTCCAGTGGCACCAAAGTTAATAAGTATTAATTTTAAATATTATTATACATATTATATAATAATTATTTTAATGTAGGTACATTATAATAATTTTATTTTATTTGAAAAATTGACAATGATTTGATGCACACATTTGATATTAGATGCTGAACGGAGTGATGAATGTATTAATTTTACAATGACGTGTGTGTGTGTGTTTTTTTTTTATTTATTATTTTTATTTATTTTTTATTTTTGTGTCTATCATCACGTTTTGGAGTAGTAATAATGTTTCGATTTTTGACTTCAGCCCCTCTTTGAATAGAAAAATTCATCTAGTTGGTACTTTGGGGGGTCAAAAGTAAAAAATTTCCAGTAGTTTTCAAAAGCGTCGGGAAAAACCCTGAAAAAATAACGGAAAAATGGGAATTTTTACACATAACGAAATCGCGTAAAATAACGATATATTACAATTTAAATATAAGTAATAATATAATATATCCAACTAATTATCATTTACTGACAAATCATCTCCGTTCAGAATCGTTTTTCGTATACAATGATACCAGTCGTTGCATTCAAATTTAATACATCCATTATAGTGACCTTCTCTCCATCTTCTAATATACAACAGAGCGATACCCACTTTTTTTTTGTATTGATCATTGATTGATAAGCATTTTGCTATAGCAATCTAAGTAGATACTATTTTTTATTTTATTTTTTTTTATTTTTTTTTATTAAAGCCACAAAAACAATGATTATTCGTTTTTGTGTTTAATTATACAGATTTGTGGGATGTGAAGTGGGTTACATATACAGTTGAATTTATATTAAATTAAATTATACAATTTTGTTAGTTTTAAAAATTTTATAATTTTCTTTATGTTATCTGGATTTGGACCTAATGCTTGTTGGAGGTTATCGGTTATTTCCAGGCTGTTCTTGGTGTCTCTGTATTTCAGGCAGTTGCAAATTATGTGTTTGACCGAGAGGGTTTCTCCGCAGGAGGACATTGGTCGGGATCCGTTCTGGTCATGATGTGTCTGTGGGTCAGCCAAGTGTGGCCGATTCGTAATCTGTTGAGGATTACCTCTTGCCTACGTGGTAGTGATGTAACTGGCCATGGGTATACTGAGGAAGTTATCTCGCTGAGTTTGGTGTGCATACCATGGTGTGTAGATACTATTTATTTTATATGATACTCACATACTCACATACCTATTTATATTTTTATTAAATATATTAAAAATAAATGTGGTCCCCACCACAAATATTTGCTATAATAGCTAGCTGTGAGAACAGTGCATTTGGCTACTTGTACAAGCACTCGAGTATTGGCGTACTTGTTAAGTACGCCAGTGGTGTGAACACCGTAATCGTACACTGGTCGAGTGTACGATTATTGGCGTATTTGGCAAGTTGTGAGAATGTGGAATTATGCACAATTTATGTGTATACATATTGTATCTACTATTATTTGATAGTATAGTGTACATCACTTGTACGTCAAATTAGTGGGCCGGATGGTTGGTTGGTCTGTGGGTTTGTAGATTATTGAGTGACGGTATTCCTTTAAACATACGGTAGTTACGATAATTATTGGTATCCTCAAGTCTCTCTCCATTTCAACTGAGCACGTATCAGTTTTACATACATATACCTATTCGTTACATAATCATTTTACAATACACTATATATAATGCATTGTATAACGTTGTAATAATTTGGATCATAATATATATTTTATCGCGCCGGATCGATGACACGTTTTTGTCTTATGTTTATACACATTATACACGTTTATAATACCCCCCGAAACCCGTCGATCGAGGTAGTCCCGAACAACCGACGATGTCGTTGTCGTCGTCATCGTCATCGAAGAAACTGACTCCGCTGTATACGTATGTACATATTAATATATTATATTATATACGTGCAATGATAATAATATTATATTATATTATAATATATATAGTATCGTAAAATATGGACCGGATCGATAAAATTTAACGCGCCGCTTGCGCTGATTTATTATAGTTGACGTTTATACTAACCCTGTCTATCTGGACAGTATATACTATACATATAATATAATATGTTTACGCGGCAATGGCATGTCATTGAACCGGTCTTGACGACAACTCGTATGTACATTAACATCTGAAAATTTTTAGTAAAATTCATAAAACGCAAGGCACATTATACATTTATAATATGTATGACATATTATAATACACGTCGTCGTCGTCGTCGTCGTAGACCAGTTCGCATGACAACCGAACACTGCTAGGTATATTACTCGTACATTCATATTTTGCTCTTTTATATTACAAAATATATTTTCTTCTTGTAACCGTACACTAAACCCGGTGACATATTACCGCAAATTGTAATAACATAACGCGTGCTTGCGCGTGTGTAATATATACCATATATCTATAAGTACATACATACACACACATATACATCGCCTTCAGGCCGACAAGAAACCGTCGACATCCTTGTCACCAAGTTAGCAATACATAATATATAAATATATATGTACGCGCATTTTGATTAAATCAGAACACAAACAGATGTTGAAATGTTCTGAAAAAAAAATAAAACAATTATATTTTTAATTTGCACTTTAAATTATAAACGTTTAAAAGGAAATTTTAAATCAGATATGAACTTAACCAAATACGTATAGGGAACTGCGAATTTAGATACATTTTAGTGAAGTAAATACGTAAGATATTTTACGGGAAGTAATACTATGTGAGGTACATAATAAACGAGTATACCCTACATATACCATACCTTTTTTAAGCTCCCGATGGTAAAAATTTACTCATTAACTTATAGCATATATTGGTGATGGGTCGAACTATCAAACATCTTTAACTGTTCGAAAATCGAACTAGAAAATATTTTTCAAACCAGACTTACTGGCCACGATAGTTCAAAGACCAAATATTTGTACAATTATCATTCAAAAGTTATTTTCAAAAAATAAAAATTGATTATCATTATTTATAAATAATTAGACTATTAGCGATAGAAAGTTATAAGCTGTAACAGGTACTTTATGCACCATTTATAATAATAATGATAAAAAGTATTAAGTTCAGGTTCGAGATCGACTTAGAATGATTCTAGGTTCGATTCAGTTCGGTTCGTTAGAAAATATGAAGGTTCGGTTCGATTTAAAAAATTAGGGTTTGACCCATCATTAGTATATATGTATATAATTTTAATATATGCCCCTCAAATAAGTATTGTTAAGTTATTTGAATATGAATACGTATGAAATTAGTTTTATTAACTACTATAATCACTTTAAAAATGAGGGTAACACCATGACACCGCGTAAATAAATAACATTAGAGACGTAATGGTTAATGATTATTCTTATTACTTAAGTATTATAATATATGTAGGATATAATAAGTGTCTAAAGAAAATAAATAATAAAATATTACAATTATTTGAAACTTAACATTTATAAATATAATATTATTGTAATGTAATCATAAAAACTAGTAGTAAAGATAATTTATGTATTATCTTATGTCAATTATAAAAATATATTATGTTTAAAGTACCATTACTAAGTAGTAATTACTGTATATTTTACTATATATTCTATTATCGGTACATACATTTTATAGTCATATTTTTTTGAAAACTATGCTGTACACAACCCATCTATCGAGTTAAGCATACTAACAAATTGCACAGTATAATGTTTGTTTACAGTAAATAGATAAAAATATAAAAACTAATAGTAAAATTGTTAAAATTTAAAATATCTGACTCCGAAACATTATTATTTGTATTAGGTATTTAAGTACTAGGTATAAAATGTGTATGTATTATGTATATCCACAAATCGATATGTTATTTTACATTTCACACATGGATAACGTATAGCAAAGATAACCAATTTTTACTACAGAACCTAATAAAGTAAATAGTGAATTTTAGAACAAAATAATTATTTATCATTTAATTTATAAAGGAAATCATAAGTTTTAGCTGAGTAAAGAGTTTTTTTTTTCATATTAAATTATTTTTTAAATGAATATTATAGGTTTTTAAAACAGTAATTCAATAACTCATTTTTTCTAATTCATATAACTTGTTTTAAAACTTGACTTTTGCGAGATGCTAGTTTTCTATATTATGCTAAAAATGTGTATAATGGAAACAACACATCATGTTTACGTTGGTGATGTTGTGCACCATTTAACCATTTCCTCCTTTTTTTACAAAAAAAAAGACAATTTTTATAATTTTTATTTATTATTACATGTATATTTGTCTATTGGTTTTTTTTAATTTAAGAAATATTTGTGACATTTTTCATTAGTTTGTTTAGTAAATAAAATGTTTAAATTTATATAATTTATAAGAGAGATCGCGACACTAGTTACGATATGGTTTTCAATAAAAAGAGTATATGCTACAATGTTGGATATGCATAAAAAAATATATACTAGAGTATTTGACAATTTTTTAATAAACTGATTTAGATGGACATCTGAACAAGTTCGTGAAATATTTAATTATCCATCATGGCATCATCGCACGTTACAGTTTTTATGGATATTTTATATGCAATAATAATATTTTATTGTAACAATTTTAGATTTCGAGCGAAGTTATGGATGTAATTATTGTATAATGATGTTTTATTTTGTCTGTCATCAACTTTTTTGGTAATAAAAATGCTTTGATTTTAAAAAAATGGGAGTGATTTCAGCTATTAAAGTGGATCTAGTTGGTTCTTTGATCGAAGGGTCAAAAGTAAAATTTCTAACACTTTTTTATAATTTAAAAAAAAAAACAAAATAAAAATTAAGAAAAAACTAGAACTTTTAAGTAAAATTAAATTGTTGACAAAATTGATTTTGTTTTTTGATTTAAATCGTAATCAAATAATTATAGATACTTGAAAATTACACCAAATTTTTATATTATTATTTTACATTATACATTTTTAAAATACTTCCACTGTTTTTGAGCCATTTATAACCATGAAAAATTTAAAAATTTGAAAAACTTTTTGCTATAAATGTTGATAAAGTTGTTCTTATAGGTATATCTGTATAAAAATATTAAATATATAGGCATAATGTTTTATATTATAGTGTTCTTATAATAATAGGTACTAATAAAAGATTAAGCTACAAGATAAAATTTTTATTATATAAAGTGGATGTTTATTTATATTTTATTATAATTCATAAGTGTTAAGTATTTATTATTGGAAGAACTGAGAGGCATAGTTTTTGTGGACTATGACGCATCAGTCTAGTGTAGTTAAAATGTGCTTCTGCTTATAATACCGTCAAAGTAGCCCATTTATATCATATCCATAGGTCAGTTACAATGTCAATAGTTAGAAGTCACACGTATATTTATAATTATATGATTTATACATAATAGGTATACACAATAAAATGTATTAATATAAACGGGTTATTATAATATAAATTTAAAGTTAAAATGTATGTTAATTATTTTACTATAAATTAAAAACGTTATCCGTGAGAACTTAAAGCTTGTACGTATATTATATCATTATAAATTTTACTTTACACAATGATATTTTTAATTTATTCTAAAATATCATCTATTTATATTATGAATCTATTTTTACTTTATATTTACGTAGAAATAATATGGTAAAAATATATATTAATTATAATAATACTAATAATATAATAAATGTAATATTTTCAGGAAAATTATATTAACCTGTCATGGTATTAAAATAATTTACTTTAATAACTATGTATATCAAAAAAACATATCATAAAAATTGCATGATGAAATATAGTTTATGATTATGATATAAATATAGGCTCACCGCTGACTTTCCGCTTAGAATCGTTTTTCGAATATAATATACATCATTGAATTCAAATTTAATATACCTATAATAGTGCTCCAATCGATACCTAATGTATAGCAGAGTGGTTCTAACTTACCTTCCTTTTTTATTGGGATACCACACGATTGCGTACGTTAAAATATTTTAAAATAATGAATTGTAAAATTGTATACAATTTAAAATGTTATACTTTTGTACCACTTAAATAACTAATTGTTGACAAATGTTATGATATTTTTATGAATTTATGAATGTTGTATTTATTATATTCTTTCATGATTTCTTTTATACCAATTAAATCAGCATTTTATATTTTTTTTAATCCAACCTTTAAATACTGATTGCATTTTTGTACATGTTTCCAGAAGGAAGAGAGCTATGAAATTTAATATTATAAATACGATGAAAACTTTCGGATTAATTTTAAATTGTACGTTCTATTAGTTCAAATCAAATGGCAACAGTGCTTTAAAGTTGAAGATAAAGACCGTATGCAATCGTGTTTCACCGTTTTATTGTACGTTGAAAATTTGCATCAATTTTATGTTAATATTATATAATTCAGCGCGCATTTAAATCGGACCAGTAAAACATGGTTTAATATTAATGACATGTATAATATTAATCAAACTTAATAGTTATTTAGAATTAGGTATGCACAACATCACGCCTGAATATAAGTAGCGTCCTCGACTTATGATGCAAATAAGATATTGAGTGGGAAAGATAGAATCTAAAAAGTAATATTATGTGAATAAAAATCAATAAAATGGGTTATCTTTCCATGTATTAAAACATATGCATTAATTTATTATATTAATATACTACTTATTTTAGTATAATACTTAAACTTTCATTAAAATACATTATCTATTATTCGTGAAAATTACTCATGGAACTCCTAAAGATCAAGATTTTGAGTTCTGAAATCAGAACAATTTTGTGTATAGAACGTAGTAATAACATTGCCCAAGTTATACAGCAATATGGACTATTGAGTATAGGTATATCATTCCGCAATAACATATAGATTTCGCGGTCGTTTTCTAAAATATTATTTTTATCAAAAATTATATGTCGTCTAACTGACGACTTCGGAATTATTTCATAAGTAGGTACTGTATACAGGTACTTGTAGGCATGATATGTATTACACAAACCGTATACGACTGTAAACTATGAAATACAAGTAACGTTAAGAATGTACATTATGTATATTATAGTTAAGAATTGTTACGTTAAATTATATATTTATATTGCATTTTAATTTGTAATTTTACTAACTAAACCAGTCGGACTGGTATAGGTAATAGAGATTTTTTTCGTTATTGTTGTAAAAATGTATTTACTTGTATGTAAGTATACAATTTAATATGTCACATTCGATAGCATATAGTAATAAACAAAAAAATAAATCCAGTACCTACCTATGTAATTCGAACAAAATATCCGTACAACACGATATTATATAATAATGATACGTATTGAATGCGCGACAAATTCTATATATGTATATGTTTATATATATATATATTATATTATATACTTTTATACAATAGTTTGGTTTAATTTTTTTTCCTCGTAGCTTCGCAACAAATATGTATAACATAATATATTACATCAGGTCAAGGCCACGTCCTGTGTCGCATTGTTATATTACCTAACCTAAGTCCTAACACACGCAATGCTGAATGGAGTATTGATGGATAATCTTCACCCTGTAGTGTACGCAAATATTAATAATAAAAGGGCGAATACAATATGTTGCGTTATTATTATGTCCTATGATGTATACAAGTATAAGTATTGATGATGCGATTATTGGACATGGCGTTGGCGGGATACCGTCTACTTCGTTTTCATGCCGGACACCGTTCATCATTTCCACGCAATATCCTATCGAAGCGTGTAACGCAAACACATAATGAATACAATGCGATAAAATATATAACATAATATGATAACGCAACGTTAAGTTTCACTGTTGGGTCATTTTCCCTTTTATGTTGTATTATTATAGAATAATGTGTACCTGCAGCGACGAGACGATGCATTCGATGTATATACGACCGTTTATTATTATTATTATTTAGGTTCATTTCCTTTTTTTGCTCTTATTTTTTCTCTGGCTTCGTCGATCGTCCGCTCTGCCTGTCCTACCCCACGAATAATGACGTTCCATATATTACATATATTATTATATAATAATGCACCAGACGACAATATGTTATTCGTTATGCCGCCAACATTTTTGGTGAATGACACGTACAGTATTGTAGGTACGCGACGACGACAGTATGTATGATGTACATTGATGCTATCAAAAGAGCTGGTAGAGGAGAGAGAATCCCTGCGTGGTCGGGGGTGACCTTTTGCGCAACATGAGTTCCGGTCACCTAGTATAGATATTTTTGAGACCTGATATTGTAAGGCTGTAAGACAAAAAATAAGAAACATTTTACACCCGTCAGCCATCAGTCGTTCATTGTTCGAAAATAGGTGTTTATCTATCAATATGTAGTAGGGTAGCATTCGTGTGTGCATACTGTTTACCAATACCGGAAGTATATATCAATATATATGAGTAGTTTTTAATTAATTTAATACACGAGCATTTATAAATTTGCTTATTCAAATGTTGAAAAGAAATAATAGTTTTCATAACTATAGTATCTGAAACTAATAATCACAATAACAATAATTCAAATCATTTAATAATTTAAACAAAAATATAGTCGTCTAAATGGTCCAATAGTAATATAATAATTTTAAAATGGAATATTTATATTTACTGCGATACATAGGACGTAGGTATAATATTTTTACATTGCATTACCATGATGTTTAGTTGTTGTATGGTTTTTTTTTTCTGCCAAAATAAAATATCTCGGTTTACGACATTTTTCTAGGCTCTTTATTATTATTTTGATCGGTAGATCAATATAATAAACGATGCATGCAGGCATACACTATTAACTACGTCATAATTTATGTATATATTGTACAAGCCCACCTACATAAATGTATTATTGTAGAGAAAACTTAAGATTTATAACATTAATAAGACGTAAAAACCATTATAAAGGGATTAAAAACAGTAATTTTTTGTTTTTATCTAACACACATACAATATGGTAAATTAGATGATGCGTTCTATTTCCAACGTACTAATTGATCTTGTTGTTAAGCAATTAAAATTTTAAATTTTAATTTATCATAGAAAAGTCTGCTATAAATCGTTTTTCTAAATTTTTTTAAAATATGACAATTTTTAGTTTTTTCTTTTAAAATATAACTTATTTAGAGGAATAAAAAAAATATGTGGGAAAGTTGAACTCAAGAAGACTTTTAATTTAAGTCAATTTTCAGAGTTTGTGTTGCTCACTAGATCATTTGGTACCTAAGTTGTTAACTTAAAATAAGTCGATTTTAGAGATATGAAACCTATGTAATGTGTAGGTGAACAATAGTATTGTGTAAATATATATAAATATACATAATGGAGTAACTGAGTAGTGTAAGTTAATAATTGTGATAACAATAATGGTAATGTCTATAATAATCACAAACTATTATAATAATATAAACACGTCCTGAAATGTCCACCCTTCAGATTGTAAGTGCACAACATTATTGTATTTTCCTGTATTAGAGATATTCCTTTCAGCCTTCCAGACCGTTATAATATATAGGTACACAGACACCTCGCGACGACCTATCTGTGGTTATTTTTTCTGTTGCTTCAGTGGTCGTCTGTTAGAAAAACAGTATGCATAAACGAATATCCCGTTTGAAATGTATAATATTTATATAATTAAATTACATTTTTTAAGTCACCTCTAACGCTTGTATCACCGACCGGCTGAACAATAGCAATACATACTGTTATACATATAATAATATATAAAATACACTGGACGACAACGACGGCGAATTCCAATTCGTTTCGCTGCGGTAACAAGGCGGCATGCGCGCGCGTGTATGAGTATAATAATATAATAAAAGCTAATTTCCCTTATACTCTCACACACACTTGCGACTACATATCCGCGGTCGACAACGATCTCTGCATTGCAGAGGTGCAGAGAGTATTTATACACGTGCCCGCACGCACACTGAATTCTTCGGGTGTGTTTATACGGGGTGTATTTTATCATTTTATACACTGGACTTACATTTAAATATATAATTTCTTTCAAAATACATCCTGTGTACTTATTTGCTTTGGTGGTTTTCGCATGCGACTTGATGGTTATAATGCTGTGTGTTGGTGTATATTATATCATATTATTGCTGTATAGATACTGCACACTCGTCGCGAAAAACTGCAGTATATGTATATGTGTATAACCGTTACGGGTCCGAGTGCCTTTTAATTAGATTCTTCCATGTCAAACTCTACTCGCACACCATTACGATATATGTATATAAATGATATACATATGTTACTATAATTACATATGTATGCATAAAAATATATATTACATACGAAATGTCTCAGAATGCACCCTATCCTCGTGAATAATTTATTTTTAATTTAATTTAAACATTTGAAAAAGTCATCACATTTTGAATCCAGTTTATTTTTGTATAAAAAAAATCCACTTGTATTTATTTCTATTGAGTATTAAATTTAAAGATGCATTTTCTACGTATATATATGTACTACGAGTGGTAAAAAATATTGAATAAAAATAAAATGAAAACATTAAAAATCATGATGATTTGCAAAGCATTCGCTATTCTTTCAATAATATTATAACTCATAAAATTGTCATTTAAGGTCAATATAATTTTTAGGATCAAAAAAAGTTACAGTATTTATTAATTAGAAACTTAAAATTGATTAAGTTGACTGAGCTATTTCATTGTCATTGTCAAAATACTTTAACTTTTTTGTGCCATAGGTACTGCCATTATTATACATATTTTAAATTATTGTCTTTTTTTAATTTTTTTTTCTGATTTATGTAGGTATAAGCAAATATTTGTATATGAGTAAAAACCTTAAACATTTATTTCAAGATTCTTGGTAAGTGTTTCATTCAATAAATAAAAAATATCGAAAATACACAGTCAAGTTTTATTTATAAGCATTTAATGTTCAAATTTTAGTATTTTATTAGAATTCAAAAATTATTATTCTCAAAAATTTGAAACTATACGCATATAAATATACTATAATTTAAATTATCTATACACAATAAAATGTTATATTAAGTATATAATTATGCTCGAAAAACGTTTAGAAATTATAATATTAAATGTTAGACTAGATCAGTACAATCTGTTCTATATGAAAAATATAATTACGCACCAATGCTACTTGGAATTATTATTTTAAAATCCAATGATTTAAGATTTTCGTTGTACTGGCTCGAAGCAAGATTTCACTTAATAGGACGTCGTAAAACATAGCAAGTTACGAGCATTTTAAAATTTTAATATTTTACATAACTATAACTCACCTAAAAATTAAGATATCAATAAAAGCCTATGAGATGCATTAGATGATATTATTACCTTTAAGTTTGATAATAGGTAAATTGACTCTAATATTAAAGCTAACAGCATAAAATTGAATCTACTGAACGCAAATTTGCTATGTTTTAGGTTCGTAAGACAGATAACACACACGGGTATGACGTCCTCTTAATTAAATAATATATATCAATATAAATTATTATAAATAGAAAAACAAAATATAGGGGAAATTGACCTCCTCCCTTTGCTACAGTACAGTATCAATGATTGGTTGTTTATTGCGGTCTTGTAATCTGGAGATAACAACCTTGAGTGTAAGGGCGACGTCTCTCATTTTAGAATTAGGTAGGTAGGATAGCTCGTTCTTGGGCTATATACACTTAGTTATACCAGAATATCATTAAGAATTTAGGTGGGTATACATATTTCTGGTATTTGCACTTTTTTTTAATTTAAATTTAGCAATCATAGTTAAATATGAGATGCTGTTGATAAACAGTTTTCCCGTTCACGTTTATCAACCCATTTTTAAAATAAACATTGTTGTTATCACATTTACTTATTATGCATAGATTTTATATAGATTGTAAATAAAATCTTTTAAAAAAAAATTAACATATTCCAAACGGAACATTTGAACGTTTAAAACCGTGTGCATATATATAATTTTTTGATATTATATAATATATAGTTTTCTCGAAAACGAAACGCAATTCAACTAAATCATAAAACGATCGCGTTCACTTTGAATATTTCGACCTATCGAGTCGTATATAAAACGTTAATCATCGATAAATCACGTCACAACCGTCGTCCGTATTATTGTGTATACTATACGCGGTATATTATAAACAGGCAGTTGGTGTTTTATCGGTCGTCTTAAACAATCGCGTTTTGTGAGCAAACGGAATAAAGTAAGGTACACAAACACACACAAACACACACACACACACACACACACACACACACACACACACACACACACACACACATACATTTATATAATATTATACATGATATTGAAATAACGAAAAAGAAAAACGTGTTTGGTTAATCGAAACGTTCGGTCATACCCGTGCGCTGTACCTGTAATAAATAAAAACGAGGAAATAAATAAACGAATTTCAGTACACATATAATATTATTATGGACCTCGTGTGTCTAAATATATAAACATATATATGTATTTGTACGTATAATTTATCCGTATTACCGTAATAGTATATTATATTATATGAGTACATGGCGGCGGGCGGCGTTGTCAGTCAGAGCGTATGTATAGAAATGCATATAATATATATATATACATACGATATTATTATGGAATGAGACTTGTCGGTGAGCGAACGCGTTATTCGCTGGCTCCGACTCAAAATGTATGTATTACTATACACTAGTATCGAATCGGCCGACTCTTGTTCGTCATAAACAAATCACTCGCGCACACGCACAGCCGTGATTCCCTTGGGATAACGCGCTAGTGACGGGGCGGGAGCTAGCACGAGGGGCTGAGGCAAGAAAAGATAGAAGTGTAGTTATATTATATCGTATTATATATATGCGCAATGGCTGACTTGACGCACACACGCGCGGGTAGGTTAATATTATAATATATAAGTTATCGTAATGAACTCTAAACGACGCCTGGTACCGTAACAGTTTCGTAGTACGCACACCTTACACCGTATAAGTATTAATTTATACTATGTTTATTATACATAATATGTACTCGGACCATATACTTGTACATTATGCACGTATATACCGAGTGATCCATTTAACGTACCTAAGACATAATTCAAAAAACTAAAAAAGTTGAAAATACGTTTTTTACATAATTTTAAGTTGTTTATAATGACTTTAAAATCTTTGACGTTTATTTTTAATTTTTATATTTTTTTTTTTTAACAATTACAAGCATTTTTCCAAGCCCAAATAATTTTTCATTAAAGTTTTCATGTAATATGTCATTTTTGCATTTTTGCGTTCATTTAACTTTTGTATTTAATTGGTCGATATAAACTATATAAAAATGTCTTGTTATCAACATATTTTAACATTTTTAATACATGAATTATGCTATTAGTTCACCCGTTCTGTTCATTGGTTGATATTCTCTATTAGTAATATTTTATAGGAGTTAAGAAAACATTCTTTAATCTAAAGTATTAGTCACATAGTTTCTCTTTGAATTATTATTTAACATCTATATTAATGCATATATCAATCTTAATAATAACGGTTGCGAACACCCAAACATTAGCTTACATTTTTTATTCCAGTGTAATAATATAATATCTAAATATATTCAACATTACAGAAACCCGAAACTTAAATAGAATCCCAGTTAAAATGTAAAAATTTTGTATAACATTTAGATAAATTAAATGATAACATTATAATCCCAATATATCCTTATAGGTTATAGGTTAGTGTACCTAACTTATATATGCCCATGGTATACATCATGTACTGTAATTTCTGTGCTACCTACATTGACTCCCATTTAAAATTTACTCGTATATATACTGAATGATTTTTGCATCGTTGATCATTCATTATTTTAAAATCTATCAATGTTTTTGAAAATATTTATATTTGATTATGAAATAACAAGTGCTGTTTGATTAAAAAATCGCCTTATTTATAAATACAGTGTCTCCCGTGGATTTTTTTCTCCTTTCTTTCTATGTGTAATTTTGATAATATAGTGATAAAACCACGCGAAGGGGAACTATCAATTAATATAATATGAATTTCGTTTTCCGATAACAGTATTAAAAAGTTTCAACTTTTAAGCAAAATTATAATAAAATACTTTTCCGTATAACTCGAATACAACTCGATGATGTAACATAACCTAACGTGAAAAGCACGAGAACATGAGATAGAAATGTATTGTACTCAACATTGTCGCAGGTTAATTAAAAAATTAAGTAGACTATTTTTGAATATGTTGTAAATATACGAATATAAGTATTACATTTTGATCGACAAGTCATTATACATTGTATTTTCAAAATACCATAAGTTAACAAAATATTAAAGATTATCATTTATAACATAGATGCAAACACCTTGACTAGCTGATATAGAATATTACCAATTACTGTTGTAAAAGTTTGATCATAAAAGTATCATTATAGTATCTATATAACCTACAGTATAAATATAATGTAATACTATAGGAATATCGAGCATTATACGTATAAACCCTATAGGTGACATATTATTATGTATGTATATAATATATATTATATATATATATATATTTTAAATTAATGTATATATTATTCTATCATATATTAAAATCAGAAAGAGAGAAAGGAGACTGCACGGTAGATTCAAGAAGTTAATGTCAAAATTTTATAAGAAATATTTATAATACCTTTAAATGTAATTTTGCTTAATTTTTTAAGTGAAAAATTGATTGAAAAATTATTACTTAAATTATCTTTAAAACCTTTATAGGAATGGTTAAAAAGGAAAAAAAACTAAAATTTAGCATATGGCTCTATAAATAGTAATTTGCCAATTAACAGACTATTAAATCTACCAAACTCCGATTACGCCACTACTGCAGATGTCTATACATATATTATAATATAGGTACGCTGTTTTGAATAAAATATATAATATGCGTGGGAGTACCTTTTATTGGTATAACACTTTATCCATTGGGCATTAACCATTACCTATACAATAAAAGTCCTCAGTTATGTATATAAATTGCAGTCGGCTTTGTGATTCATACATGACGTGACGCGCACTCGCTTGTGTTGTGTGTGTGTGTGACGTGTGTATCTAGTTAGCGGTCGTTTTAAGATGAGCGTATTGGAGCGATATAATTTATACCTTCCAATTATATATTATAATATTATACTATTGAGATACCACATTATAAATACGTACCTATGTTGTATATTATATTATAGATAGATATGACCGGTACGACTGTATATGAACGATGGGTAGGGCGGCGCGACAATCATATTAATATATTATATGCACCGTCCGATTAATTTATCTCATCACAATAGAGTCCGCCGTCTACAAAAATAATGACCAACTATCGTGGTTAATAAAACGGTATCTAGAGGTATAGAAACAAATCGCGTAGTTTAAATTTTTTCTCGAAATGACCTTCAGATGTATGTCGTATGATGGCAATTAATGAAAAATTCTACAAAATTATATATGTTCGCATTACCACAATATAGCAATAGCTGGGTGTTATATCTTTCAAGTTTTAAAAATCGTATCTATAGGTAATATATAGATAATTATATTTTTCATATCCATACAAAAATATAATATAACATTTTTTACCGTTAAAAGAGATTTAAGAATAAAAATAATTTTATCATGTTTAAAGCTGTGCTACTACACAGGGTAAAATAATATTATTGTATCTATATACTATATCTATACTAAACACTATATTAAGTTATTTGATTTCTTACGGTTTTATTGCGCTATGCATCAATAAGAAAATTATTGAAAACACGAAGTTTTAAAATTAAAATATTATAGGTACTATAATAATAATTATTACTATTATTCTCATTATCAATCCATTTCAGCAAAATAAACTTGGCAATCTGGCGTTCCAATTGACATTAATCATGTCTCTAATTTAAAGGTGTTTCACTATACTGAGTAATATTTTATAATAAGAGGGAAATTTTAATAATTTAAAATTTTATTAACTGTACGATTAATTTCATTAAAAACAATTTATTTATAGTTTATATATTGAGGGAGGAATATACTATATAGACATATCATGGGTGTTGTGTGCATATAAATTATATCCTATGCTATAATGTTATAATATATATATTATTATTTATTATATGAATATAATTCACCACGCAATATGTCACGAACTTGTGAATATTACGTACCTACGGCCCTACGTGTGAATATTATACAGTTATTATGTAGTTCAATGAAAAATATTTGAGTAAACAATATAAATATTACTATATTATGTTTAATAATCAAAACACCATAGATGCTGGCCTATCTAATTTGCAATAGTTTATAAAATATTCAACTGTACTACACTGATTCTGAAATAAAACTGCGCCTAATTTATGTCAAAATCGCTTTGCGTCTATCAAAATAATGTTTATACTAGAATATTGTTATAAACTGAATAGAGAAGTACATATTTAATTTCGTTTAGTTTTTTTTCTTGTATATCGCCAGAAGCAAAGTCTACGTCCTTACACTGTCAAAGCTGTTTGGAATGTGTTTATAGATTATGCACGTCTTATGTTTATTTTATTTTGTAAAAGGCGCGCGACCGCGAGTGCGCACGCACATAAAACGAAACCGATCAACCTATATAGAACGTGAAATGTGTAGGTATACGATTTCTGAAAAAAAAATAATCATCTAATTATCTATACATCGTAATTTAACGCGTTTCATTACTTTACTGATCTACGTATTCATTAATATTATACTATAAATTAATGTAGTCCTAACTAATACGTTATACATATGTGCCTTTACAAAATATTTCCATGGTATTTCCTTATGAGTGAACAATAGCATTGCAGGGTATATTAAAATAATTATAAATTAATATTATAGGCAATTTATCTGTCGTGGATACTGCAGTCTGCAGAGGACGATGGTCAATTTTTAAAACATCACACACACAATTTCGTTGCATTGTAATAAGTAATAAATAATGGTAGTAGTAATCAAACATCAATGATATAAAAAGTACAAAATGCGCTTAAAAAACAAACAATTGCATTTATTAGTAGTTTTTTTTTTTATTCTTGGAATGGGATGTTTTACATTTAAAATTATGCCAAGCTTATTTTAAATTTATAAAATTATAGTATGATAATTATTTATGATTTACATCCACTTTACATCTGCAAGAACAAGACTATATTATAATCAATTTACAATGGCTACATATAAGTACCTGCAAAGTATAATAAAACAATTGTGGGCTTTAAATTATTGACACATTATGAAACTCATGACATGGCCTCAACTTTTAATTTACTACAATTTTAACTCACATATTACACTATTAATGATTTAATTATCATTAAATATGTACTAAATCGTCAAAAATGCATTAAAACGACCTTTAATATTATATTTGTAAAGTCATAAAATTAATTCAAGGGTTACCGCTACTACTTGTTATAGTAATAAATCTAATGAACCAAAAAAAAACACGTGAACGCATCAAAGTTCAAACCCGATTAATAAGGAACTCCGTGACTGAGACGATAACAATAATATATAATAATATTATAACATGTAAATATACAAACGCTACTAACGCTGAATCGTGTACCGTATATGAAATGGTTATTTAACTACTACGATGCCTTGATATTATCCATCAAACTATGTATAATAGGCGTGCGCGCGCGTACACACACACATACACACACTCACACACACCTATCTAGGCAACTATATACCCAGGGCAGGAGGTTATTTATTGGATTTTTGTCAAGCTGCGTCAATAAAGGCAGCGACACATATCATATTTTTATGCTGCGGGTATGTCACGATAATAGGTACTATAAGGTACCTATATTTAATGGCTAAAGGCGCGCGCGAGTTGCGTTCAGTGTAAACATTTTACGCGCGCTCTATTTTAGATGGCCACCTATCACGAGTAGGGATATCGTAACATATTATGTATAATATGGCATAGCAATATGTTCATCGTACACGAAGTACAATAATTGAATAATGTTCTGTCATCAATGTTTTTACGGGTACGGACTTGTGCACAGGCATCCGTATATAACGTTTACACAATATAATATAATATATACCTATGTTGTATTCGTTCAACTAAACTATATTATATCGACGTAGATCGCTCGACAGTAAATTGCATTTTTTTTGTCCTTTTTCTATAATAAAAAAAAAAATCGAATATTACACTGAACGCGCAAAGTAATAGTGTAAATGCACGCTGAACGTACGCACTACATTTGTATTTACTATTTTGTATCATAGGTACTACGAATAAATGTAACTAATTTAAAAATTTATTAAAATCTTTACAAGGCAGGTGGGTACTAAAGTATATCGTCCACATACACGTGACCACGCATCTTAAATAGTATTGGCATTTATGATCTTTGCCACCAAACGGTACATTAGTCCTAAATTTTGTTTGTTTGGTATGGCATATACATAATGGTGTGTTTTGTACTATTGTGTGTAGAGAAACATGGAAAAAACAAAAATTCAAAAGCAAATGTACAGTATAATAAGAATTTTAAAAAGTCATGAAAATCTTTTAAAAAGAGTTCGCTATCTGCCGATCTAGTATCTACAGTGTTAATTGAATAATGTTATTTGTGTCCACATACATAATATTATAATATTGTGATATATTGATCATAATATACGCGTGCCATCATAGCCTAATGATGGAGGATGATTTCTATATATTTTTATGTTTATATTTTTAATATTATACGTCTATACCTATACAATATGTATAAATGAATGAAATTTGAAATAATACATAACAATAATAACGATATAGTCCGTCAATTCCGTAACGGGCGAAGGTCTATGTATAACATATATTATACATAGACACTATACAATATATTATACCTACGTTATATTATATATCAAACTATATTGTAATAAAATATACTGATATTTAACATTATATGTTTATTGTATCTATTTATTATCTATGTAGACTATACATACGATAAATACCGTTTGTTTTGGTATACAAATACAAGTGTCAACTTCAGTTGTTAAACCTGGCCCAACGTTTTTTTTTCGTTTTTACTTTGATTATAAACGTTTATTAAAAACTCATTCGCCGATGTGTTACTTATATACAAATATATCAACGCCACTAATATATACAAACACGAAAAGCAATTTCCACATGTAAATCGTGTATTCGATTTCATCGATAGAAAAAAAATCTGAGGAAAAATATTACAATGAGTGTATATACTCGTATATGCGTAACGCGGGTGTACTCAAATATATTGTGTTATATAATAGTTTGTCTGCGGTCTGTTCTTTTACATATTATATACCTACTCGTAAAATATATACGTTTCATATTTAAGATTTTGAAGGGTCCAATATGATGCAGGTTTTCCTTTATTTAGTTTTAGTTTTATATACAATGATACTTTTCTTTTTTGATAGGTAATGATAATATTATTGTGTCATAACAAAGTTTGTATCTTGAAATTTGATATTTAAATGCAATAGGAATAATAAGATTTATCATACTCATTATACAATACTCAATAAATATTGAATGCCTTTACTGGGTTTACTCATAAATAATTTTTATGAGCACTTAAAATTGTAAATGCGTCCTATAAACACTAAAACTAAAATATATTTTAGTAGGTAAACAGAGCTCCGTTCGGAATCGTTTTTTGAACACTATGATTTATGATTTCCTTTAAAATGATAATAATTATACAACAATTGCTTGTAACTTACCTATTTCTTGTCCATAATTTTTTTTTATTGTTTAAATCATTGTTAAATCATAATTACAAATGTTATAATGTAAATATTACCTTAGGAGTTAGACGTAGGTAAAAACAATATTTTATTATATTAAGTTACATTTTAATCTTTGACATCTTATTAATTATTACTTGTTTAGAAAATAAAATATAGAATTTTATTTTCAAAGTTGCAATATACTATCATAAATAAAAATTCATCAAACAATATTGTGTATCTATTTAAAAATAAAGATATACTTTTAAACGAATGGGAGTAGAGGGGGGGGGTTCAAATGCATTTATTATTTATTTGAACTTAAATTGTTGAACATTCTTCAATAAAATATCATTAGAAATAAATAAAAGGAAAATAAAAATAGTGTTTTTAGTTTTTACTTAATCCTATGTCATTAATGTATGATCCGTTTAACAGTTTATTACAATAATAGTTGTATTAAATAGATTTAAATTATTGGACTTTGGAAAATTGTAATTAATATTGTTTCAAATATTATAATTTATATTATATTATTCACAAAAATCTGTAGGTATGAAGTGCATGTTAAACAATGACGATACCGTAATACAGTGAAACCTCCCTTAACGGACACCTATAAATAGCAGACATATTTTGGGGAACGGGGACATTTCACTACTTTTCTATAGGAAAATCTTTAAATACCGGACCCTTCTATAATAATTTAAATTTTGATTTTAATAATTTCTATCGTAAATTTGTGGCATTAGAAAATGCATTAACATACAAAATGACTTTGTGTCAAAATACGAAACAATCTAAATTCTTAATTAACTGGATTTTTAATATATGTTTTAATTTTTATATTATTAATTTTTTATCTTTTTACTTTCGCATTTTTAAAAATACATAAAAATAATAAAATAAAAATAAATTAAATTTATTATGTACCTATGTATATAATATATATTGTATATGTATAAATAACTAAATAAATAAATACATTTTTTAATTATAATTTCAATTTTTTATTTTTCTAATTTTATATTTCTTTCTCTAAATACTGGACACTTCCAAATAGCGGACAAAATTTCAGCGACCAAAGTCGTCTGGTATTTAGAGGTTTTATTGTTTATTAACATAGTAGATTTTAAGTACATTAGGACCTAGCGGCAAGTGTTGTGCAAACGGTTTACCCCCATGGGTGATACCACAAGAAAAAAGAAGTACATACATAGGTAGTTCATTAATTTCAAATATTTATTTTTTAATCAATGATTGTTACATGTGAATATATTTTTAACTGTTTAATACATGCTAATAACTGTAATTGTTGTTGGTGTGATAATTTTTACGCAAAAAAATTCGTGAAATCGTTAAATATTATTTTTATGACTATTTTATTGATTTTTAATTAACTATCAAAAATTGCAACTATGTTGTTTTACATAATATTATGGTTTTGCGTAAATCGCCTTTAAAATGCCCACAACATAATACCAATGAGGCTATGCAGATGAATAAAATAGTATGACAAGTCTAACATTTTCGAAACTATCACTGGAATACCTACAACATGTGAACATATTATTAATTATTATTTTTTTTTATGGGATTTTTTTTCCTTTTTTCGCTGACTTCCTTTGTATTTTATTGTCTCTCCATATAAAATACCGTTTAAAATTCGATACAGCCAAAACGTCACATGAATATACTGAACGCTATTGATATATATTCTGTCAATTTCGATTAACAATGTGCGTATGATGAGGCTCATAGATATTATACATAACTATTCTCTTTTATTTTTTTTCCTATAAAAATAAATACGGTTACGACTGGAGATCCCTTAAACGCTATTGTGGGAAACGATGAATACGATTTATGTATATCTTTAGCGTGGTGCGCTGATTCACCGGAACCACCCCTCGACCTGCGGGGCGCGTCAGGTATTCTTTTATATTTTTTCTGCTTTGATTCGCTTCTTCTATAAATCGCTTACACGTGACATTTGGGCATTGGGATAGGCGCATCATGTGTATGCGGCGTGCGTTAAAAATATTCAGGAATCCGTAAAATTTTTGTATGGTATAGAAAAACGTTTGGACACGCATCAAATAAAACACCACATAGGTAAACATTTAAAAAAAACAGTCTATGTAAATATAACAAATTAACAAACTTGATTAAATTGAATTAATAAAATTAACAAATTATAATATAATATTAAAAATAATGTATTATAATAATTAAAAGAAATTTATGATTGAATATTAAACCTATTATATAAATATTTTTAGATTTTTTTATAATCGTATTGCAAGAATCCGTTTAATTTATATTTAATCCAATTGTTTGTTAACAAATGTATTTTTTTTATATTATTGTATCAGAATGTAATTGAATTTTTTAGTTTTGTTTTATTACGCTGATTATTGGCATTAACTCTTTGGTAAAAGAATTAACGCGCTTAATTTTTAAGTATAAATTGAAACAAAGTATTAAAAATATTGATGGATCTCCCAAATAGTACAAAAATCGAATTTTTGTCAAAACCTGCAACAATATGGTTATGAGTATTATGACTTATAAAGTACACGTTGAAATTCGAATACTTCATACGCGTTATATTATATACAGCAATGTATTTTAAGTATAAATACCTAAAGGTCACGCAGAAACATACAAAACATGACATTTTATTGTTTAAAGTCTAAACAGATTATCTGTCGACAGATGACGAACAATTATTCTAAAAATACACAGTACACAGGTAAAATAATTTGTACTGCATTATGATGATAATACTGTTGAAAAAAATTGTAACAGTCAACGTTTCCCTTTTTTAACTCAATGCCTCCCCCTCCCAGTTAAACCTGTAATTTCCGTATCACCTACTTTGAGAAACACTGGTTTATACAATAGAAGATTATTTATGTTACTTATATTTTTAATACAAGAATATATTTAATGACAAAAATATAATAAAATTAATAAAATACGAAATATTATAGAACAGCAAACAGATGAATAGAGGGGAAACTATATGGTTTATTAAACAAATAGACTCGCCCTATTTGTGATTTGAGCTTAACTGAGCTGGGACTCTTTTGAGTGTGAGGATGATAGACAATTAAGTGAAAAATTGACTGCCATACTACCAACAATTTATGATAAATCTGCAGTGGTGACACGCAAAATACGGTCGGAAAGTTTTCAAACTGCCACTAGAATTTGTTATTGAGCCGCTTTATCTATCAACTGTTATATAAACCATTAAAAAAGCATTTGATACATTCTATTGACCAGTGTAGTATCAAAAAGAAAATTTGTGTCAGCTGTTATAATTTAATAAATAGATGATATAACATAATACATTAGTTATAATAAATATAATATGATTCAATAATTAACTATTGCCTACTGCCAAATAATTTTTCCGTATATTTGCGTGTATGCTTAATTTAATAAACCAACAGTTTAAGTTTATTATTATCATTTAATGAACAATAGTCGTAAACAATAGTTGCAGACTCCTGTGCATGTTTGTGTAATCGCCCGCGCGCACCCAGTCACTATATATAATATAATATGTATAAATAGTGCAGTGGAAAAATAAAAAATAACGTCGAAACATAAAACTCGTAGAACGTTGTAAAATGCATAATTTACTTTAGATGTGCACTCTATATATACCTATACACACTATTTTATTTGTTAAAACTTTGGATATAGCGCATAAAGACGGATAGAAAGTAAATTTGCCTCCGGTGTGTTGTTGTATTAAAGTCGTATATGGTGAATATGTATATATACATACACGTATATATTTGGTGTTCGGTAATAATAACAATAATAGCACGTGGAGTATAATATATATATATATGTATATATATATGCCTTGTTTGTCCGTGACAGTCAACGGCAAAATTGTTAAGTTTGCCCGGTGTTTCTTCAGACGAACGTCACTCGACCTTTATTTCGTATATTATTATATTGTATATAGCACATAGTACGTAACGCAATTAGCGCAGTGTTTCAAGTCAGACAATTTCGAATACAACAAACGATTCGCGGTGGCAATAAAGGTAAAGTAAAATTCCGACCCGTTGGCGATTCGTGGATAATACATAATATATATATATATATATACACAGGGACGTGATGTTAACATAAATTATAATAATAGTATATATGGGATACTGTGAGATGGAAGATTTAGCGACGAAGACGTTTTTGCGATGAATCGACTTTCGAGTCCTCGAACGGATTTCGTTTTGGTTTTTTTTCCGCAATAAATACCGTACTACAACAGCAGCTATATGGAAGTTATAGAACTGTCTATTATATTATACGGCGTGTAACGACGTTTTGTCAAGCCCACCCGCGTTTTTATCGCCAGAATTTTAACTGCGACGATCAGAGTATGGAATTCAATTACGCAAACAACATCTATAGAAACTTTGAAACTATTATTATTATTATCTATCCGCAGAGATAATAACAACTGTATAATGTATATAGCGCAGCAGTATAACATAAATCCGTATTATTTAACGGTATTAGAACACTGACTTTGTATCATGACAAACGCCCTGACCTAAAAGTTTATACGCGCAACAAACGATATAATATGTATAATATAGTGAAATTATGGTAGAATTTGTCACGAAAATTGTACCATAGCGAATTTCGTACTTCAAAAGTACTCGTATTGAAGAATTATCACTTTTTATTACCCTTATTACCCTTGATCGTCGTTTTATTTTTCAAATTCAAAATCAGATTAGTATAAAAAATTAATGTGTACGTATTTATATAGGTATACTTGTAGATGTAGTGTATAGATATAATATTATTTAATACTCGCTTTAAAAATATACATTTTGAGGAATACATCTTGGTAATTATTAATTAAAACTTCTTTTTTAAAAAAATGTAAAATTAAAATGTTGTGGTTCTTATATTTTAATTTATAAATGCATATGCTCCAGAGGTATGCAATTTTTTTTTTCAATTGGTTAGGTAGTTAAGTAGTTTTAAAATATTATGAGTTGCTTGTTTTAATTATATAAATATATTAGTAATATATTAGTTAATTTTTATGGTACTCGTCAAATCTTCATGATTATCTAACCTTTTTATAAATATTTCATCATAACTATAATATCTCCAAGCAATACATATTATATTATTATTACTTAATTTTTCGTTAATGTAGAGTATATAGTCTACGCAAAGACGAATTAATATTTTATTTGTCTTACACGTTCTATACTTTAACCTAACCATATTTACTACATTTATAGAGGTTTTTTTTTTGTTTCCTTAGAATTGTGGTGTTATATTACTTATGGCTTTTTAGCTTTTGCCGTAGTTAAACACGCATCGATCGAATGAAGAAACCCATCTCGGAACCGGAAGCCGTTGCTTAGTACATTTTATCAGGTTTTAGACGTTTTATTGTATTTATACTATATTCACAATTCACAATAGTCGAACTACATGGAGTATCAATATACTGCTATCATTCTAGACCGCCTTCTTGTATGGAGAAGTTTATCAACGCTTGTGCTACGAAAACAAGGTAAAAAAACTTTTAAATACGTATCATAGTTCAATAGTACATAATATAATTATTAATATACACGATATACCTATGTATTAAAAGTTAATTTTATTTATAGACTAATTTTTATAATTTAGTATAGATGGTACACTATATAATTTAGTGTAGACACTATAGTATAGATTCCATACTATTGTGCAGTGTAAAAAGATTAGGTTGTTTTTTTTAATTTGTTTTATTTACCGTCATAAATACTATCATTTAGATTGTTAACTAAATGTCTTATTTTCACCCAGAAATATTACATTATAATAGCTAATCTTAACGTGAACTGTATTAATCGCTCATTATTTTAAGATCTTTTAAATACATTATATATTATAAGTGCTATCTTTTTAGTTAGGATTATAGAAATATTTTTCTATTAATTCTATTTTTATTGTTTTAAAAAAACCTATAAAGTATAAGAAAAAATCTGGGTAATATTTATTATTATCGTGTATTAACTATATGGGCATTTGTTTTTGTGCACAACTGTTTACCAATCGGATATTCATATGAAAAACGTTGAACATTGTAGTTTATTGTAAATATTATAGATTGTTGCAGTAATAATTTTTTTTTTTGGTTATAATATTATGTTCGTAATTTGTCATGTGCACATGATTTCTCCATGTGTAAGCAAAACACAAATTACCAATTTCGAAAACTTCTCGCCCCTATAATATAATATGCAATATATCAAACGCACGGTTTTAATGAGGACGGAACGCGATTTATCGATATAGCTCTATAATATGTACTTACACTGCTGTAAAGTTTAAATATCGAAATAATTCCATACGAAAAAAAAAGAGATGGTGGACTGAAAAGAGCGCCACATAACAATACTTCACATTGGGTGTTCTGTGTATATTGCAAATATAAGGCTAACGATGATTTTTGCCCGGTAAAAAATGATAATTAAGATATAACATGTAACGTATATGCAGTTATGCGTATCGGCGTATCGCATATCATATAATATCCATGAGTTGATCCGAGTCTTGCGCACACCGTCAAAAATCTGTATCGTTCGGGTCCACTTGTCCACTTCGCTAAACAATATATACCTAATATATGTGGGCATCATATATAGATTTAAAAACTCACTGCGGCACGGTATAATAACATGTTATACTATTATAATAGGCGTATACATAAATAATAAACGATCGCAAGCTCTCCGCTCGCTGTAAATAACAACCGAGTATAGTGGCGGCAGTGGCTGCTTGGACCTACGTCGCGCCACACGTGTTCGGGTATCCCACGCGCGTGCCACCATTCGTCACTGTCCATCAGCCGCGGTATTAGATGTATCTAATAAACAAAGGGATGATGACACCGTCACCGCCGCCACCGCCCATCACTGAGACGTTTTTCCAATAACAACAACGGCGACGAAGATGACGGCCGTAACATGTGTGTGTGTGTGTGTATGTGTGTGTGTATACTGTATATATATAAATATATGGCGTGTACGATTATTATTACTATTATCATTATTATAAGAGACAAGAGTATATCATTTTTCAAAACGAAATATCCGCGTCGAAAACGTATTATTATTTATTATATATTACTCGCTATATGCGAGAAACACCGCGTGAAGTACCTACTACATATTATATACTATATACACATTACATATTATATCACATACGTATTACGTCACACGTTGCGAATGCGTCGTGGGAAACGATATAATAATAATTCGTGTTGACGCGAGATCGATATCCGGTGCGTCGTCGATCGGTACACGGAACGGCGAGGGAACATTATTGTCGTAGATGCGCGGTTTAATGATAAATATTTTGTTTGCGGTACGCGAGTTCTCGGGTGCAGTGATTCTAAAGCGGAACACTGTAGTATTATATTATTATAGTGATTCGAGTAACCATATAGGTATAATAATAACCACGACGACAGTAATAAAAATAATCCTCTCCTCGAAATCACTATCACAAACGTGCCGTATTTATGTATATAAACACGCGTAAACGTCGCTGCAACGCGCGTGTAATAATATAACAAAACTACAGATTTGGTAATAAAATTATTATTATTATAATATGTATAGGTACACACGTCGTCGGCGGCAGCGGCGACGGGTGCCTTTGCAGCCAGCGTGTGGTGTGTCGGATTTTTCGAACGGTATATAGAGAGCATTAACTCAACACGCCTATGGCGATTTATAATAATATTCGCTTATTGTATAATGTGTAGCGGCTGCTGCTGCTGTTTATACTTGGCCTCCTCTCGCTGTATCAAAACGCCCGTGTAAAATACGGCGAAAACGTCGTGTATACATATGTATGTAGTACGTGCATGTATGTAATATAATATTATACGCTCTGCAAAACGGCGGCCAATTAATCAATGTTTTTCGTCGTCGTCGTCGTCATCGTCGTCGTGTACACATAGTACATACCGATATACAATAAAGTATACATATATCATACATTATATACCTTCGATATGTGTACACTAGCGTAGGTATACTATTGGTTTTTTTTCAGCGTGTCGCAGTTTCAATCAAATACGAGCCCGGACCCTTTTCTCGTGTGTAATGCGAGTACCGTATGTCGGTATACAGAGTGCAACTGCAATAACTGCCAGATATAATTAATCGTCTATATTATGTTTTATATTCTCATAAATTATTTAAAATTTGTTTTTAAACAAATGATTAGATAATCACTATTTACTTTTTTAAATTAATATAACGCTTTATTGATAATAACAATTATTACATAGTAAGAGTTAATTACATTTATCAGCTATTTCTGTTACACTCTGTAGGTTATATAATCAGTGATTCACCAATAACTAATAAGCATGCTAACCTCTATTATTTCCTTTAATGCCTGGTGAATTTATTCAAATACTGATTTTTTAAACATTTAACTAGTATAGTTAAGGATCATATTTTCAGTTATTTAGATTTTTAAAGATTTTAGACTTTTTTCTGTAAATTATTACTCAGATACAAATATAATTTATATAATATGCGTAAAATTCTCAAGTTCCTACGAATAATGTTTTAAAATTGTAACGAAATAATTATCAACGTTGTTTATCGTTTAAATAAGTAGTTTGAATTTCAAATTTATATAAAAAAAATTGCGTCAAGATATTTTTTAGGTTTTATGATTTCAAAATCTTGTATTAAATTTTTTAAAAACTTAAAAATGTTTATGAATTTCTATCTACAAAATAATTTGTTTTTTTGCGATTTTGAAGGAATTCCAACTACAAATACATATATATAAAAAAAAATTAAAACTACTATGTATTTTTAATATTTTTATACAGATATAAGAAATATTATTTGAGTTCTTGTATTGTATAAAAACTAAAAATTCCTGTTTTTGAAAATCAAAACAATTTTATTGTTCTAAAAGGTGATGACAGACAGAAAAAATACATCATTGAAAAATATATGTATTAATAATGAATGCATTGCTCCGTTTAGAATCTAAATGATAAAAGTAAATATCACCATCGATATTATCCTTAAAATTTAAAACACCTAACGAGTATCCACTCTGCATGCAGATACATCGGTACATGTATATGTCTTATAGCTACTGATTAATTTACCACAAGGTTATCCGTATTTGGATGTTATTTTTTTTTTTTTTTGGGCGAAGAGTGGAGCCGATTTCATTCATAACGTCTTAGTAACGTTTTTCGTGTCTTAAAAATTCAAAAAATCCCCAAGTTTGAATAAATTCATTATCAAAGAAAAAATATGCGTGAAAATGGTGTCATACTGTAGTATACCTGCTTTAAGATATATATTATACAATAATATAGGCGCGAGCGATCTCGTCGTCTACTTTTTACCGATTTCACTGTACACATCAGTGTATGTGTGCGTCGGGTTGCAATAACCGATTGTTTTCCTCATCCCCTTCTCCTTAGGACCATTAATACGCATTTAAACAAACAACATGTATCGATGACAAATAACAAATGCGTCTGATAAGACGGAATACGTACAATAATATAAGTAATTTATTATAACACGAGTGCGTGCTAACGCCAAAAACCGTCCAGGCCCGCTGCGGTCTGTTTTATGGATTGCATACTTTATATTATATTATAAGGTACCTAAACGGATTTTTCAAGCGAATTTAAGATAGAATTTTAATGTCTTGAAGTTTGAAATTGAGTCAATATGGTTATTGTGGTATTAAGCGAAACCTTAATTTGAAGAATCCAGGTATATGAACCTTAACTTTTTATACTGACGAAACGAAACAAGATTGTACTAATTGGATTGATATTACTCTATATTATATTCATATAATATACGCGTAAGTACTACACAAAAATATAATATTACAATCTGGGGGCAATAAATCATATTTTGCGTGACTGTATACATCGAAAACACTCAGATTAAAACTTGGACGCATAGCGAGTTTATTAAATACGTCACCGTGCTGTCAGTTAGATATAAGTGGTGAGGCGGCGGAGTAGGATGTGGTGACTACCGCGACGGAAGGGGTAGACGTACGGATTACGCAAACGAGTGAACGTTAAAATAATATTATTAAATCAGGGTATGACGATGATGACGTAAACCAGGGAACTTTTAAGTATTACATTATTATTATTGTTGATGTTTTTGCTGTTGTTCTTCTTCTTATTATATTAATATTTATATATATATGAATGGTCGGTGCAGGTTGGCTGTAATTACATGAGTTTGTCTATACGCACTGCTGTACATAATATTATGTAATACGCACCATAGTAAATCGCAGTAATTGTTTTTGGATGTGTCAAAATGCAAAATCACTGTTCAACAAATCGCCCGCCATTTAACATATGATAATTCCCACATATATCCAAGTACAACGGTATACTTAAGATTTTACAGCTATTATAAGGGTTACTAAAAGTTGTTCCACCTGTTCCTCCCACTCACACAAAATAAAAATATTAATATTGATATTTTCCTATGTAATATTTTTTTCGATTATTTTTACTTCATGGGTTTAATGTGCTAAAATTGATATTTTTTTGACATAATGATGTGAGTCTAAAGTGGTGTTCACTGTAATAGAGTAGGATCCAAGATAAAAAAAATTGTTTGGACTTAAATCTTTTATCAATAATACTGAAAACTTATATAATCTGGACTTAGATTATTTTAAACTTAATAATCCTGTAAAAGAATAAAAATAATATTGGATCCAAATTAAAGCATTAATCATTTTTGAATATCATAATAACAATAATAATATATTTATGTAACATATACCTATGTGCAGCTAATTTAATGTTTTGGTAAAAATAAAATACAAAATAATATATTATTTAATTAAATAAATAGTTGATACTAAACTTATTGTAATACATACAAAAAACATAGAGATAATGCAATTAACATAAATAAAAATTATATGAAAACTAACTTGGACCCTTCTGTTTCTTGGGATAGTCCTACAATTATAATATATTTTTGTAATTATGATCATTTTTAAGTATCAATATTTTACATATTCATAACTCGCTTAAAAATTAAAATACTGTTAAAAGTCGACGTAAAATCCCAGATAATTTTTTTATACTTTTAAGTTTGATAAATGATAATAGGTCATTTCAATCTAATATTTTAAGATAAACACACGGCATAGAAACTATTGAGCTTGTATTTACTATTTTGGTATGGTATGCGTTAATAAGACGGAGACAAGACATACGGGTATGATGTCTTTTTAAGGGTAAAAGTTCCAGCTAATACCAGATAACTATCTTAAACATATTAAATAACGATATTATCTTTAGTCAATATGAGTTTAATTTAAATAATCAACACTCAAAAATGTAAGAAAAACTTTTAAATCAAAGAATATGAACATTTTTAATTTTTAATGTTTCACTTATTTAAAAATAAGGTAACTGATTCTTTACGGTTTAGTCCAGTGCTTGCGATTTGATTTTAAGCACACCTAATGTCAATGCGTGATACAATAGTTTATGAACTGGTAAACATCAGTTATTTAATGTTTACATATTGTGCAAAAGTAAATAATATAACTTATATTATTTCAATGTTTGAAATAAAGCGATTTATGTATTTTTATTAAATTGTAAGTCGTTTGTAGTAATGAAATGTATTATTGAAAACGATACACAAATCTTAACTGCTGAGTAGAAGATAGCGTGGTGATCAAATAAGAATCAACACGATTCATTTAAAAAAAATATACTTAAAATGTTTACCTCGTCCGGGCTATAAACCTATTATAACGTGCACACTGCAATGTGATACTCGTGTCTCATACTATAATACTTGTGTAGTCTTAAAGGAACGTATAATATACACTATGCAGGATCACAAAATAGTAAAATATTGTGTTTTAAAATCGAAAGGGATCTCGTTCAGCTTAAATTTTAATATTATCCCCGCCACTCATTTGTACACCTCGCATTCCATAAATACTAAATATTATTTACGTTCAGCACTAGTATGACATTTATACACCAGCGGTCAACGGCCACTCAGATGAATTGAAACAATAATAACAGCAGCCATATTATTATTGTCGTTATAATAATTATTATTAGTAGTAGTAGTGTGGTAGACGGTACTAGTAGTGGAGGAGTAGCTGCTGTCGGGTGGACGGGCGGACGGACGGGCGGATGGACGGTCCTTTTTCCTTCCGATTCGCGTCGAAAACGAGCGGGCTCGCGGATGTAAAGATTAGTTTTACCGAAGAATTATTGGATTATCGGCTGCGTGATTGAGCACAAGTGTTCCGGATTTTCGGTAATTAACGTACACCGAACTGACAAAACTGCAGCGACTGCCCTCACGTTATATAATATATATGACAGATAGACGGTAATAGATTTGTTCGGGGCCGTCTGTCAAATTGTTTCCGAAACTCTCCGCCGCGCGGGATTAAACACATCGATCGGCGGCGGCACTGCAACTATAATATACAATAACACAACTATTTACGCGGACTACTGTGTATAACATATTACATACATATATATATATATATTTATAAGCGACGACTTCAGCAGCTATGTATATATATATATATATAGCTGGTCCAAGCGCACACGTATGTATAGATGGACGGTGGCGCTTTGGCTTGGCGGTGAGTGGATGGTGGTTGGGAGAGGGCTATTTCGATGAAATATTATTTTTCTTGCCGCAACGATTGATCGGCCTTTGGAATTATAGCTAATCATTCTTTTCCTCCGGTTTTTATTACAAGGGGACGAAACAAATGTCATTCATCTCTCAACTTAATCCATTAGATATATATATATACACCATCATGAAGAGAGAATCTTTATGGGTCCCACGCGCGCGTTGAGAGAGAGATATAGACAGAGAGAGGCCATCCCGATTTTCTATTAGTTTATTGAATAACTCAAACTTGACGTTTTTATATCAACGCATCTTCCGTCCTCTACAGTCGCCGCCTCGTGCCCCATACATACGACCTAATGTGCGCACTAAAACACGCACACCGCGTATGTGTGTATGTGTGTATACAATATTATGTGTGCCATTGCTAGTTGGTATTATATAATGTATGTATACACTTTATATAATATACACACCACGGCTGTCCCGCGGGGCCAGCGTTTATGCAGTATATATACGCAGCGGTTGCGGCGGTGGCGGCTGCGGACCGAAGTGTTTTATACGAGGGCGTCGTCGAATTGTTCGTCGTAATTAATTTATATTCTATTATTTTATCGTCATTATTGCCGTAAAGTTCCTCCCGCGGCTATTCAATACACCATGCACAGTGTATGCTATACGTGCACTTATTAAAGTTCAAAAAATATAAAACTGACGCATAAGAGTTTAAGACGCTGCAGCACACATTAACCTTTAAACGTACAACGAGCACCTAGGTATATACATTATAATATATATATCGTTTATATAAATAATTCATTTCCATTGTTATTGTACATGCGTCTCTCTTAAGTAAACAAAATATTATGTACCTACCTATGTGGCTATATATCGTATACAAGTCCATACAGTTGCTTCTCAATTATAAACGTTCGAGAGTGTTATATACACGTATATAAAATTTACTTGTACGTGAACCAATTAATATTTTTTTAAATATTATATAATATCATATTCCTTATAAGTCGCGCGTTACTAGTTTGACTCATCTTCGCACAGAGGGATCTAAACATGATTGGTTTTATGGGAATGCGTGCAGGTGAGCCAGCGGAACACGTTACGGGGGCACTAATTTTAATAAATTATTAGGATGCACATTCCTCTACTCTTAAGTAGATAATATTTAATGTTCTCTTGACTATCCCTAATTGATTGCAGTACATTATGAATTGTGAAAATAAAAATTAATATTACATAAAATGTTATGATTATTAAAATAACATTTTTAAGTACATAAGTTATAACTTATAGTAACCTTAAATATCAATAATTAATGAACACTAATAAAAAAAACTGTAATAAAAAATAAAATTACATTTCTGTATAATATTATTATTATATGCAGTTTAATTATTTTTTTTTAGTTATGTTTATGTTTTTCAGTTAAATAGTTATAAAATTGTGATCAATGATCACTGATCAGTTTTGTATATATAGGTTCTTAGAGCCAAATAATTAAAAATCTGCCTTAGATACTTCTCAGAATCTAAAGTGTGATCACTGATTAATATTAAAAAAAATATGTTTTCGTGTCGTTAAAAACATTTTATTTTTTTATACTTTCCTCAGTTCGTTTTTATGTGATAAGAATTATTCTGTAAACTGATTAATATAATAATATATCTCTAACGTGTTGGTTTATTAAAAAAAAAATAAAAAATATTTTATAATTATGTAGACTTTGTTATATCTTTTCCCCCATGTAATATACTCATACATACATCGGCGTTGTAATGTTATACTTGCAGAATTTATTATAAATTACATTTCAATTTTTTTAACAACTCAAAAGTATCAGGCACCCAAAATAAAAAAAGCGTTATATTATTATTATTATATTATAACTCTCAATGGTGACCGTCTTATAACATACATTTGGGAAAGTAGTGATTGAATGAGAGTGATCCCTAAACTCGCCACAGCCGTATATCATATAAGTCAGCTGCCCACAATAGGTCAGAGGTCTTCTCTTTTGTCTGTTCAAAGGGTCTTATATATTCGCCAATCGCAATAAGCCCTGCACCCGTGGTATATTATGTTACACAGTAGTCATGTCTTTGGAATTTAGGTACGGTACTACAAACGGTGTGAAGTATACACGTCGTAAAAGAATCGAAATCCATACGGTCGTTAATCATCGTCCTTCAGACAACACCTCATGGCTTGATGTTCGATCGTTTCACAAGAACCATTAAACGTATTCACAGTGAGTGAATATAATGTATAATTTACTTATTATTATGTTATGCCTTATGCAGGTATTATCTACTAAATTATTTTAAATAAAGATTCCATATACTTGTACAAATTAATTAATTATATTCTATACAAATCATTGATATTAACCTAATACTATAATATCATATTAATAATAATAAAAATGTATTTAGGTATCTAATTTAGTTTTGGTAGATAAAAGCATTTATTAAAATTAATAATTTATCAATAGCTTATTTATTGGATATTGAAATTCATGTTGTAATAAATATACAGCAAAAGCTACTTTTTTGATTTTATTTTCATTGTGTTTAAATTAAAAAAATATGACTAGAAATTTTTTTAGGTTTATGATTTATACATTTTAAAAGAATATTATTTTTTTATTTTGGAATTCTAATTTTAAAAGAACTAACCTTAGCATTTTGTACAAATAAATAGTAATTGGATAGTATAGTAATTAAAAAAATCTTTTAAAATATTCGTCGTCCATGCATATCAATAGTATTTGAATAATATATATTTAATTGAATAAAAAATCCAAACGATAAAGGCATTACTGCAGTAACTTAAACAAATGTATTTTAAATACAACAATAATGTAGGAACATTTACAAGAATAACAAGGGTCAATAATGGAATAAAATATTCCAGAATATTATGATCTTATATAAACTAGCTCAACTTAACTTATATTCTATGCAATTTTTATATTTAATCTAATTTTTTAAGTTAAAATTTATTGATAATGTGATATTTTAATTTACAGTGAATACATAAAGTGAAAACTTATGAAATCCATAACGGTGCTTGTTCGATATAAATTTTGTGTTTTCAATAAGTTTTGTAAAATATTATAATATAGGAGCACTGTTAAACGAACTTTGTAGTAGCTGTAAAAGTGTATAACAAATATACAATACATCGTAAATTTGTATACATAATGTACACTGTACACACTATTTTCACGTATAGTTAAAAAAACGCATAACCGATCAATTTCAAATTATTACGATATGCGTATACGTACACATACATGATACAGCAGGTGTTCAAGAAAATTAGGAAAATCGATAATATTACAGCAATAATAATTTAAGTGCGTTATCGACTGTTGGCACGTTCGATGAAAACACCTGATTTAATCGATAGATGTGTCAAAACGGATGCCGTGTAGGTACACAATATTTAAATAAGAATGAAATAAAACGTGTCTGCGATAAACGTAGGTATTATACGGGTATATATACGTTATAAATCGCATAAAAATCAACGGCGTTTCAAAATTCAAGTACCATCAGATTAAAAAAATATATATAATATCCGCACGCGTTATGATATTATGCACAATAATATATGCGGGGTATAATATTATTATAATGTTATATGTATTATGTCGTCTGTGTGCGAGACGGAATAAAAAAAAATGTCGACTTACCGACAGTTTATATCCTACGCGCTGCTGCAAGAGCTTATATCGATCGAATAATATACGAGTTAACTTATAATATTACATATATATATTACACATACGTATACCGAACATCTTAATGAGATACTATATTATAAAATATGCATACCTACATCATACGTCTATACATCATATTTATGTTCGATGATACGACGTATATACGTTCACGGGAATACCCATTAGAAAATATTATATTTACCCTATGCGTGCATTGACGACCACTCCTTTCCGCCATACCTACGAAATCAGCATCAAATTTAACACACAATCATAATAATCGATTTTATATTCACCGAATGTCGAAAGATATTGTGCTTATTCATTAATCATTTAGCTTCCTAACTATGGTACATGAATATTAGTGCAAAAAACATAGAATAAAAAAATATTGCCGCGTTCAATCTGACGAATAATTACACGGGAATTGTATGCCCCGTCCTTCTATAAGTCACAATATTATATCATATATCCCTACCTTCAAATCACATTTTTCATCAATGGTTTGAAGTTTAAATTTTTCATTTTTTTAATAATTTTTTACATTTTATTAATAAGTAATTGATTTAAGTAAAAATACCTAGTATTATGTTTATATTGTTATTATTCACTGCAGGTTCGTTAAATGCCTCTACTGCTGATATTAATAATCTACTGTAATATTTACTATTTAGATATATAATTATTAATTTCACGTCTGCTGTGTGTATATAATATTATAAATAGGTTTGTAAAATTCAAATAAAAACTTGGTAAAATAGTCGTGTAAAAAAAATAACGTAATCTATCATTTTTTATAACATACTAGTTTTGTAGCAAATGATGTCGTGTTACTTATTAAACATTTAGATTATGCCAACGTAAAAGCCGTTCACGATAAAGACCTGGTGTGGTGTTATTTGTATTAAGTACTAACAACGCGCGCTTGACGCTAAAATTTCGACTACAATGATAGTGGTCACACAGACGTTATAACCACGGAATTTGAATGGGGAACAAGTAAATACGTATCTACCATATTAATATATTATGCTATTTATTACTGCCGATTTCTATTTTACGTCGGTTCGACAAGTTGCGTTTTACAATTAATATAGTATATTATATAATATTCAATTACTAAATAATATCTTGTATGATTATGGTTGTTACTATACTCTTAAGTTCTTATTATATCCCTTCTATATCAATGTCTAATTGTGAATTTTTTCTTTTTAAATTGTATTCTTTACTTTAAATTCACTTTCTAGTTTATTTATTATATATTTCTTCCTTATATTTAAAATAACATCTAGATATAGTATTCTTACTCTACGATAAGAAGTTTACCTCAGTGTAGAACAAAGCTTACTAACTTCGTATATTCATCCATTATACTTTGTACACATTTCTTCTATTAGCAATAAATAAATATTATATTATTATATTATATAGCAATTTTAATAATAATATTCATAATCGTTTAAATAATAATTAAGTATTAAATACTTCAATATCGAGGAGAGTGCAATAAACCCGAGTGTGTCGGATATTATATACGTTGATATGCGTACTACGTATTGTTCCGATGGTGAAAACGAAACGAAACGCTCTAGTCGCGTATATGCGTTACGAACAAACACACGCTCGCATTCGCGGCGGCGGATTTCGATCCCTTTTTACTCGCGCAGTGGCGGTGGCGGCGGCGGCGGGCTGCCGGCTATTAAGGTGCGTAATGGGCTCTCGACTGCGATCCGTGTGGCGCAAACACATTGATTCACCGGCAGCGGCGGCGGCGGACCTCGTGTTATTATACCGCCGCCACCGCCGCTGTTCCCCGTTCTGCCGGGTTTGCCACCGCAGTCTCTTTAGCTCTTTTCCTCATCCTCTCACCCCGCAGAGACCCTTTTATATAGAGATCCGCCACTCGTCGTATAGTCGTCTTTCGATCGGCCGACGAAAAAAAATAAAATAAAAACCCTCCAATTCGATGTACCGCGCCGGCATCATCACGCATCTACTGTACATTCGCGCGCGATCCTGTCGTACAGTATGCGCAATAATATATTTCGTCGTCGTTGGAAGGTAGATAGGTGCACGAGAGCACTTTTGTAAAACGGATATAATATGTCCGTGAAATCCGTTACAGTGGGCGCGCGCTACATGGATAAACTCGCGGGAGGGATATGATGCGAGGTAGACGACCGTTTGAAGTTAAAAGGCACTGCAAATAATATACATATACATTGTATCGTTCCGGACGACTATGTATCGGAACCGGTGGACCGTGTACCGCGAACCGATGCCAAAACGGCAATCGGAAGACGAGTTCGTTTCTGTATACACGCCGCTGCCACTGGTAGACGGACGGACAGGCTCGCGTAAAAGGGCGCGTCGTGGCGATTTAACAACGATCCACTACCGCGACGGGTGCCCGGAAACGGTGCAATCTCTATATTATTCTCTGTGGATCGCACCCAGTTTCCGCCTTCCGGTTCATGTCTACGTGCGTACCTATATAGTGTACACGATCAGCAAAAACGCACACACGCGATTCAGCGTTGAAACTTCCGTTATACGCACCCGCGATCAGCAGCAGTTGTTGTAGGTATATACAATTACGATATGGGCCGAGACAAAATTACGATGGCGTGATGTAGTTCGTACGGGAATATTAAATATTATTATATACGCGTAATGTTTGTTTTTAATTGTAGCCAAATCCTCCAAAATATACACCCTGTCTATAGCTATAAGTAAGTAGTATCAAACTACAATGATATATGTATTCCATGTATACCTATTATTCATTTTGTTTGTACATATTATTATAGGCGCAATTATAAGCCTTTACAATTTTGGGATTATTAACAATTAAAGACACTCTTACCAAAAGTAGTTTGTATTACACAAAGTCAGCAAACTATTGATACATTTATTATTTTAATAATACATCAGACGCAGTATATTTTTCAACTATCCATAAATAATGTGGTTGTTTTATGTAGTGATATTGATAAAATTGTGAATATAGTGATAAGGAGTAGTAGGAAATCATAAAAAATAACCCGTCGTATTAAACGCTATGAATTGGACCCTAATTAAATATTTTTTGACTCTATTCCTAACTCAACAAATGTTATACAACAATAAAATTATTATTTAAACTTAATAATTTCCCTATAACTAAATTAAAAATGTTAATTCAAGAATTTTAACGCTATGTTTATAGTTAATACAACAACAGATTCCAAAATTACATTTCAACCACCAAATTGTAACAATTCAGGTTTGAATTTTCGGGTGCCGGAAATCCTTAACACCTACCTAACACATCATTCAACACAGTATAATATGACGACAAATTTATGATATGTGCATATGTGATTCATTTTCTGCCATCTGGTATTGTATTTTTATTGGCTCTTACAACTTTAAAGACAAAGAGTTATGTACACATATATATTATTACATCGGTAGCGGCAACACGTATTTTTTAATAATATTGTATTGGACACAGATTTTAATTTATTTTTTTATTTTTTGTTAAATAAAAATATAATCAAGTTTGCTCCAATTACGCCGTGAAATCTAAACGAATGTTTATGTCAGTATACCGTCGATTTAAATTTGAAAAACAAGCAAAAATTATATATATTATACACTATACAAAATTATTTTCCTTTCTCGTTTATACTCGTTAGTCGTTAGTAATACATTGGCTTCCGTCCATATTTTTAAACCATTCGTTTCGTCTTTACTCTTTATTAAATGTAACGTCACTGCAGTTTATTTATTAACTATTACATATTATACGCGCGCATATACGTATATATTTATTATATTTGTTGTATATTTGACAGATCAAAGGGAATATTTCATGAAGTTTAGGTATTATAATACGTAACATTTCATTCTTCCCGGATAATGGAGTTTTTGTAAAGCAATGATTTGTGTATTACGTGACTTAAAATAATCACCGACGACAATAATAAAATATAATATTTTTTTTTTTAGAATATTTGTAGTAGTACACACACCGGACGATTCGGTAATGCAATCTAAACGCTGTCGGTTATATGTATAGCGTTATATCAAGCCCATGATTAATACTGTTTACGGGCCGACCGGTATTGTATAATAGTGAACAAATCAAATTCACGGGAACGTTTAGTTTACGATACGTGTGATTCAGTCTCTCGAATTTCTCTTGACATTATGCGCACATGACTGCCATTGTGTCAGAGAAGAGGCATTGTATGCCGTCCGTATAATAAACGGCGTTTAAATTCTGTCCGAAGTATTTATGTTAAATATGTTGGCACGAGCATCTCATATATATGTGTATTTCTTTTTCTTCTATTAGCTATTTAAAATCAACAACAACGAACAATTGTGTTTCTCGAGTTTTAGTCCAAGATCATAGGTTGCCACAATGTCGTGTAATTTATATACATGCATCATATATATATATATAGACGTTAAAATTTAAAATGAGCTTAGGAATGCGCTGTTCTGAAGGGAAAAAATCAAAATCTGTGCGCACGTGTGTGAGTTTGTACCATACGGTACGTATAATTTATGTATATTAACCCAATGGTCTTCAATCGGTAGGTCGTGACCTAATTTTAAATCATGTGATCTTTAGAACTGAATTACGATATACTTTTAATAATTAAAAATAAATAAATACAATTAAAATAAAAATCGCACTCAATTGCACGAAGCCAATCAAACTAACGTAATAATTATAATAGTAACTAATTTATTAAAAATTGGCCCATTTTTACAATCAGGATGAAGACCACTAAAATTTAACTGATATTATTTATATGCTGATTTAATTCAATCCAATACACTAATATTGACATAAACTTAACTACCTATATGGAGTCTCAAAACCATACATCTATAAGAATCTATATTTATTAAAATGTAATCTGGTCATAGGTACTTATAAAAATCTAAAATAGTATAAAATCTACAAAACTCAAACTTCATAAACTATAAGCAGGTAATTAACTCCTCCTTTCTAAAATTTCTATTCTTTTTTAAATCACCTATGACATTCAACTTTGGAGGTTTACCAAAACATCTAAATTAAAATTATTTCAATCAAAAAGTATAACCTAACCTGTAATATTGATTCCCAACTAGCAAGCTATTGCGTGTAGTACGTGGTTTATCATTATTATTGTAATTAATGTTAAAAATAATTATAAATTTATATTTTCGTGTTTATTAAGTCTACAATGTAAGACTTTGCATCCTCAAACCCTCCGAAAATCATAGTATCTATACATAATATCGTCGTTTACAAAGGTTGATGTAGAGAAGTATTATAATAATAATTGATGTAATATCAAATTTTAATATGTCTATATAGTGTACACACATCTTTGTTTCAAACGGTACTTATATTATTAATAGATATCAAAATGATCGACAACGGCAAACGCGTACAAATGGTAAAACTTCAGTGTTTTTGCGCCCCACTGTTATTATTATCAGGATGTATTCTAGTGCGCACCGTGTCCGATTTTAATCGCATTTATTTAGGAATGAGTATTTTTTTAATATAAGTTAATACCATAAAAAGTTATTATTATTAATTATTAATAAGTGATTTCGGTCACATCACGATATTACACAAATGGTATATACATACGTAAGTCACAAAAATTCTCGATCACTTAAGACATTTTTCTTGAATTATTTTTATTTTATTTTTTGGAAGACTCAACACTTAGGTACCATTTATTTATGATATCAGAATACGATTTGTTATGGTCTCGAATGCGTCTCGGGTGTGAATAATAATAATATTATAAACACTCGTCACTCGTGTATATAATAATGTACCTACACGAATACATATATATATGATACATAACGGATATATAGTGTAAAAAAGAAAACACTAACGTCTAGTGGTATGCATAACGACGAATAATCTGCGTAGTCGGTAAAGGATTAGACGTTCAAATGCGAATGGATGTGATTCTGCTGACAGGTTCGCTCATTATACTTTATTATTATTATAAAACGCGGACACGTCGAGCACATATAATATTATAATCTGTCCGCATAAGGCAACGTACGCAAAACGTCTTAAGCTAAATTATTATTATAATTACGAATAAATATATCAGTTGTGCAGTATGTATACATACTGTGTTTTTTATTGGATCATTACTTATGCCAACATGTAAAACTGAATTTAATGGACTTAAGACAACGAGTTATTTATTTCCTAAAGACGAAACCTCATCGATGGCTTATTTATATATATATGAAATCAAACACATTTTTTATAATGTAGTTTTATATTTATGTCGAATACATGTTTTATTATATATTTGTACCATAACAGAAGAGTATAGATATAACGTTTTAATCAATGTTATACAGATACTATATCTCTTGAATCCGCACACACACAAATAACGTACAACCACAATAATTGATTGCGTATAATTGAAAATCCTTGTTTTAAGGATTATCAAAGTAACTGCCATACGTTAATGTGTATAAAGATAGTATATTATACAATAAAAAATGTATTAGCAATAATATTTTTATCTCGATTTTATAAATTTTAATATAATTATTAGATAATATGATATATTGATATGTACCTGCAGCGAAAAAGTATATATTATAGGCACAATTAAAACAATATTTTAATGTATCGTACATAAACACACTCAAAAGTTGTGATTAAATACTGAAATTAATTTATAAATAACGTATTATACTTTTACATATAACTATCTTAAGTAAATTATTCCATAATTTATGTTCTGAAATCGTTGTATAGCAATTTTATTTTCAAATCACACGATAATTATACAAATATAATAAATGTCTATTTACTATATACTATAACGTTATTTAGTATACATGTTAAATAAGTGATGGAGAACTGAGGAACGATGAAATCCAAAGAATTGAAATTTATTGATCTTATGGTATAATGTACTAGTATAACGATACTTATAATATATATAATATATATTATAAAATATAATTATTATACTATGCGCATTGCGCGTGGGATGTGAAAGAAGACATTCCACATGGCGCATATTGATTAGTTCAAGAGACTTTTTAAAGGTAGAATATACAATAAACATGAAACTTAAAATATTTAAATATTACTATATTATAATATATCATTGGCATTAAGACTATTTATACTACTAACACTATAGATTAAACTGTTAGCTTCAAACATGACACATTAAAACATAAAAATGTACAATATGTCGAAGAGACTTGTTTTCAAAAATTTCACATTTATTATTTTTATGTACGTATTAACATAAAAATGAACTAACCATATAATTAAACTGACAATTCAGGCATTTAATTGCATTAGATGTTAGTGATTGGTGTGTTAAAATTTATTCTGCAGAAATTCCAAACTCGAGTGATGTCAGTCGACCTCGACGAGTATATGAAAAAAAAGAAGATCTACACATTTGTAATAGACCGGACATTGCAGGACAGTATTTAATAATAATATGTCATATTATAAATGATATTATACGACGGAAACGTTCGAATATTTTGTGGACTTCTTCACTCATAGTATTCAATAATGTTATGTATATATGTATATATATATATATATATATATATATGTGTGTGTGTGTGTGTGTTTACGATTATAGTTCATATGCACGCGTATTACGGTGCGCGCATATTATATAATATTATTATATATCGTTGGGTTGGCGCCACAGCCACTGTCCTGCGGGGAAGAACGAACGGCCATTACTATTGCGGTTAGTGCACTAACTGCATTTCATACACATGCACACAATAATAAGTCCCGTCCTTGGAACTGTATTATATATAATATTGTAATATTGCACCGACTGCAGCACCATCGTCTGCGACTGCTGCAGTAGTGGCTGTTGGGACATTACAATAATAATAATTTTTTTTCACATTATAATTCATACATTTTTCCATTCCGCCGACTATAGTCCGACAACAATATAGTATTGTTAGAAATCCGAACTATCGACGATTTTGAGATTTTTTTCATCAACAATCGATTGTGTTGTCCAATCGGTTCGTACATAAAAAACTAGCACTCTCTTTAGCGCTTCCAACATAACGCAGATATAGTATTTTTTAATTATAGCCGAACCTTGTCCGCGTGCGACCGATAAATCTTTGTTATTTATGAAAAATAATAAGCCTATACATATATTATTATTATATAACAACAACGACGACGTCGACGAAGATCGCGTGGGAGTATAAATTATAACGGGAGGAGAGATAGAGAGCGGGTGAAAGAGAATGAGAGAAAGATAGGGAGAGAGACAGTGAGTGAGAGAGAATGAGAGAGAGTGAGTGGCAAGTCGTCGCCGTATCGTCGTAGCAGCAGCAGCAAAAACGGGGATTCGTCGTGTTATATTCCTACTATGGAAGCGATACGGTGTTATGTTGGGCCCCGTTTGATTTATAATATTCGGCGAGTTTTTGACGATTCTCGACGGTCGGCTGGAGTGGTAGAGAAAGAGGCGGCGGTAGATCCCTCGCGCGCGCATAACAACGACCCGTGTAGATATTTTGAAAGAGACCCAAGGCCCGCGTAACTCAGTCAGTTTTTGACAGATTTATAACCGGACCCGGGGAGCCCATAAATGCGCGCATCGCGGGACGCTGTTAAACCGGCGGCGAGGTCGGCTGAGGGGGTGCAGTGGAGAAGAAAGTCATCGCCACCGCCGCTGCCTCCTCTGTATATACGTATAATAATAATATACGTGTCCGTGTATATATTTGTGTATGGGGAGAAGGACTGAGCAAATGCCGCCGCTACACGAGTGAGGGGTATACGGAATTGATTGTGAAATCAGCTTGGACCGGGCTGTGCATACGGTAAGAGAAAGGGCGGCGACGGGGTAATAAGGATTTCAGGACGAGATGTTACTGTTCGATATCACAATGTACATGTTTACGTGTATATGCATGTGTTTTTGTTACTTTTTTCCTCTCTTTTTTCTTAATCTTTCTCGTGTATCACTCATCAAGCATGTTCATTCCCCATTTCTCCGTTTAATAATGATGAGTAGTTTATTCTAATTTTGGTATTTGGTATTTTTAAGTATACTTATAGGGATTAATAGTAAGGTTTAAATTATTTCAATTTTTATTTAATTCAAAGAGTGTTATCTGGTGATATAAAATATTTTTAATATGTGAAACAATACCCTTTTTTACTACAAATTGTCAAACAGGTAATATTTTTGAAAATGTTGATGTATCTAAATTAACAAAATTCGAATGAATATAGTTCACGAGTTAATAAAATAAATATATTAAGTATAATACAATAAGTCCTTAATGATGGTGTTATGAATATATAAAATTTATTTAATATCGAATTTAGACGCTTAGTATTTAATATTAATTATACTACGAAAATGTTTACAAATTATGAGATATTGATAGATTAATATTAATTACTATAATTTTCAAATAACCATAACTTTCATATCTATACCAAATATATTATTATAGACTTATTCTTGGTACACAAATTTAAACAACTCAAAAAATTACTCTTTCGAATTTTAATTTATGTACATCAACATTTAAAAAAAAGTTATTTACAATTTAATAGAAAATGCATTTGTGTTTCTCATAAAAAAAAAAATTGGTTATAAAAATCTGAATAATTATAAATTATTAATGATCTATAAATACATTTAAAAATGTAAAAAGTTATAATATGAGTAAATGGGGGTGAACATGTTTTCCGTGAGTCTTTCCCTTTTCCAATTCCTTTGTATAATATGAAATAAAATAATAATATAACATACGTGTGAGATCCTTCCTATATTATTTTTTTTCTCCGTTATGCACGTCCGCCCACCCTAAATATCATCGTGTGCTATATGTACACCCAATTATTCTGGTATCGTATGTATGTTGCACAAGTAATAATATATACATGTATATATATATATATATATATATATATTGTTGTATTTAGCTCGGTAGCAGCTACCCCGCTACCTCCGCACCATACTCCATACATACTCTACAGGTAAAGGTACACTTGCACCTACACATACGCAATAATTGTGTAAGGTGTATTATAATATAATACGTGATATATATATGCGTGTACATTATATGCTTTTCACGGTTCGTTTAAACATAGATACTCGGACGGGTGCCTAAGAGTCGAAATCGTACTTACACGTATAATACCTTCACGGGTGTGTTGTCGTGGGTAGGTTAAAATCCTGCGTATAACAACTGCGGTGGTTGCCATGCAAGTATAACAATAAGACGCAACAATATAATAGTAATAATATTTACCGTATACATAGGTGCTGTGCGTTTTCAAAAATGTTATAATGAAGTAAGTAAAGTAAGTACAAACGTACAGCCGAATTCGAATTAGCGACACGTTTTTTTTTTTGGTTAAATTCATTATTTACGCTACCTATCAATAACATAATATATAATTTACGCGGAAAATTATACGAATTATAGATTATATTTTGCAATTTATGTACCTATATATAATATAAATAATATATTATATTACTAGCTTGTGATGCGTATCCGTTCCAACAAGTCACCCTAAAAGGTGTCAATTTTTTGTATTTCCGTGAAAATATTAACCAAAAAGAATAGCAAACAATTTTCGTTTTAACGTCAAGTTATAAAATATGTATATATAGTTGTAAAAAAAAAATAAAATTTGAAATATTGTAGAATCTTAAGTTTTAAGATTAGGTACATTAAGCCATAGAAAAAATACTAATGAGTAAATTTAAGTCTTATAGATATTAGCCTATATAAATTACGCAAATTAAAAGTTATAATACATAAGTAAAAACTGTAAAGTTAAAAACTATTTAAGCTCCTAAAACTCTCATTATGTAATGTGTATATTATGACTAAATGTTTTCTATATATTAGTTTAAAATGAGTGGGTTTGTTTTCAAAACATGTAATAAATTATTGATCATAACATGGTTAACTAGTCTGTTTAGGTTTTTTGTTAATTTTAGTAGTATTAAGCGATTTATCGAGATTTTTATAGTAATAATAGTAATATTAATTCAATCTTTTGATTTCGATTAGAAAAATAAATATAAAACGATCTTTATTATAAAATACCATTTTCTATGAGTCGTGATCGATTTTTAAATAATACTCTATAATAAACCAACCGACATAAGGTAAAAGGTAAACAAACACTTTTTAAGAGTAATTATTGATAATTATTTACCTACATTATATACCTGTCCCATATAATATTAATTATTAAATACGTGGATACGTATAAAAAAAAAATTGCGTCGTGTATTATTACGTATTTATGTTTATAATTAAAACGAAGAAATTAAATCATATACACATCGGTAACCATGCAACGTGGTGATAACTACTTTATTGATATTAATCTTATTTTCGTGAATAGGAAACATTATAGGGATAATAATATAATACGAGTATGTAATTATACATTTTATATTATAATAATTTATATACTTATTAAAATTATTATTATCGATTTAAATTTAAACTTCCGCAGCGCAGGACATTAGTTACATTATAATTTATAATATATACATTTTGTAAACTTACATGGTATTTTAATTTGTATGTATATTTTTTTACTATATATACTTGTCTGTTAGATTATTATTTTGTCTTTGAATTAAAACTTAAAGAATAAACTTATTATTTAAAAATAAGGTTATAAAAATTAGGTGAAAATTGATTAAGTCTAGGTTTTGTTGGTTATTAGGTCTAAGACCGACGTCAAGTTTGTGGGGTACCTGTATTCGATCTGATCTTGAGTGTATTTTAAACAGTCAGCAATGATGGGGAAAATCAATTCTATAGGTTGGGGAGAATCCTCGTTAGTTATCATAAATCCATGAACGATTTTGGTGTGTCATACGCGTAGCCTGTTTAGTATAGTTTATTCTTGAGTTAATTCCTTTTGTTTGAGGATTGGGTTTTCGCTATCGATAAGTATCTTAATAAATTTCATAAATTTCGGTACTTAAGTACTTTATATACTTTGAATGTTTTGCCATATTTTTAATGGTTTCTAGAGTTTATTTGTTTGGGCCATCATAAAACATTTGCTTAATTAAAGTAGTTTTAGTATAATTTGTGGCGATTGAGGTTTATTTGTCTACTATACTCGTATGATTTAATAATATACTTAGCCCGTAACATATATATTATATACGTATAGGTATCTGTAATAAATGTACTTAATTACGTCTCTTTGTATAATAATATAGTTGTTATATTTTCATAGCATGCTTATTACAAAGTAGTAGTTGGAATTTGTTGTATATACCTTTACGTGAATATTGCAGTGTAGATTAAATAGAAAAACATAGTTTATTTTTTTAAATGTTTTTTTGTGGAATCCATAAAATCATCATAAAAACTTTAATATCGTTGTAATAGGTGTATAATACAGCGTACGGAACGAATAGTTAGCTATAGGATACAGGTTAAATTTTGATATGCATTTTAAAGGATATATCACTATTAAAATAATGTGTTTACGCGTGTATATTATAATATATTATATTGCATATACATGTATAATATAATATCTAATGTACCTACATTTACATTTTTTCCACTGTACGTACATATTATACCTATTACATTAGTATATCTGATTTCAAATCAAGTTTCGAAAAACCAGGTGGTCATTTATACTGTTTAGGAAGATTTCAATTTGGAATTTTGATATGCAGTGTAATACCCATAATATAATAAGTATACGTAAATGGTTTGAACCGCGACGCATATTAGCAGTAGATGTATATCACAATATACATAGGTACACTAAGTATACTACTTTTACACTAAATCGAATCGTTTTAGGCTAGTTAGTTGGAAAACAGAGCTGTGTGTGCATCTAATTTCTATTCGGATGGTATAGAGTTAAAGTTATTTTATAATATTTATGCCGTACGTTATAAGTACCTAATATTACACGTTGGACGATCATAATAATTTAACGCTACACGACAACAGTGGTAAACGGTATTAAGTATATTTATAATATTTAGATTAAAGGCGTATAGCTGTAATAATATTATATAATATAATAAGTATTGCACAGGCCCCTCTAAAAAAATACCACCTGTGTAATTTCTGCAGGTCACCGCGTGTGTTAATTTCTACACATTTCTATATAAATACTTGGATAAATAGGTACTTATAATATACTATATTACTGTAGTTTTGATATAGATTTACAATTTAATTTGAAATATTATTATAAGTAGGGAATATTATTTGTATGCAAATTTTAATTTTACAATAAAAACGTAAATTAAATCTGATGATGGTATACAGGATATCTATTATTCATCTTCAAACAACTCATGTTATTGATGAAAAATAATTTTAGATGATCAAGTTCTTGATGTGTTAAATACGTTACATGCGCATTAGAATACAACAGTCCACAATGAACCGTATATATTTTATAACTGTATATAATTCACCTATGTAAATAGGTTGCTCGTCAAATCAAATTGCAGTAAGTCCGGTAAGGTAATAAAAATAAAATATTTAAAGCAAACGTGTACATGAATATTGGCGAACCAGACAGGATGTTTATGTGTAGACAATGTATACCTACTTCATATCAAAATACTTAATATATATCTATATATTTATAAATATACCAATATTGTTATTGTCCGACTTGTAATATAAAATATCAATGTACTATAGTGTTTTATTGAGTGTAACAGAAAGAACAGACAAATATAATAAATTATATAATGATTCGTTTTTATTAATTTTTCTAAGAAAATTGTTTTAAAATTTTAAAATTTTAATATTTATACCGATTTTAAATCAAAATATTGCATAATAGCTGAACAATAAGTTATTAGTAAAGCTGTAGGACGAATCTTATTAACGTAAGCACAACTTTGACGAAAAACAATAATTTATTATTCGAGTTTACAAATTAAATTTACAATAAAAGTGTACAGCTGCTATATAGTACCCATAAGCTAGTACCACAATGATATGACAGAATATAGACTATTATTGCTATTTGGCCGCGATACAGATTATACTAAATAAAATTATCGTTGCCGGTTATAATATATTTCAAAGAAATTTCCATTTTTCACAATTAAAATATTCAAAATTAAAATTTGATAAATATCCAAGAAATGTTGGGGTTGAAAGTGTTTAAATCTCATAGGGGGTATCCTCTGAAATATGTAGAACGTGCGATAGCTACAAATTACGCGCTATATAGTCAATATTCAACCACTATAATAATATTATATTATAAATTATAGATTTGTATAAAAAGTATACTTTTTTAAATTTTCGTATTGTATACATTATTCATAGGCTATATAGATTATAATATAGGTATCAATATATTTCAAAATTGTGTACAATATGCACGTTTTTAAACACGTTTTCGACGTTGAAAATTGAGAAAAACCAGACCGCATCATAAATTAATTGAACTGTCTATTGATATTAAATAATAATATAGTTGATAGACATACAATATATACAAAAATTAATTTAAGATAATATGATTATATAAATAAGAAGATTGAAGTACATTTAACGGATCGCCCAGAACGCGTACGCCATCACGTTATTTATAAAATACTATACAGGTATATAATGCTAATCTATACAGTATACACTATACACAATACAGTGATGTGTTACTTAAAATATTCGTTGGTGAATTGTTCACATAGGTATGTAATTATTAGTCTAAACCAAATTTCCTTACCATAAGTCAAACAAAAATTGTTCTCACTTGGCTCGAAATAATTATTTTCTTGCATTTTTTTTTAAGATTGTCGACTATAAACGGCAATTAATACATTAAGTATATATAATACGTTTGATGATAATCTTTTGTGATTATTTATTGTAATATGTACCTTATTTTTAAACAAACTACAAACATTATAAAAAAAAGGAGCCACACATTAATGTCACTTTCTATTTTTGAAACTTGAATTCAGAAAAAGTACATAATATTTATTATAAATATAAACGATTTAAAAGGTAGATACAAGGACATTGGTTCTCAAAATATTTTTTTTAATCACCATCTGCCATCTGAGAATTTAAAATTACAAATAACCGTAAAATACTTTGTTTTCGTCATTTAAAAATTTAAAAGGGAACCGGCGAGTGATTATGCCGCGGTCCATGAAGTGCAGCACCCTGCCATAGTGATCGCGGATTCACGATCGTATACTATGTGTCACACGGGGATGCGCAGAATTAACACGTTGAACTCTCGTTGTAATAGGTATAGAGAGTATACTCTAAAAAAATTAGAAAAGTGAATATACGCCATTTAGGTACCCTTAAGTATTAAGTTGTTTAGCACCAATATATATACCACTATACCTTAATAACTGGTTATTAAATAATTTTTACAGGGTCCAATGCTCGATGTTAAGAACACAAGAAACCGACACCATATTGATAGATATAAACAGTTTGGTACCTATATACCTATATATACCTATATAGATACCTATTGCCGGGCCAGCAGATCGCAGTGCACCGCGCAATAATATAGTTGATGTGTCACGCGCGTCACGCGTGCCAAGTCCCACAAGAATTATATTATTATTACGGTGCACCGATTTATTTACTATTTTAGTGGCTATTTTTATCACGCACATACGTCATATTATCGGTACATAAAATAACAGTAATATAATATTGCTCTACCTGCAAGTCGACGCGATAAGAAACGCGTGTAAATACCTAGCTATTTCAAACGCGAATAGACTCATACAAAAGCGCGGTGATATTATTTATACAAATAATACGATATGATAATATTGTACAGTCGAGCTACTCAGCAGCAAGTATATTGTTATATAATAATATATAATAACACAATAATTTGAACATACGGACGTAACAATAATATTATAATAATATACCCAAAATGGTATTCGGAAATCGTGTTACGACACACGAGGTTTTTGTACTACGGGTACGTAGGATTTTATTTGGCTCGTTTTCGGTTACGTTTAGGCTGTGCGGGTCTGTCGTAATTTACCTGCGCTTTTCGTATTGTTATATACGATTTACAACTGTAGTTTTACGGATTATATAGGGTATTTGGGTATACGAAGAACAAAGTGAAAAGAGACGACGATGAAGGTCATTCGACGGGGCGTCACACTCGTCATATAGCGTCGTGCCATCGTCAATGCTTTCGAATTGACATCAAATACTGTTTTATTTTTTAGATTCCTCGACGACCGTATGTCACTTACTAAAACATTACACACACACACACACACACAGTGCATCAATGTCCGTCTATTTTGAAACGCCGTAGTTTTTACGGCGTATTCGATTTCTGAGAAATCTGACCGAATAGGACCTATTGATACAGTTCATTTATAGTAGGTGCATTATATTCTTTTGGGTATACACATTAAATGAGCACATAATATTACCTATTATTTAATATTATTTGTACATTATTTCCATACAATACCTTATGAATTCAGTCAATTATTTTCACACAAACACGATGTACCTACACATAAATGTTTTATACATTTATTTATTTATACTTAACGTTTGTATACACATTATATAATGTAAGTAAATTGAATGTTCTATCAGTAAACTATAAATTTGCTTAATAACTAAAAACACTCTACATTTTGAATATAAATAGCTAGGACATGAGTATAATATAATATTATTATTTCCGCCATAGAAATGGTTAATTAAATTTTTAAAAGCCGTAAGCCGTGTACTGTGTAAGTAGCATACAGTATACTGGCATTTACCTACAGTGTAATGTTTTTTTACCGATATATTATGTTTGTTTAAATGTTGGACTTAACAGTAAAATAACTTATAAGTTATAATACGTTTTATCTGAAAATGTACCTGTATATTACATTCTACATAGCAACAGATAATATAAATGTGACATTTATTTAAATTTAAACCAAAGTGTGTGTTTATCTTATTTTGTGTTGTCTGTCGAATGTCGATGACGTTGTGCCCGGAATGCAAGGACGTGCAGGACGTTGTAACGGACAGAATCGTTTTTGTTTAATTAAGAGTTACCTACGTAAATCAGGACCATTATTTTTAATGTATTATTTTAAACATATACTCCTCGTCATCCACATCATTAACCGTCTAATTCTGACTTAGAGAACAATTTAACGAACAACTTAACTATTATTAGAGTATTACACAAACTTTAAACACATTTTGTAAATAAATATAAATATGTATTATTATATAGTTTTGATCTGTACATCAAATATCAGATAATACTTCATAATAGATTCATATGCATGTCAAATTTTATATTTTTTTTTTTTTGAAATCACCTCGATTTTAAGTGATTAACACAATTATTATGTTGTTTGAAAAATATTTGTTAAAATATTAAAGTATCTATATACCTAGAACAACTTTAATTTAGTTTTTGTAGACTGTACTATATATAATATATTATCTCAATAATCATATGACATATAAAATCATAATTACACTTTAAAACTATAAGATTTGAACTTCCATCATTATTATTTTATATGACTTCATGGTGTATAATTATATAATTTCAATAAAAACATAACTACAATTGTGTCTTTAATACCGGTATAATATTGAATTGAATTGAATTATTAAAATAATTAAAATATTTTAAAATAAACCTTATCATAAAGGTACGTTCTATATTTATTATTGTATATACATTATACATATACGTATATGTTGTTATATTGATTTATAATAGATTAATTTACACATATATACTTTATATAGTGACACTCGAATTGCCTCTTAAATTTATTTAGACCTTATATATCTTAATATGATGAATATGAAATTAATAAATTGAGTAAACATTTATAAGCCATAATAAGGAATTCTTTTTTTGGATCATAGCTTTTAAACATTATTCAAGTATACCTAATGACCGGCACCCTTAATTAATCAAAAAATCCCTCATCCTCCATAAACGCAATTTGTGGGGGCTTGGACGGGCTACGCCCCTCCAAAATCAATCGTAGCCCCCCAAAATGGTTTGTATACATCTCCTTCCACAGTTCCACCTTTATATATATCAGGGAGCATACACACATGCAAATTATAATAGCCCCCCAATTTTAAAACTCAAATTGCGTCTATGCATACCTCGCTTAAATTGCTGTGTGATTTTTTCTGAATAAAAGTTGTAAGCCATTATAGATTTAAAACTTGGTTGACTGGCACAGTTTGAAAATTGCAGGGGCAGCCCAGGCACCTAGGAACGCCTATAGTAGGTATATTATAAATATTTATCAACAATTTAACCTGGAAAAATCAGTCTTTAAAACTAAGTATGCGACGTAAAATATAATATATAGGTGCTTATACCTACATTTTTATAAATAAATATGTATTTTTTACTCGTTTTATATACTTAATATATTATATTAAGTATATTAATGTGCATAATAAAAAATAACTACTTGTTTAATATAATTAATATTAAGATTATTATAAATTTAAATCGAGACATTTTTGTTATAACTATATATTTATCATTTATATATATATCTATGTATAAAACATTTTGTAAAATTATGATTAGATATATTATATATTGCAAGTTATAACTTTTTATGTATTCAGTTGTCAATATTTTTTGACAAAATATTTTAAAATAAGTTTAATCAGATTTAATGATTTGCTATAAACTATTTGTTGAATACTATAATATGACCTTTACATGTTCGTGTACAAAAAAAAGACACCGTTTGAAAATAAAATTACACTCCCCGCAAGACTAGTCGCATAAAAATAATATCTCTGGCGTATATCTCGTGTGCGACTAGAATATTTGCGATTACAATCGATTTAAAACAGATTTTTTTTTATCGACACACATTTTCGCAGTTGTTTTGTCAACGTTTGCAATGTATATATTTCAATTGGCCCCCAAACAATGTCGTTCACGTTAATCGCACGCACGAACACACGTTTAATATAATATATATATATAAAATGTATACGCATATTATATACGCTGCTGCAGCACAGCTAACGTCCGCGCGCGCGTTATTCTATTTATTGCCGCCGATGGGAGCGCGCGCGCACACGCTTGTGAGAAAGACAGAGAACTGGACAAAATTTACGAGTTTGAGTTTTCTCGAGGCCCTTTAATTCACACACACTCACACACATGCTGCACGGCGCGAGCTATAAATCGTTTTGGCGCATTTCTGTGTATGTATATAATATATATATATATATAATTCTTTACTCTGCGATATATACTGCCGCTTCTACTGCACAGTGCATAGGCATCATAGTGCTCGAAGCCGTCAGCGGGTTAACGTTTGTTTGAGCGTCTCGCAGACAACCAGCGTGTTCAGCTAGTGTTGTATACATAGACGGTAGGTATGTACAATACATAATAAGAGAGGCCGAAAACACTGTTTTTAAGAGCTAAAAGACAAAAAGTTTAATGCCTAAATAGTATAACATGCATTAATATTATACAGTATATTATGCGGCCCGTGGGGTGGCGACTATAATGTTGAGACATCATAAACGAAACAGCTAAAAATCAAAAAAAAAAAAATCGTTAATTGAATTTTAATAATATTATAATATCAATAATCATACCTATTATAATAATTATTGTCTCGTGCAGCGTGCGGCAGCAACGACTCGCGTCCGAAAGATTTCCGCGTGATACAGCGGCGTCATTTGCCGCCGACTCGGAGGAAAATCGGCGGCCGCCGGCCGAAAAAGTGATCCGGAGCGGTACTGGCTCCGGCCGGTGGCGGGCGGGGATGAGTTATGTGCCCGTACCCCGGGGTGGGCGTCACCGAATGCCGCCCAGACCACGCCCGGGCCGCCCGTGACGTCACAATCGGGCCCGATCGGCAACCATCGGACCGTGCGCGCCGACCGGCGTTATCGTCGTCGTCGTCGGCCCGCGTTGTTGACACCCGTCAGTCAGTGATGGCCGTGTCCGCGTCCGTGGTCTTTGTGCTTTTCAAGGGTTCCGTCGCCACTAACGCCGCCGCCGCCGACGCCGCCTCCGACATACACTGCGTCGCTGTTGTTGTCGGTTGACGATTTTTATTGTTTTGTCAGTCGTCTACTCGTCTATATAAAATATATTATACGCGATCGCAATTTTTATAATATCGTACCCGCAGCCATTACTGTTTTTTGTTGTAATTTTTTTTATCATTATTCTTGTCGTTTCGTGTAATAAATAGTGTTTATTTTTCGAGACTGTTTACGCGCCCGTCTAATTATAATATTGTTACTAGTACGTTGTTACGAATTTATTATATTTAGTAAGTTTCTGATACCCGCGAAACGAGTTATGTCTAACGAAGATCAGTGTTGTTCGTGATTGTTACACGCGAATTTCTGTCATCCACGCGCACTCGGAAGTCGCGTACTTCGCGCTCCATCGTGTCTTGCTCGGAGGAAGTATTCCGTACGTCGCACAAGTTGCCGCACCGAAGTAACGTCACCACGATCATGACCAGAAGGAAGCAACACTGCCCCAAAAGAATGAAATGTATGTACTTGAAAAATTATTATTTTTTACATAGTTGATTTATTTTTAAGTATATAAACATTTTCATTATCTCCCCGTAACTGCGTAAAAGCTCATAAATTATATAGTCACCTGGGCCAAAAATAGCTTTTTTCATATTTAACAGACAACAGAGGACGCTCTGTAATACTACTCCTCAACCAAAAATAGCTTAGATAGGTACGACATGTATTTTAGTATATTATTTTAATGTTTTTATCGTTCAAATCAAATATTAGAAAATCTGTCCTGTGTATAGGAGTATTGTAGAGGTAGGTATAAACAGAATTTTTTTATTTTTATAAATAATCAATTTACGATAGGGAGTTTATGATTTTTGTTATAAAATCACAGTTTTTGTTAACGTCTTTCCCAGAAAAAACTCAAGTCTTTCATATCACGTGTATGATCGTAAAACATATATAGGTAGATCCCTGCAGCTATTGTTCGCAATATTGTTCGTATAATATTATACCCACATAATTTATGATTACGAGATTGGGGATTATTCGTCAAAGGCCGCCGCTACAATATAAGGACACCCACTGTTCGTCTAAATATAGGTGTATTTAGATAAAGCCGCGATTTTTTTTCGTGTGATTCGTGGTGTTTGAATATTATGTTTAGTTGTTCGTCATTGTTTATGATTTCTGGGCACTATAACATCTAGGTATTTTTTTTTCTTCAGACGATGACGCGAGTTCGGTTCTTATTCCAATTCCACCTGGTGCACTATTTATATAGATATTTTCGCGGCTTCGTTGGGTTCTAAGGGTGATACTATATGTACAGTGTAATATATAATATTATAGGAAAACTATATAATAGTATAAAAAGGCGTCGTAAATTTTGGGCACAGGTTGCTGTACATACACACACATACATATAAATATTATATATATTAATAAAGGTATTGATACACGCAATGACTTGCAGGGATCGTTGCGGCGGCGTCATGTTATTAATGATGACCGCGACCACGTTTAACACTTTTCCCCCGTAAACACGCACGTTTTTCGGCGCCTTCTTTTGATCTCTTATTTTTGTCCCCTCCCCAGGGTGACAAATATAAAACGCGTTCTTCTTCGTGACTACAATCATAATAGTCGTTATACAACAACACATATTTGCCGGTGTAGCTATACGATACGACCACGACTTATTATAATATTTTATTGTATATATATTCCAATGTTCGTACGTATAATACGTGTAGTATATTATGGTGTATGTATTATATATTTTCATGTATGAGATTTCGTTGTGGGACCTGTTGATGGGTGAGCCGGTGTTTTGCAGCCGGCAGCGTGTTTCGGCGGGTCGGCCGTCAGATATACCGTGGGGGAAGACTGCCGTGCAGGCGGCAGCAACAGAGCGGCGTCGCGGGAAGAGCAGGGGGCGAAACGCCGCCACCGCTGCCGCTTTCGACGCCGCGTGTGCGGCTAGCCGGGGGTAAAGCGCATCTCTCTCCTTGTCACTGATAAATGAAACGGGCACGCCACCATACATACATATATATATATAGAGAAAATACGTGTATACACCACTCTCGTACACACACACACACATATATATATATATATATATATATATATATATATATATGTATATATTTAATATATAATGCACGTATATAAACACGATGAAGCTTGATTATTGCTCCTTTCCGGGTGCCTAAATCAACAAGTGCGCGTGTAACTTGTATATAACATATATTTGTATCGCTTTTTTGGTAAAATTCATATTTTTATATACGTAGGAAAACGTGGTTGTTTTACTGTTGTGTGTTTTAAGCATTTTTTGACGCTTGAAGATGAGATTAGGTACGGCGTGAATGTGACACGAAATTCCATTGAAGACCAAAAGTTGACAAAAATAGGTAATAACACGTTCAAAAAAATTGAATGCGAAAAAGGTTTGTGTTCAGATAGTGTTAAGAGTTCAGAATTGGACATCAAATACTTGTTTCAAATAATAATGAATTGCTATAGTGAATATAAAATTAGAAAATTCGTTATGAAATATCACAGTCCGGTGTTGGTAGTTAACCATGTGTGTTATCTGATAGTTTTTAATTGTTGTATTTCGTTTCGAGTACGATTTTGTTGTTTTTGTTCCATAATACGTCCCGATAAAATATTAGTGTCCACCGCTGTGACGACTTGCCACGGAAATTACATCATTTCACGTTACATTTATATTTAATCTCGAGCGTGTAGATAGGTTATTGGACGTATCCCAAAATTGTTTTAATCGTCCGAAATAAAGAAAATGTTGCATACAGAAATGCGTAAAAATATGTATGGTTTGCGCATAGACCAAGATTGTAATTACTCTAATAGAACAATTTATAGGTTATTATGGGCTTAGAAATCGTTTCGTAAATCGTCAATGTTTCCTTTCAACCATAATATAATATGCCATGGTATAGTAAGTTTAAAAATATTGTAATATTAAAATAACAACCCTAGTATAAATGGTGATTATCTTTAAATGTAAAAATTATTTGATTATTAATTAAATTTTGAATTTATGTTAGTAGGTACATTTTAATGTACAAGTATTAATCGTTATTAACAAATGTAAACAATCGTGGTTCGGTGTTTGGACATTATCGTCTCTATACAGTGTCGACTCAATGTAATATGATTTCTATATTCAAATTGTTTTTGGTTCACAATTTCTCTTATTATTACCTGTACCCTTGGCTTGGTTTGTTGCACCTGTCTGTCGTTTATTATCAATTCTATGTTTACAGTTAACATTATCGTCACTGTATAGAAAATAGTAACGTGACTTGGTATTGTATTACATTGGAAATTTATTTTGGTTTCATTATTATATCAACAATTTATAATCATTATAAATTATTTAATTAAGCCTTCATACACTGAAAATATTTTATATTTATATTCTATATATATTATTAACAATATTAAATTAATTATAAATTGCCGTCCATATCATGAAATATCACAATAAAGCAAACTTCACAAAAACACACACACATATATTATATTCAATTCTCACAATGACCGTACTTATGTCCAATTATAATATTTTTGGACAATGTCAAATACTTAAATAACATGATAGGTAATTATATTATTTATTATGCTTGAATTCGTTCTTCCATAATGAATGGTTATCTATACTTTATATTTTTCCTAATAATGGCATTGATATTAAGACAATGCATTATTTTTTTTGAAATAAATTTAACTGATAAAAAGTTGATATTGTGTGTGACAAGGTGAACAGAATACGACATTGGCTAAAAGTGTTAATCATTATACGACATTTTTGGACGTAAGTTGAATATTTTTATAAGACAGTGGTCTAGATATATGTATAATATGTATGTGAATAATAATAATAACTCGTAATAAATTGTGATTTATTTAATAACACGTCATATATATAGAGCGTGTACATTTTAATAACATCGGATATACGACGCAATAAATAACAATATTTTTACACACACGATAGAAACGTATGCGAAATCGCCGATGCATATAAATAGTTAATACTACCTATATTCAGTACAAAAGTCAGTGTGTGGATTTTTTTTTTTTTGTTTGTAGACGATTTTGTTTGATAATTGATTTCCAACTAGTAGTCACTGCGATACGGTATATCCGTCGAGATGTATCAACAATATAAAACATAATTGTAAAAAATAAATTATAAGTATATGAAATGGTAGTGTTAATTAACGAACGCTTTGATTCATATATATATTAATATAGCGTGTATATTATATTTTTAACGACTATATTATTATGAGATGGCGTAGTGACGGGAAGAGAGGACGCGCTTACCTGTGTATTATTATATTATTATACATAATATAATGGGTATGGATTAAGCATTATAATAAAATAATAGACCGCAGCGTGTAGGTATTTATAGCGGGGACTCGGTGATAAGGACATACGTTTATACTATATTATATTGTTTGTCGTCTGTGTGACTGTGTAGTGTTCACTGCTGTCACGGCCAAGGGTTGTAACTGCGAGTGTATAATATATATATATATATATATATATATATTTATTAAATACGTGTGCCATGCCTGGAGACGATGTTTTCCCGTATGACAGTTTAGACAAAAAAGGAACGCGACGTTGATTGACAGCGATTTATATATAATACGAAAGCGCCGTCAGAGACACACACTCATACCTACATGTTTGTCTCTCTCCAATACACGTCCTAACCTGCGGTATCGTCTCGTCTCACCTTTAGTGCGTGCGAGTGCGCGTGCGCCAGTCTCACTGCGTTTGATTGATGCGTTACCTTACATTGTACGCATATACACACACGCACACAGATTAGATAGGAGAGACCGCCGCCGAGCATTATTATTATTATATTATTATTATTGTGTGTGTCACACGGACGTCTCTTTTAGACGTAATGATTTTGACATGTCTACCGATGACGGAGGGGACACGTTTACTGCACACACACGTTATGCCAGCCTACCTATATTTACTGCACTTCATATTGTAACGGGAAGAGAGAGCGCTCAGGCGGTCGATCAAAACTCGATTACACTCGCGACAGTGCGTATAACTTAAATACGAGTATACCGATATATATATATATATATATTGCACACCGGGAGAACTGGAAATTAAACGGTTTTAGTTTTTATTTTTCCAGAATGGTTTGTTTTTTGTTTTTCGAAGAAATTGCATTTGCACTAGAATTCCATTTTACACCGGGCTGATATTAGAAAATATAAGTTTGCGCAGCACCGTCGTCAGGCGTGCGCAATCGACGTGCACCTATATAGTCTGTCAGTTTGTTTATGTAATATATTATTATGTATTACTATATTATATCATGTGTCATCTATAGATTACACCTTACGCACATGCGTCATCGTTGCAACAGTAATTTATATAAAATAAACATAATGTAATTTATTTAAAATCGAGGGATTATATGTTAATACATTTTTATATCTTTTGTTGCGTTCAATGCAGATGATTATAAATCAATTACCTGCGTAAGCAAAGCTGGGTTCTTAAACTTTTCTATGACTATCCATGGTTTTTTACTTTGACCTTCCTTTTCCCTCGCGAAACGGCGTATCCGATGAGGTATATCATACTGGGTAAAGCGTATAGGAACGGAACTATGCATATTTATTACTATACTATATAGTATAGTATAATATATTGCGAAAGGAGAAATGGATCTCAACTTACATACAATAGTCCTACGATAACGATAAATATACATCACTTATAAGGAATATTGAACTTTGTTAAATTAATTATATTACGATATAGGTAAATGATATAACAATATTATGTGTTTTGTGTATTTTAAGTAAGTACGTGTCTAGGGACAAACTACGCCATGAAATGTATAGTATAATAGTATTGTGCCGGACACACATCGTGAGGTGACACACGGACCGTCGGTTAGTTAATGTAGACATTTTATGCTTCATTATTGTAATCATATCTCTTCGTGTTTTACGCATCAATCAATTCGGACTTGTGTATCTGGCGCGCGCTGCAGTAGTATAATGTATATTTCGTATGCGTCTACTATATAACGCGATATATTATTATTGCGATGCCGCCGTGGCCGCACATGACTACATCTGTTGAATATTTACTCTTTTGACACACATATTTTTTTGTCACGTAATCGAAAATCGAAACGTAAAATTATAATAACATAAATAATTATTATAACGTAGGTGCGCGAAATTTGTTCGGTTTCGTGTCTGACAAATGGCCTATACGATCTATAATTCTGATATAATATTATTATATACCTATATATACAGTGCGACGACAATATTCTTAAGATAGTGTATTTAATCACAACAGTGAGAATTATATGAAAAGGGATGATGGGGGTGGGGTGCATTTGTAGATTTCTCTGGGATTTTTGGTCAGGCTCCTCCGGCGTTCCGCCAGCGTTCTATTCACACAATTACGGTCCTCGTACACCTACGACTATACTATACAGTGTACACGTATTTTACACACACACACACACACACACACACACACACACACACACACACACACACACACACACGCTGGTTTGTGTAACACAATCTTCCACCGGTGCCACAACCACCCTACACGCGGTGGCATTTACATTCACGTGGCCGCGTGTTCTATTCAAAATTTTCTCCTCCCTCGGCGGTCATGCAACAAGCGCGCGAAACTCGGTCAAGAGTTGTTTGGATAAAAAAAAAATAGTAATAACAATGATATAACATTAATAATCATCTTACTTTGATGATATGAAAACAAATAATAATAAATAGGTAATTATAGCATATTTATAAGTCCCTAACATACCTAATCATAACGATAAATTGCTGATGTTATTACTACTACCATGTTTATTTTAATATACTCTTTTCAGTCCTTCCTTTTAACTCACGTAAATTTATTAGTCACTAACATAATATGATAACACTGTACCAAATAATATTTTCTACTTATTATTAACACATTTATATAGGTATCTTTCCGAAAACGTGACGATATTATAGTCATAACCATAAGATAATATGCATAACCGTTGGCCTAATTTTTCGGGGACCGGTTTTGAAAGAAAAAAACCAAATAATAATGAACTCATAACATCGTTACGACGGGAGTAATAAACAAATATAAAAGTATCGGTACGGGAAGACGCGCTTATAATATTATATAGGTACGCGTATGTTTTACCGATTATATACTTTATTACGAATTTTCGGGTGGCTGCACTACAGTCATTTCGTGTCAATCACGTTTTCTCTTTGTTTCTTAAAAAGTAAATAACAGCCTCGGGATTCAAGTTTTTACGTATTACACACATTTTAATATACCGCATATAATATATTCGTATTATTTCGGTGAGCCGATGTGTTATATTATACCTTCACATATGTGTATATTATTTATTATTATGGTATGCGTATACCTACCTATATGTACCTATATTATATGTTATATAATATACAGTCGGCCGAATGAAAACTATTATCACTGGCTTTCGGAAACCGTTCGGAAGATGCGTTTTTTTCTCCCTTTCTTCATTTCGTCGTCGCCTCCTCCTAGTGTTTGCTCACATCAATTCTCGGGTGACTTCTATAAATCATTCGTTGCACACATAAAAAGTGACTCGCGCGTCGCTGTAAAGGACGACGAAAAATATGGGCCTTTCGTGGTGCGTTTTTTTTCCTGTTCTTCCTGCACCGCTCGTCCACATTGCAGGCGTCGCTTTGTTTATTTTATCATCAACACAAATATTGCGAATACGTCCTCCGTACGTCTCTCCGTCCTCCATCATTTATACAGGTGTCAAAATAAAAAGTAGAATGTGAAGAAAAAGGAAATAATATATAACTTAGGTGTACAATGTCACGCGCACCGCACACACGCACGACAGTTATTTTTTCAGCTGAACGTGCGTGCACTGTCCCCTCGTCACCGCTCGCTGTACATAGTCAAACTGGCTGTGGTTTGATGATAGGTAGCGCATAGTGTCGTCGACGTTTTTACGTACCCGAAATAATCATTTTTAAACAATTAATATTTATAACAATTATTTAGGTACCTACCTAATAATAACGTTGCTATACCTAGGTATCACTTAAGTACTATTTTTGTTCATAGTGTTGATGTATAATGATATAATACCTATGTATAAATTTGTACCGACTACCGTCGTATAATATTATAATATATACACACACGCTACTTGTACATAGATATTTATATAAATATATTATAATATACGTGTGTACTGGTGGCCACGGTTCTTATCCGTTTGTGGTGTGTGGTGTGTGGGGAGGGGTCAGTTGTTGTAGTAAATGTAAATATAATACATTCAAATTAACAGTCGATTGAATTAATTAGAGAAACAAGTTTTCTCTTTTCGTTTCATATTATTATTATAAGTAGCATACAAGTTCGGTGCCGTAATTCAATGGGCCAGTAAGTAAACGTTTTAATTGAGCTCCCGTTATCGAGATAAAAAAACTGAGATTTTATGCGATTCTTTGAATAATTATTTCGAAAATCTTTAAAGTATTCGTTGTTATCTGTTATTATTGTTGGTGGTATTTGGTTGATCGAAAGACAACATATTTTCAAATTTTTTCAGTCATTATTATCGATACGACTACAGAAAACAAAATAATTGTTGTAATAACGAATATAATATTATTTTATTATCTATTCACATCTTAATTTCGAATATTAAACTACAAGCAGTTTCATGCCCGCATTCGGGCCGCTATTGGTTTTACCAATGTGCATATTATCCTCATGATGGATCATACAGACCTGCATTTTGTCTAGTCCGTACTTCCTTTCACGCGCAGGTGTCTCATCATCGCGCAATTATGATTGTGTAATAATAATTATTACATTCGTCCTGATCGCAGCCGTCTTTAGACTTGTTTGCTCAACGAAATAGTAATCATAAAAAAAGAAAAAAATGTTTCACGTGTACCCCTCACTGTAACATAATAATACATATCTTATATATACATATGACATAATATACCTACCTACCGAGAAACGGGACTTTGTAGGAAAAAAACCGCTGTCAATCCGAAACTAATATAATATATTATGTATATAATATATGATAGTTATACCAGTAATGAAAAAGTCTTGTTGCGGGGTGCAGGGGTTGGTTTAGGCTTTTAAAATACGTGTCGTGAGCGCCGCATTGAACACAGTGTCTCCGATGGGAGACAGATGTTATCCAGACGGGTGGGCACACATAACATGGCTATTATATATATATTTATCATTTATGATATCCTAGTAGATCGCACCAGATCTCTATTTTCGTTGTCATTAGACAATGGGGTCCTACTCGTCAGTCGTTCCGAGGACCGTTTTTTTTTCATATGCTTTACACTTACACAGTATATGTAGTGTGTTTGTGTGTGTGTGTTTTTTTTGTACATTTCTTCAGGTCTCTATGTGCGGTCGAAGTTGTGTCATATGTATTATACATCGACGTTCGATTTTATCGATGCCCCTTCAAAATAACAGTTTAAAAAAAACGGTTCGTCGCAATTTTATGTATACATATCTACCAAATACCGGCAATACCATTTACTTCATAACACGTATAATATTTAATAATGAACATAATAGATGTGATTTAAGACATAATAATATGGCCGAATACGTATTATAATAATTAATATTATTATATTTTTGGCGCTTCTCTCTCCGGTTTTTCTTTGAAAACGTTTCCGATGCGTAATACATTTGCTTTTAAAATGTCCTACAAATAACTTGACTTATTATGTTGATATAACAACAGGGCTATAAATCATGTGTGCCGTGTATATCGACTGCTGCACGTTTGTTACTTGTTATCTAGCCTGATAAAACACACACACTTACATATTTATAATCTGAATTTCACACAATAGCCATTTATGAGATTTTCGAATAACCAGTGATGTTAGGTTTCAACTTAAGTATATAGTGAATGAAAATAATATAGTTTCCTGAAGATGGTTTTTACCACGATCGAACGATAGTGGAACGACTACGATATAATAGTAATAAGTAATAACGCTGAATATAATGGGATTTTAAGGAAATAACAATAATAAAATATTATTACTGTATAATTAAATGGCGACCCCTCGGCGTGGGGACGCTCTGTTTATCAGATACCTAGGGCGTGCGGCGGCAACAAGAATGGGATTTTCATTAATATTTTTACGAGACCTCGTTCTAGACGTGCGCAAGGCATTACTATTATTATTTCCTGGCTGCACCGTTGCCACCGTAACCTATATAATAATAATAATAATATATAATATAAAGATAATAATAATATACTATAGGCACACTGCATATATAGATGTTTAGAAGTTTACCCACGCAGAATGAGTGTACACGTATTATAACATAATATTTTCCGATCGTTTTCCGAATACGACGTTGATGATACATTAGTTCGATATAATATAATAGGTATACTTACACCCAAACATATAATGTATAATACATGTAGTCGGGGACGTCGTTATTATTTCGGAGGTGTGTGCTGTATAGTTTATTGTCTCCGGCCAGTTTTTGCCGCTAGAAGAAAACAGAAAAAAACGAATTTCAACCCGATGTTTACTGGCCTGATTTTTATTGCTTTAAATAATAGACCATGGCGCCCGCGCGAGACTGGCACCGCCGTAATAATTGTAATTTTGTCTATACGAGCATCTACCTCTATAATACTATATATGGTAGTATACTACGTCTTGTTGGTAGATATTATATTTACCTACCTATATAATAATAATACGATGATGATGATGACGACTTTGACGACGATAATAATATGAATCTTTTTGTCGCGAGACTATTTTCTCGATATGATGAAGCGTTTATAATAATTAAAAATAGTTTAATCGCCGCCTAGTTTGTTTTATTACTTTGTGAGGATTACGGATCAGTATTGTTATTAGAATTTTGTAGGATTCAAGTTATTTTTTCGAATAATTTACACAATAATTTATTATTTTTGACGGCAATGGACCACGGCGTCGTCATAGCATAATCTTTAAGGAGTGCGCCTACACGACACACACACACACACACACACACACACACAAATCTGGTTTCGATTTGTAATTTTTTTTAAACATTATTTATTTACATGTATATGTCGAGTGGTAAATGGTAAGTAATACACAGGGCGTGTCGCCAATAACGTTTGGAAATTGTACGTTGAAATCCCATTTCAATATAGGTGTATGTCATGTGCGTACACTCTGTATAAACGTGTTACAGGTGCTTTACGTTTTTTTAGTTGTCGCTTAGTGCGTTGTGTAATGCATACGCGCTGTATATTGTATATATGTATAGAATTATAATATCGTACATTATATTATAGCTGCTCTGTTAGTATGAAATATTATAAATCATTTTAATATATTGTGTAAATAGTGGTTTGACGTCGCAGACATTTCCAATAAAACGCGATTTCAGTGCCCGTCGAATATTTAATATTATCCGTGATGTTACGTGTGGAATAGGAACAGGTACACTACTCGGACCTACATAATTTTATTTATCGGCTCAATCGTTTGCACAATTATTTTTATACTACCCGCGTGTAGGTTACATGGTACGTATAAACGCGTACACCTGTCATAATCGTGGTACGTTGCCTCTCTTGTCTCTTGCTTCTCTTGTCACCGCGTTTATAATATTATTATTATTATTTCGGTGAGCCGTCGGAGTGGTTGGTTTTTATTATCATTATTATATTATTGTGTTTGTACGTGGACTTAAAAACAATAATATGTAGGTAATAATAATAATAATGTTATGTCGTGCTATGGTTTAATTTATGTACGCTTTCAACGACTCCTGGGCTCCTGAGGTTGATGTGTTTGTTTTATATACGCACGCGCGTTATTATTATTTTTATGGAATTGGACTTACTGCAGGTTTTTTTCGTATGCGCAGACTGTCACGTCGTCTCTATGCATGTTTGTTTTCGTCCGTTTCGTCATTTAAATAAAAAATATTATTGTTTCGTGTCCGAAGAGAGTCGCGCGCACCGATGGAACACGATATCCGCCGCCGCCGGCTCTGTCTAGAAGGGGATTGACGTACAGAACAATGGAGACCGATAAGACACAAGCGCAATGTTTACCTATACGTGTTTGAGTGTTTACGTCGTCGTAGTTGTTTCCCCGGCATAGATTTCGAGAATCTGTCAAAAAAATCTCGACCGAAGCACCAAAACTGGTTTCGTTTTTCGCCTCAGTCGAATGTTCCTCGATGAATATGTTAATTTTTTTCGAGAAGCAGGTCCTTTTTCGTGATGACGATGCATGCGTTTTCCTTTTCTATATCCTTATTTCTTGCATACAATCATCACAATATTATCAAAACGTTTTCGTACGCGGAGTTTGAAACCAATGGACTCAAAAGTCTTTATTATAGGTGTCCATTTCTGTCTAGCGACAGTTGCATTGTATGGTTAGATATTCCCATAAGTAGATAATACAATAGATGATAATAATATAGTATAACATGTGACTGTGTAATTTATTTTACCTGTCAGCGTCGTTTTCGTTTAGTCTTTATCGTCATCAGACGTGTGCCCTATACACCGTTTTCTGTTTCGCTGATATTATTCGAGCACTTGCGTCGCCGAACAATCAGGATATAGAACGTCGGACATTCAAAAATCAATAATAAAATGAGTTATTCTAAACATACATCGGTGGTCCCCAAAAGCGTTGTAAAGAGGTATACTGTAAACGGTCTATTATACTCAGTGTTAGAGTGGGTGGTGGAAACAAGGCGGTTCAGAGATGTATTTATTTTTTGCTCTGTTTTTTTATCAACTAATAAAGTATTGTGTATACATGAATTATCCTTTGTGAATATGATCGTCAGAGTGTGCGTAGTTCGTAACGTGTTTTTTACCACCACACTGATTTGAACACTTACGCCTGTACTATATTATGTTATGTAACATTATTACGCACCTTGTACTATATGGTCGAACAATCAGTAAACGAAAAAGAAACCTTATATATACCGCGGAAAGAGTTGTAAAAATAAATAAAAATACGAATCGTCTTAAAAAGTCGATGCGGAAATTCGTTGGAAATAATATGGTGGAAGAAGGTCGAAGAACGCGTCAGTCGCCACCGCCGTCTCACGTACTGGAAATATATATATATACCTTCTACACGAATATATAGATACATACCTATATATTTATATACAGTAATAAAAACGAACGTAACGCGTTTTTATATTTCTCCCAGCCTTTGCGGGGGTAAAGGATATATATTCACAGCCTCCGACCGTCGTTTTTGACTAGATGTTGGGGGGGGGGTTGAGGAAATGCCCAGAGGACCTGGAGCGCGGGGCCCACATAAACAGACATTTCGCACGGCTACTGCCAAGTGATAGACATGGATGGATGCCCCTCAAGAGAAATAAATAACAACGGGGCCGACACACTCACACTCACGCACGCGATTTTCAATCTAATTCCGTTCGATCGTACTTCGAGGTGGGGCACACCGCCCGGTCCTCCTCCGTCCGACGTCCCCCGGCACTGCTACCACCGTTCACTTTCATCCCTCTGACCTTTTTCCCGCGGCGCCCGACCGACCCTTGACCGATTGCCGTACCTACATAACGAAATCACCTGCAGCAGAAGCTAAAAAATTGTATACTCACCTATATATTTACTGGCTGCGCCGTGACCGTCGCTGTCGCTACCCCTAGAAAGTTTTTTCTGGCTTCAGTGCCAGGTTTCGTCGGTTTTGTTTTGTTTTTTTTTTTTTTTGGTCGCGTAGTTACCTACTCTGGTGACGGATATATGATTTTATCATGTTGGTTTCCTCTTTCCCCGCGGTGATGGATTGTATCGTAAGTCTGTGTGCGTGTGTATGTGTGTGTGTGTGGTGTAATTCTTATGGGTTTTTGTCGATTATACATATTATATTTATATACCTGTTGCGGTCAAGAGAGCGAAAACCTGTTTTTACGTGTTTGTGTGTATCGTCGTTGTTGTCCAGAGTGACGTGCTTCCTCAACCGAGTGACGAGACAGTGCTCGACAAGGCAAAGCTAATTTAATATTACATTATAGTATATACACCTACCTACTTTTTTATATATGCGTAATAATAATATGAATAATAATTTTTTTTCGGTTTTGAAATTAAATCCGTTACGAACATTTCATGTGGAAAGTCTGACGTCGCCTGTCACTCCTTGTCACGTCCGCCTATATACATTAAACGTACACATATATATACACGAGTCCTACGAAATTTTAATTCGGGATTGGGTTACTATATTATTGCCGCCGCACCACAGTTCGCTTGTCGCGTACGATTTTAGTGTCGGCCGAGTGATTTTCTATATACGTAGTTTTATATTTTGTTTGTTTGGGCGTTTTCGTTGTACGCTTACACGGGAACAGTTACAGGTATATAGCAGACACAATAATGTATTAAATATTGTACTTAGCTGTTACGTAAGGACATCCGATTAAAAAAAAAAAATGTGAAAAGACTAGATCGTGTCGATTGTTGTGCATTTTTTGACCGCGTCTAATCCAAACGATTTTCGGATCCTATTGATGCGCTTCGATTTACCTACAGCGTTGACGCGCCTGCAGGGTGTCGTCTGTATATGTGCTATGTATGACGGGTGGGTCGTTGCGTCATATCCCCAAAACGATTATAACATAAA